>NC_088297.1:1510110-1851202 GCF_032854445.1 Liolophura sinensis | reverse complement strand
TAAGTAGAGTGCAGTAGAGTATAACTATAGTAGAGGACAACTATAGTAGAGTATAATGGTAATATTGTATAGTAGAGTAGAGTTTAACTATACTATTGTATATCTATACTATAGTAAAACTACAGTAGGGGAATAGTACGGTTGCATAGCACGGTGTCTGGGTGTAAAAGGTTTGGGGCGTGTGATGCTGAGACCCCCCCCCCCCGCGCGCAGTGTGTCAGGCGGCGTCCGTGGGGTTTGCCAAATATTTATTGTCTAGTATTGCTATAGTATCGCATAATATAGCTATAGTATCGTAGAGCAGAAGTATAGTAGAGTAGAATATAACCATAATATAGTATATTTATTTATTTATTTATTTATTTGATTGTTGTATGTACAACTATAGATGAACCATACAGCGCCAAAGGCTGGTCCCGTCTATAGTCGTGTCAACAAGAGGCCAAGAGTTATTCCCTCTGAAATTCTCTCTCTGAAATTATCAGTTGGTAGCGGCAGTCATACCTTTTCATATATGTGCGAAAGCGAATAGCGGCGGGCAATGACCTAGCGAGGATGATGGCAAGTGCGCTTAGATTAGCCATACAGCGCCATCTGTGATGTCCAATAATTATTGTTTTGTTCAATTTTACATAAATCCGTTTTAAACAGGTGTGCTTAGATTAGCCATACAGCGACAAAGGCTGTTCCCGCTCTATAGCCGTTTAAACAAGCTAACCATAGTTATTCCTCCTGAAATTCTCTGTACGAAATACGGCATGTGTTTATACTGCATGCGCATATGACAAATATGTCAGTTTTGGTCGAAGGCCTTCAGGTCTAGCGTTATGTTGCACAAAAACATCACAAGAAAAAAAACACCCAGGCTATCTGGAATGCTGAAAATGACATAAATCCAACAAATACACTATCGCTGACATCGATTTGACAACAGGCATATTCCTATGTAATATTTTTGCGGGACAAATTTCTTCATGTGGTCTCGCTAGGTCATTTCCTCCGCTATTAGCAGGTAGGCACGCAAAACTCTCACACGCGTGGTACCTGAGCCAGTTGTCCCGCCTGAACAACTGCCAGTCGCAAGTGCGGCATATAAACTTCCCCTTTGCCAAAGCCTCTCCTCCTCCTCCTCTTCCTTCTCCTTCTCCCCCTCCTCCTCTGTAAGCCATGATGGCAACGTAGCGGCAGTAGTATACAAGGGGCTCCCTGGGTGAACGTGGGGTAGTGTTGTCTATGCAGGTGAGATAGCCGGAATAAACTTCACTCTCTTCACACACCTTCTTTTTATCTTATCAACAAGAACGTCTACGAAATTCGTGCGCCAAACAGCATGGTCACACCATTGGCCGGTTTTGGCGCGAACGGAGCTCACCCATTGGTCAATGTTGGTAAAGAATGGAGCTGAAGGAGCTGCTCTCACGCGTGGCGCGAATTGAGTTCACCCATTGGTCTCTTTTGGCGCGAATGTAATGGAGCTAACCAATGGGTTAGTGGAGCTGAAGGAGCTGCACTCGCGCGTGACATCAGTTTTGGCCTGAAATGAAGCTCACCAAGTGGTCAATTTTAGCGCAAAATGTAGCCGTAGGAGCTGCTCTTGCATGTAACATCAGTTTTGGCGCGAAATGGAGCTGATCAATGGATCAGATTTGGCGCGAAATAGAGCTGAAGGAGCTGCTCTCGTGCGTGACATCAGTTTTGGCGCGCATTGGAGCTTAACCGGTTTTGGTGCGAACGACAAAGGGATCATCCATTGATCAGTTTTGACGCGACATGGAGCTGATGATCTCGCGTGTGACATTAGCTTTGGCGCGACATGAAACGTGTGACGTCATGCGCATGCGCAGAACGCTGACTCAATTACACACTCCCTCCACAAATGCCTCCACAATCCGACACGTCTTCAACATTCTCTACTACTATCCTCCCGTAGACATAAGTTCTATCTCATGAAAACTCACCATTAGATTTTAATATTGGTCATTGATTATCCCCATGTATACATAACTTTTACCCCGTGGATTTCGTCATGGAGACAAACGCTTTATTTGTGAATATCCTTACGTAGACACCAATTTTCCGTATGGGTGTCCCATTCGTGGACATGAGTTTAGGGACATGCCCTAGTATATATAAACTTCCTTTAGCAAACACTGTGAACAGAATGGGCTATGACGATTTAACCATCTAATTAGGTAGACTGCTTAAAATACTTTCCTCACGCACACAGGCCTACGTGTTGAGGGCACATTTTAAAGAAAATGCCATACGATAATCTGGCAATTATCCAGTTAGTTGCCAGTTATTTTACTGGGCTGGGACATAATCACTTAATGCTTACGTGCTTGTGTTTTAGAACATGTGTCAAAACTTGCCTCATGAGAGGCTGTGCTTCATCTCACGCTCTGTGAACCCAGGCCGTAAACTTGGACAAAACGTAAAAATACAGAAAGTTCAGATGAAAAAGTGCGAAAAATTAGTCATAATTGTGCTTTTCAATATTTTTGATGTATTTTCCTTATAGGGAAAAACAGAAACTGGAAAACAATTTTTATATGGTAGGTATTTCGGACAACCTTGTGATGTATACAGTCTTTGTGTAAAAATGATATGAATGTGGATGTAAAACATGCCTAATAATGCTAACAAATGTGCTAAACCTGGAATTTGCTCATACTTATATTTTAATATATTCATAATTCAGATGAAAGGCACATGCTTTTATGTAGGCAAAAGATTTACATGTAAATGAGTATACTAGACATGCATCACATCATTATTTAGAACATTATTAGGTAAAGAAAATAAATACCAAAAGATGGTCCTAAATACCCACCAAGCAAAAAATTTTTACATACCCTTTTCTCCTAAGAATAAGTCGCAGAAAAACTTAAGAGCAATATTTGCACAAAACCTTTGACACTCTGTCGCATGATTTTGGCATCATTTTTTTATGTTTGCATCTCAGAAAAGCTTTCTGGCTGTAGGAATTAAGCGCTTGTTTATTGGTCGTCTGAGTAGTCTTGGCTGAGTGCTTGGGGTGATATCGGATTTTAGTTCCTCGGGAATCTCCCTCCATTTAGATTCTTGTGAATTCAAGCTGAAGTTATGCTGCTAACACGCTCTTCCGGGTTCCTTTACACCACCATGCTGGCCACCGTCGTATAAGTGAAATATTCTTGACCACGGCGTAAAACACCAAACAAATAAATGAATAAGTAAGAATCAGTATTCTAAGATTATTGAGCTGTTAGGTTTGAACACCCTATGTCCGACCAAGGAGATACATCGTCAAACCACTATGTCTGTGTAGACATTGCTGTTCGTCTTCATCAGCAAACATCTTTTTTAGCCAGTTTGACCGCACCATAAGTTTGGCCGCAGTGATTTTTTTCACAATAGGCGCACCAATATGCGGTTAGAACAAACTCCATGGAGGCAGTAACACAGCCTACACTACTGTCTCAGCGAACAGAGTACATTGTTTTACCACAGAAATTCCTATTGTGAATTCTAAAAACACATCGCCTTGAAACCATGAAACAAATTTAATTTATAAGGTTTATATAATATTAAAATGTGCCAACAATTTCAAATACGGCAGTGGAAGAGAAAGGGTTCACATATAAGTCTGGTGTAGCCCTGTGCAAAACCAAATTAAGTTTTGCCCAATATCCGACATGCCATCGGCTTTTGACGTCACCCGAGGCAATGAGTTCTTGGTTTCGAAACCGGCTTCTATACCAGCTTTATTTTTTCAATATTTGACACCAATCTGGAACACCTTACCGTAGCTATGACACATCACCACTTATATTCGCCCTTGTCCCAACATATTGTTAAAACCTGAAGCCAGAGAACTGCCAATTTTTAAAGCGTGTGCCTTAAAACTGGAACGATTTGCCCGGTTTCCTCGCACATAAATACTGACCGCTGTGGTATACGTGAACTATTGTTATAAAACAGCATTAAAACAAATTAGTTTATTTGATTGATGTTTTACGCATTTCTCCAGAATATTTCACTTATACGATGGTGGCCAGCGTTATGGTCCGAAGAAAGCGGGGTAACTCACTGCCAATCGAACAAATCAATAAATAAAAGAAGTAGAAGGACTTGAATTAATGCCACCAGCCTGCGCAGGGATGCTACGCCTTTCCGCCACTGAAGTGATGTATGATTGGCTGCTACTTATTGACTAAAAAACTTTTTTTAACAACGCGCTAAATATAATTTTGGCTTAAACAACGACGATCAGGTTTATTTATTGAGGGTCGCCGGATTGAGGACACTTGATTAAGGACACCGTACTGAGGACACCGGATTGAGGACACCAGATTGAGGACACCAGATTGAGGACACCGAAATGCCTAGAGTTAACCACATGCTTTCACCCTGACCGGTTCGGTAACCTACTAATTAGTGTGTCCGCCTCGAAGTCGGGAGACCTTGAGATTAAACCCGTGTCGGGTCATAACATAGGTTTTAAAATGGTACATGGACTTGCTGTTGCCTCGCTTGCCGTTCAGCACTGTGAGGTTAGAGGAAGAAAACAAGGCTGGTTGGCCCGGTTTTAGTATAATGCGAATTGGTGAGTTTCATGTCCAGTGTGTTCGGCATGATACTTCAGGGGCTACAGCACTTTGGCGCCATGGACTCGCCCTTCAACAAGCAGAAACGGTATATGTGCACACACCGGCTGACTACTGGCTGTCATATGACTGAACATTTATTAATTACGACGTTAAACCCCAAGAATACAGAAATACATACTTTCGCCATGTACTTGAGAAAGTTCGTTTTGTTCAAGCGTTTAATCCACTACAACCTTTACTGCATTACACTGCTGGATAGAAAATGCGATATTCTGATCTGAATTATATCCCTACAAGCGTCTCATTGGCCACGTGTTACTATATAGAGTAATTTAGCACACAGACACACACAGTTGTACGTACTGTCGTGTCGTACACGTTCATTCCTTATTGTTCAGTCTTGTAAGTGTTCATATCAACAGATTGGCCAGTTGGGAAATAAAAATACTCGCTAATGTAACATCATCAATAGAGATAAAAAAAAAGTTGATTAATTAATTAAATAATCTAACATCAGTTTACCAAATTTGAACCACGAGACTAATGGTATGCAACCAGGAGGTTAGGTTAACGTGATTTTAAGTACATAATCAGCAAATTGTGATATCGGAACCTAATATTTCTGCTCAGGACTTTTGCAAAGCGTTTTAGTTGTCGCTAGGTCGCTAAATCTGCCCTTACATTTACATTTCAGTTACATTTCAGATCTCCACAAAGATACTTAAAGGCGTGGCATTTCTGGAAAATCTCGGCGCAGTCAAATATTCCACGTCTTTCCAGCATGGACTCCTTCAGCTGCATGGCAATTTCCTGTAATTCATAGTTTATTTTATTGGTGTTTTACGCCGTACTCAAGACTATTTCACTTATACGACGGCGGCCAGCATTACGGTGGGTCGAAACCGGGCACAGCCCGGGGGAAACCCACGACGATCCACAGGCTGCTGCCAGGCCTTCCAATTTACGGCCAGAGAGGAAGGCAGCATGAGCTGAACTTGAACTCACAGCGACCGCACTGGTGAGAGACTCCTGGGTCATTACGCTGCGCTAACACGCTAACAGACTGAGCCACGGAGGCCCCACCTGTAATTCATAGGGTGACATAGGGTGAGGCTATATTCAAAGGCCCATTTCGTACTCTCGGGCAAAATATGACGTAAACGTTTTGCATTAAAACACGATATATAATTTTGGATGTATCGCTTTTGTATGTGTATATGTATAAAGAAAAAAATGGCCATAATCTATAGCCTACTATGTGATATATACAGTAAAACGGACATAGGAATGGCTTACAGAATATATCTGTTCGCTTAAAAACCGGACGTGCCAACTCGACACGTGGGTGAAGTATAATGCGTTTGAACAGGCATTGCTTGAAAGTTACATATGCGTGTCTATGTTCACGAGAAACCCTCTGAAGAGAAACCTGCTGAAGTGACATCTATGTAACAGTCGCCTAATGTACGATGTTTGGTGAATAGTTCTTAAAACACACCCGTGCAGGTGCGCGATGGATTGGCACCGCTAGTGTAGGGGGACAATAAAGCAGTGTAATACGTTTCATGAAACATGTTGCAGCTGGTCACGATGGGTACGTGGTTAATGTGATTCCGACAGTGTAACTAAATCCTTAAAAAATATCGTCTATACAATGCGGCCATTGCTATTGTGTACCGGGGAATAGTTGTAAGAGCTAATAAGATCTACTGACTACACCCCAATGGCCTAAATGACCTAATATGCAGGCTTTTTTGGCGCAGTCATACTACTGCGAATCATGTTTTAACGAGTACAATACACTGTCTGTGCATAGATGCAATGTGATATATAGTATGTGTTACAGTAGAAACTGTCAGGCCACACCTGTAAATTGCGATGTGGGTAACATACGCTTCTGTTGTGAAGCGTGTTATGAGAAGCACTTGGAACGTAAAAAATATGTTATGAAGAAAGAATGTAATTCAATATGCGACACTTACTGGTCTTGTACTCAGTGTCGCCGGCTTCTCCCGCGCGACATTAGACCACCTGGAAAGCATAGTTGTAATGAGAAATATTGTACCACGTGTTTAGTGTATCATATGGGTGAACATAGGTGTTACATGAAGCCATTAGTGGTGAAAGAAAGCAAGAGTTTGTACATCTTCTGTAATTTTGAAACAACAGTAGAATCTGATGTACATGTGCCGAATTTCTGCGTGGATGCATTGACATGGATGACGTATACCAGACTTGTGTTAGATGTAAAGGGCATGAGGTTGTTTTTAGTGGTGCAAATACAGCCAATGATTTTGGTGAGTGACTGTTTAATGAGCGTCACTATGGCTTTACCGTGATCGCCCAGAACATGAAGGGTTTTGACGGGGTATTTCATGTTACGGTACCTAATATAACAGACTGTAAAACCTAATGCCATGTACAGCGGTGGCAGAATCATGTATATGCATATAGAACATCTTAAAATGAGAATCATTGACAGTCTGAATTTGATCTCCACACTCCTAGCTAACTTTCCGAAGACAGTCAACATTCCTGGGAAAAAAGGTGATTTCCCACACCTGTTAAATCTCGAGAAAAATCAATCTTATGTAGGTCCATTGCCAGACATGCATTACTACGACATTGACAATATGTCTAAAAGTGACCTAGTACAGTTCGTGAGCTGGCACAACGAACTTAAGCAAATTAATTACGTGTTTGATATCCAAAAAAGAAATGTTAAACTATTGCCGTTCTGGCGTGACCCCTGATTAAGGGTATCACCACCCCAGAGACCACTGCCATTAAAAAGCATTACTATTGCGGGTCTTTGCTTTGAGATTTTCAAAGCCCGCTTTCTAAAACCGGGGGAGGTGGCATAAGTAACCGCAGAGGGCATTGTTGAGAGAGACCAGTTCTCACGCCAGTCCATTCAATGGCTGGAATGGCTAATGCACAAGGATTGGCAGAATGGGGGATAGTTAGACATCCAGCATGCATTCCATACGAGTGAGCATTGGATAGGGAAAATCAAACTTGATGGCTACCATTCTAAAACTGATGCAGCCTATGAATTTTTGGATGTGTAGTGCATTCTTGTGTTCATTGTACGGATAAGGACGGCATGAGTGTGTATGATGAGACAATGGATGGCATTCGTAAGCTGGAAGAACTCAGTCTCATCTGTATCTACATTTGGGAACACGAGTTTAGAGTGGAAATGGAATCTAATGATGAGCTCGAGGAATTTGTAGCGTCTCTAGATGTGGTGAGTAGGTGAGATCCTAGAGATGCATTCTTCAGTGGTCGGACAAACTGTACAAAGTTATTTTATGAAGCAAAGGTCGACACGAGTGTTAATTACGTGGATTTTCACGTCACTGTCCGTATATTAACACATACGCTGAATATCATGTCGGCTATCCTACCATCATCACGCGTGACTTTGGTGATATACACAAGTATGTGGGTTTCATTAATTGCAAGGTTATCCCGTCGAGAAACCTCTACCACTCCGTTCTCGCCTACCGCAGCTATTGTTCCCCCTGTGTAAGACATGCTATGAGAATCTTATCCAGACTTGTAAACATACCGATGAACAACGTGCTATCACGGGTACGTGGGTGTCATTTGAAGTATAAAGGCCTAAGTATAAGGCCTTGCAGAAGGGCTACATGTTAGCCAATGTATATGCGGTTTATCACTTTTCTAGAAGTAATAAATATAACGGTAAGAATGGCACATACAGGGTTGTTCACCGGTTATATTAACACATTTTTGAAAATTAAGCAGGAATCATTGGGGTGGCCTGCATGGGTTAAATCAGAGGCGGATAAGCACGCTTATGTCGAGCGGTATGAGGCCCACGAATGCATAAGGCTGGTTAAAAACAAACTCCAGAAAAAATGTAGGCCTGAGATCAGTGGCGAAGCTAGCCTTGAAATCTCTATAGGGAAAACTTTGGACAGTGCAACAGTCTGAACCAAAACAGTTTTATTAGCACACCGGCAGAGTTTTACATGTATTAGCCGTTTGAAGTTACATAAAGTGCTGGAAAAGCTAAATTCTCGTTGCGCATATCATGATACCGATAGCCGATATGGTCTCGGGAGATTCCATCAAATTTTTTGATACCGGCGGACCTAAAAACTACAGGTACAAGGCTAGGCTGGGTGAGACAGTGACGAAGGTACGTTGTTTTACCCTCAATGCCTAAAACTCCAGAATGATCATTTTTGATACTGTATGCGACATGGTAAAGAATATGATGACGCAATGTCCTTGCGCTGAAACAGCTGTAGATTGGGAATTATATAGAAAGACAGTGTTTAATGAGTAGAAAATCACGCGTGACAAAACACGTGTCAGAATTCTTAACAAGCCTGAGAAAAAGGGCTATAGAATCCACTATGTTAAGTGCGTTTGACACAGTCCCAAACGGGTATTAAGTGCAAGGCAGCCCCCTCTTGTATGACATGGCTGACATATACATTTCGTGTGACTATTGTCATATACGTGATGTGCAGCCATGGGTTCGAAACCCAGAGTGATCATTTTTTACAGAACTAGCCATTGCGGTAATTAAGACACCATGATCTACATTGTATTTAGATGTATATGAATATTTATATATGAATATACTGATAAATCTATATATGTATATAGTGTTTATGGGTTATACTGCGTAAACGATATATTTTACTGTACACATATATATATATATATATATATATATATATATATATATATATATATATATATATATATATATATAATATCGAGTGATGGACACGAATAAAATACATAATTGACTGTTTAGAATCATCTGACTTTTTGAAACAAGGAGCTATGATCATAAATAGGCATTTAAGTGTTTACCAAACGACTATAAACTTAACTAGAAAGCCGATGTGGGATTTTAAACATGATATTTATTAACTGAAGTATACACAGACATATTCGTATAGCACCATTTACCACCCGATCGTCAGATCTGCTGAAATCTGTCTGGCGTTGTATTCAACGGATTTGAGTCACAGGGCTCTGACGGTAGGCTTTATGCGAGGTAATTCGTCCTTTACAAAACTAAATAGTACAGGGGAAGTGGTAAATGTTGTATTTATCGGCGAAGTAATCAAATATCTGAACGTCATTATCGTTACATTCTCCATCAGATTTAACTACCATGGTTTCCATGGGCTTTCTTCTAAGGGACTGTAAGATAAAGTAAACGCAGTACTGACCACACACTGTGGAGTGAGAGCCTTGTACACGTTTAACATTAAATACCCACGATCTGGTGTTGTCATTCATAAAATCGTGAAACTCATGGTGCATTGGGAAAATGCGTGTGACCCGCATGAACTGACGTCACGCGCATGCAGGTGCGCGGACTCAACGACACACTCCAATACGACACGTTTGCAACATTCTGTACTACCGTTCCTCACAATTCCTTTCTTCTGGTGAACATCAGGAAAGAAGGTGATGTGAGGTTAGCGTTCCTCCATACCATCAGTATGGCACATAAACCCCACCATAGTTTTCAAGCATTAGAATGAGTTTCAACACTCTCAAAAAAATCTGAAAAAAATGAAAGCATTTCAGTTTTCAGTTGTCTTTATGATGAGCCTTACTACCTATTTTAGCATTGTTTTACATTAAAATTGCCCCGTTTAAGACAAAAATCTTGCAACTATACAGTCGTCACATGTGAAAGTAAAAATATTTAGTCTAGACGACATATTATGATATATCGTAGTTTTGTATCGTGTATTGCAAATTAAATCAAAACTGAAAACATAAAATAAATGATATAGACACATATGATGTAGATATAAAACATCTGAATGTTAAGATACAGGTCGCTGCTGTGTATAAATAAAATGAAAAAAGGAAAAAAATGAACACTTATTACTATACGTGAAAAATAAAACAATTCAGTAATGAACAAGACCCTGTAGTGATTAGCAGGACAATTTGTTATTTAACAAGACAGTTTCGTTCATGACCAAAACACTTTTGTATTCAAGAAAAAAAAATATTTTATTCACACAAACTACCGAGAACGGTCTTGGGGAGAGAGTAATGCGGATATCCGAATAGCAGAATGAAAATCACCAAAGCCAATTCAATAATTGACCCGATTGTTAAAAAGTGTGTTAGCCACAAAACCGGGGTTCAGGCACTCAACAGTGGGTGAACTCTTTCCTGGGAGTGATTTTATTTTATTCAAAGCGGTGTTAAATTTAAACCAGGGTTTAACACATCGATGAAGATGAAAAACTGACTTAGGTTTCCCTTTCTTTTTTCATATCTCTCTCACCAATGCGGTCGCTGTGAGTTCAAGTCCAGCTCATGCTGGCTTCCTCTCCGGCCGTACGTGGGAAGGCCTTGCAGCAACCTGCGGATGGTCGTGGGTTTCCCCCGGGCTGTGCCCGATTTTCCCTCATCATCATGCTGGCCGCCGTCGTATAAGTGAAATATTCTGGAGTACGGAGTAAAACACCAATCAAATAAATAAATAAATAAATATTTTTTTCACATTTAACAAATGTAAACCAATTGGCTATTTCTGTATATAAATGCCACCGAATGTCTGCCAGTTAAATCAGTTTTATTACACCCACATGTTCTATTTTATCGACATATAACCTTTGCTACATACATGAACATAAGGTTTACGGTATAAAGAACATCAAAAGAAAAGCCCCTGCCGTGGTAATGTAGTTCAGCAACTGTTGTCATTTTCATTTTCCACCAAGAGCTTATTGTCCAAGGGCTAGTCCTTAAGCGTCTGAAGATTAACTCCCCAACTTGTGGCTGAACACGCCTGGGGCTAAACACACCAGCAGACTGGTCAAAGACTCAAGAAACTAACTTGTGGCTGCACACAGAATACACCCCTGAGGCTGAACACACCAACTTGTAGCTGAACACAGTCTAGACGCCTGCGGCTAAACACACCAGCAGACTGGTTAAACGCTAGAGGTCTAAGCCGAACACACCGACTTGTGGCTGAACACAGTCTAGACGCCTGCGGATAAACACACCTGCAAACTGGTCAAAAGCTAGAGGTCTAGGCCGAACACACCAACTTGTGGTTGAACACAGTCTAGACGTCTGCGGCTAAACACATCAGCTGGATGGTCAAAGGCTAGAGGTCCTGGCCAAAAACACCAACTTGTGGCTGAACAAAGTCTAGACCGCCTGCGGCTAAACACATCAGCTGGGTGGTCAAATACTCAAGAAACTAGCTTGTGGCTGAACACAGGGGGAGGTTGAACACACCAACTTGTGGCTGAACACAGTTTAGACGCCTGCGGCTAAACACACCAGTAGACTGGTCAAACGCTAGAAGTCTAGGCCGAACACACCAACTTGTGGCTGAACACAGTCTAGACGCCTGCGGCTAATGTTACGACTCAAACTGTCTGCATTATAAATAGATGGCTTGTTCGAAATACACGACAGTTTAGCCGCACAAAAAAGTAACCAAAACCAGCAGATTTTATTTTACAACAATTTATTAGCCTTAACAAGAACAGATAATAAGACTTTTGCAAATATTAAAGTACTTAAGTCTAACAAGGAAGGATAGCAATATCTATACAAATACTAAAGTACTTACGGTGTCAAGTCCAAACGGACGCATATATTACACAATATATACCACACAGACATAAATGCTCAGAGGCAAATTCACAAGAGGGAAAATCCACAGTATAACTGAGTGTATGACGAAATATACACAAAATTCCACAGACAGGGTCCGTGTACTAATAAACACTGTGTACACAAGAGCACGAATCAAATATACAAGCTCGGACTGAACAAGTGCTCGGTGGAGATGTAACAAAGCCAGAGGCTATAAAGACACCAAAATTCAGCACAAAAGGCCTACTAAAGTAATACACGGCGAAAGCACCCAAAACTCTCAATAATTCTCCGTTCTCTGTCTCCCTTTTTGACCTGCTTTCATAGGTGTCATTTAGGCTATTTGCTCTTACAACAAAGGGACGTGATAAAGCTAAAACTCTCTAGATAAGGTGTCTTTGCGCGTGCAGAAAGCTCGTGAGATGACATAAATGAAACCGGCGAGTCTATTTGCAGAGCAGTATGTGGCTATTGTTGAAACGTACTGGATAATTGATGAACATCAGGTGTTTCACTACCACATGTCGTGACAGCGTTACTCCTCATTCCATTTTCAGTAAAAGCAATGATATTCGCTGGGCTTAAACGCATACAAGTACTAAAGAAACAAAAAAAAAACCGCTTCCACTTTTGTTCACCCTAAAGTAACATTTAGACACTTTTCGCAAGATCATTATTTCTTAAATACAGGAATGTACTAGATATTCGACATTAACGACAATAAAACGTATTCGTGTCAAAAACAGATGGAAGGATGTGTTTGCAAGTAATAATACAAAGCTTTAAAAATTTGTTAAACCAACAAAACGAAATATCATAGAGTCAAAGCTAAAAGGATTCACGTTGACTGGCTTTGATGTGTTATACATTCCTTCAGTGGTAGACTATTTACTATTAAAAGTGGAAAGTGTGTGTGTGTAACAGCAGTTGTTGGAGGGGGTTGTCAGGGCCTCAGCCATTGAGGTCAGGGTCCAGGGTTACATTGACTCAAACTCAGAGCTTTCAGATTTGGGTGGGGTGAGGGTGTGAAGAGGAGCGAGGACAAAATCATAGACGTATAAAGACATGGGGAACGACAGCCTCAGTTAATCACATAGCGTAGGCTAGACGCCTGCGGCTGAAAACATCAGCTGACTGGTCAAACGCTATACGCCTGTGGCTGAACACACAAGCTGGCTGGTCAAAGGCTAAAAGTCAAGGTCTCAACACACCGTCTGTCTGATCAAAGGTTAGCCATATGATGTTCACACCAGGGAGAAGATATTTAGATTGCTTTTGTATTTTGTATCCAATTTATCAATGATACCTGTAGACTGGTACATTTGGTGTTTGTATATTGTTATTTTATAACTCAACTACAGTATATGTCCAGGACGGCATTGATAAAATAGGTCAAAGTGATATCAAATGTACGTTCAATAAATACTTGAAATTAAAGGGATTTTCCGCATCTCCTAATTCGCTCTGAAATTATATCAAACTCTGAAGGTATATAACAAGAACGTTTTCAGTCTGGGTAAATAAATCGTGTATGTAGACTCATGCAAGCTACAAGAATGGCATATGAAAGAAGTCGTGATATTCGAGAAATCTAATTGTGCAATGCAGGTCCTGTTTGTACCTGAACGCGACTTAGTTGTCAAAGTGCAAACCAACTCCCGTTTTCTTGCGTAAGTTACAAGGCAGCCATCGGTTAACACAAACAACGAGTCAATGCAATCTCATTGCTCTCATTGAGACGCGTGCTGTATGTGTTGATACAACTGATCTATTTGCTCTCCTAGTTTTCAAGGCAATCCCCCTATTTTCCCTCTCTGTTCGGTTGGACAGACAAAGCGTTCTTCCCACGAGGACAGCGCGATTATCTATTCTATATTTAAAGTAAACAGCAAATATTAGAATTTCGAAGTACAGTTTTTTATAGTTAAAAGCTGCTGGTATACAAGCAATTAAAGATCGTAAAACTGCGATATGACAGAAGTGAAGGCGATTAAATCATCACCTGTACATTTTGCCTTTATACAGTAATTTTATTTATTTGGTTTTTTTTTTATTGGTGTCTTACGCCGTACTCAAAAATATTTGTCTTATACGACGGAGGCCAGCATTATGGTAAATGGAAACCGGGCAGAGCCCGGGGGAAACCCACGACCATCGGCAGGTAGCTGACAGAACTTCCCACGTACGGCCGGAGAGGAAGCCAGTATGAGCTGGACTTGAACTCATAGCGACCGCATTGGTGAGAGACTGATGGGTCATTACGCTGCGCTAGTGCGCTATCCAACTGAGCCACAGAGGCTCCTTATTCATTTGACTTGTTTTGCTTTATTGGCGTTTCGCGCTGCACTCAGGAAAAGTTTCAGTTATACAACAGGGACCAGCGTTATGATCGGACAAATTCGAGCAGATCTCAGGCCATTTACCGAGCTCTGTTCCTCGGAGTTCCCCTTGAACAGTAGCCCCCCTCGTACAGTACTCCCCCTTGTACAGTAGTGCCACTAGTAGTATACAGAGTATAGGTTCTGGCGCCCGGCCCCCTCCCCTTGGGGCCATCCCCAAAACAAATAGAGGCCCCGAGCCCCTTCTTGGGTTCTATTAGACATACCAATTGCACCAGGTATGCTTCTACACCAAGCATGTATACAACATGCGAGAGGGTTACAATAATTGCCGGTGGCTTCTCATCGGCTACACGGAGCACTGTGGTAAGAGTTGTCTGGGGGAGTACTGCGGGGGCCACCTATACCGTCTGCGGCAGGGTCTTGGCACCCAGCCATGTATTAGCTGTGGTCGGGGCGTTAAAAACCGATTTCGGCTTTGCATGGCTTGCGGATATAATAATGTCCAGACGTGTGAAAGGCAGCGGAGACGCAAGGCTTTCTTGGACGAGTTCAAACGGCTGGTGGCTATCGAAATTTCCTATTAGAGAATCACTGTCAATATGTATAACGATAATGTTGGTATAACAGCGCGTACAATGAAACATCATCAAAAAGCACGAGCACTACGGGAGGAGTTTGAGACGCTCCTAGGTGTGCGGACATAATTGGGTCCAGACGCATGAAAGGAAGTGGAGGCGCAAGGCTTTCTTGGACGAGTTTAAACGGTTGGCGGCTATCGAAATTTACAATTAGAGAGTCGTGTGCATAGTTACATCGACTCGTACAATGACGCACCATCAAAAAGCGCGAGCACTACGGGAGGAGTTTGAGACGCTCCTAGGTGTGCGGCCCAAGTACCCACGGTCCCGCAATGCCTTGGAAGAATTGCAGGGGATCCTCGACAGGTATAAAACGGATGTGGGTGAGTGGAAGCGGCTGCAAGAGAGCAAGAACTCCCGAAGAAACGAGGAGTTGAAGCAAGACGTCAAGAACCTCCTCAGTAACGAGGAGTTGGATAAATTGCTAGCCGAAAAGAAACTAGAATTCATTAACACCGGCAGGGTTATAAGGAATCTCGTCCGGGTCTGGCAGATGTGCGCACCCGAAGGTGTTTGGACGGACGCAGTAGCCTTCTTAGAAGAAATTCGAGTCATTATTCGCCAGAAGCTGGAAGAAGAGATCCTGGCACTCAACGGGGTTAAGTTCCAACTAGGCCTCAGGGTTTAGCTGCGAAAGGCCCACGCCGATGGCAGTCAAGAGTATACCAGCCCAGTACTCCACAGCAAACAGGAGGCCCTCTTAGAGGTTGGTGACATTGACGGGGCTCTAGATAAGGCCTTCCCCACCATCCAGGAGGCGCTAGAAAAATGGACGCAGCGAGGGTCAGGGTAAGCTGTAAATGGCGTGCAAACACTCTGGCTTGACATTGCAAGGTATCAGCCGCTGAGAAGTGGGTCCTACATCACCCTACCTGCAGCCGTGAGTAACAAGAAAGCAGTCATCAACGTGAAGAACAAAGACGACGACTGCCTCCGATGGGCACTCCGGTCTGCCTTATTTCCAGCCGCCCGGGACCCTCACAGACCAACAAAGTATCCCACCAAGGATTGTCTTGACTTTTGGGGGGGGGGGGGGGGGCGACGCCCCCACACCCACCTCTCAGATCCCTAAAGTGGAGGAAAAGAACGACCTCGCCATCAACGTGTTCGGGTGGGACAAGGGCGTGATTGTGCACCGCCTCAGCAAGCAGTCCGGCGACACGCCCAGAATCAATCTGCTGCTGATTGAGAAGGCAGGCAAATTCCATTATACGTGGATAAAAAACCTTAATCGGCTCCTATACCAAGAAAGTTAGGCGCCAAATCGCAAACACTTCTGCGAGCGCTGTCTACACGGCTACAAAATGGAGGAACTGCTCGAGGCGCATAAGCCGGAATGCCGAGGGATTGGCCAGAGGGCGGTGAGGGTGGAAATGCCCCAGGAGGGGGAAAACAAGTTCTCTTTCCAGAACCACCACAAACAGCTACCGGCGCCGTTCATCATATATGCCGACTTCGAGGCTCTGACCAGAAAGGTTGAAGGCCCGCCGCCGTCACCTACAGAGAGCAGCACTCAAAAGACTCAGCACCACGAGTCCTGCAGTTACTGGTATGTTGTGGTGCGTTGTGACGGCCACACAAAACGCCCCGTGGAATACAGAGGCCCTAACGCGACGGAACACTTCCTCAGAGCTCTCCAACAGGAGGAGCGGGAAATCAAAAATGTTCTAGCCAACCCTATAGCCATGAGGATGACTCCCCATAACTGGCAGGCCCACAACAACACCACAGCCTATCACGTGTGTGAGAAGCCTCTAGGCGCCGATTCTGTGCGCGACCACTGCCATATCACAGGCAAGTACAGATGCGCGGCCCATAACGTATGCAACCTAAAGTTGCGGCTGGGTCTCTAGACAGCCATACCAGTAGTCTTCCACAACCTACGGGGCTACGACGGGCACCTCCTGATGCAAGCCATAAGTAAGGTGGAGGGCCGCATCTCCTGCATCCCCAACAACACGGAAAAGTAAATCTTCTCGCTGAGGCAGCTCCGCTTCATCGACATTGTTCAATTCTTACCGACTTCCCTTGACAATCTGGTAGAGGCCAACAAACCTGAGGCTTTCCACATCACAGCCCGGTATGAGCCCGACGAAGAAAAACGAAAGCTACTCCTGCGCAAGGGTGTCTACCCCTATGAGTATATGGACTCCTGGGAGCGCTTCGACGAGTCCAGCCTCCCACCCAAAGAGGCTTTCTACAGTAAGCTCAAAGTCGGAGGCATTAGCGATGAGGACTACATCCACGCTCAACAGGTATGGAAGGTATTTGACTGCACCAATCTGGGAGACTACACAGACCTGTTTGAGGCCTTCTGGAAGACTTGTTTACGGCAGTATGGATTGGACCCTGCTCACTACTTTACGAGCCCAGGTCTCTTCTGGGATGCGCTGTTCAAGAAGACCGGGGTAGAGCTGGAGCTGTTGACCGACTATGACCAACATCTCTTCATTGAGAAGGGGTTGCGGGGAAGAATCTCCATGCTAAGTAAGCGATACGCCAAATCCAATAATCCGCAGGTGGAGGGATACAACCCCGAAAGTCCAAACAGCTATATCCAATACCTAGAAGCCAATAATCAATATGGCTTTGCTATGAGTCAGTTTCTTCCGACGGGCTGCTTTCAGTGGGTAGATGACGCACAGCGTCTCGTTGAAACGATTGCTACCCATCCCCACCACAGTCCTTCTGGTTACATCCTCGAGGTCGACCTGGAGTATCCGGCCGACCTACATAACGCACATAACGGCTACCCAAGTAGTATACAGAGAATAGGTTCTGGGCCACCCTCCATTTGGCAAACGGAGGCCTGCAGCCCCTTCTCGTGAAAAGATATAATCATAGGGAAGGAGGGTTCTGGCACACCCTCCCCTTGGCAAATAGAGGTCCCCAGCCCCATCTGGAGTTGTATTAGACATACCCATCGCACCAGGTATACTCCAATAAATACAACAACATGCCAAAGGGTCGCAATAATTGCCAGTGGCTTCTCATCGGTCCCACGGAGCTCTGTGGTAAGAGTTGTCTGGGGGAGTACTGCGGGGTTCACCTAGCCCGTCTGCCAAAGAGTCCTGGCACCCAGCCATGTATTAGCTGTAGGCCGGGTGTTAAAAACCGATTTTCGCTTTGCGTGGCCTGCGGATATAATAATGTCCAGACGTGTGAAAGGCAGCGGAGGCGCAAGGCTTTCTTGGACGAGTTCAAACGGCTGGTGGCTATCGAAATTTCCTATTAGAGAATCACTGTCAATATGTATAACGATGATGTTGGTATAACAGCGCGTACAATGAAACATCATCAAAAAGCACGAGCACTACGGGAGGAGTTTGAGACGCTCCTAGGTGTGCGGCCCAAGTACCCACGGTCCCGCAATGCCTTGGAAGGATTGCAGCGGATCCTCGACAGGTATAGAACGGCTGTGGGTGAGTGGAAGCGGCTGCAAGACAGCAAGAACTCCCGAAGAAACGAGGAGTTGAAGCAAGACGTCAAGAACCCCCTCAGTAACGAGGTGTTGAAGCAAGACGTCAAGAACCTCCTCAGTAACGAGGAGTTGGATGAATTGCTAGCCGAAAAGAAACTAGAATTCATTAACATCGGCAGGGTTATAAGGAATCTCCTCCGTGTCTGGCAGATGAACGTGCCCGAAGGTGTTTGGACGGACGCAGTAGCCTTCGAGCCATTATTCGCCAGTAGTTAGAAGAAGAGATCCTGGCACTCAACGGGGTTAAGTTCCAACTAGGCCTCAGGGTTCAGTTGCGAAAGGGCAACGCCGATGGCAGTGAAGAGTATACCAGCCCAGTACTCCACAGCAAACAGGAGGCCCTCTTAGAGGTTGGTGACATTGACGGGGCTCTAGATAAGGCCTTCCCCACCATCCATGAGGTGCTGGAAAAAATGGACACAGCGATGGTCAGGGTGGGGTTGTCAATAGCGTGCAAACACTCTAGTTTAACATTGCAAGGTGTCAACCGCTGAGAGGTGGGTCCTACATCCCCCTACCTGCAGCTGTGAATAACAAGAAAGCAGTCATCAACGTGAAGAACAAAGACGACGACTGCCTCCAATGGGCACTCCGGTCTGCCTTATTTCCAGCCGCCCGGGGCCCTCACAGACCAACAAAGTATCCCACCAATGATGGTTATGACTTTGGGGGGATCGACGGCCCCACGCACAATTCTCAGATCCTAAAGTGGAGGAAAAGAACGACCTCGGTGTTCGGGTGGGACAAGGGTGTGATCGTGTATCGTCTCAGCAAGCAGCCCGGCGACACGCCCCGAAATAAATCTGCTGCTGATTGGGAAGGCAGGCAAATTCCATTATACGTGGATAAAAGATCTCAACCGTCTCCTGTTCCAAGAAATTAAGGCGCCAAATCGCAAACACTTCTGCGAGCGCTGTCTACATGGTTACAAAAGGGAGGACCTGCTCGAGGCGCATAAACCGGAATGCCGAGGGATTGACAAGACGGTGGTGAGGGTGGAAATGCCCCAGAGGGGGAAAATAAGTTAACATTTCAAACCACCACAAACAGCTACCGGTTCCGTTCATCATATATGCCGACTTCGAGGCTCTGACCAGAAGGTTGAAGGCCCGCCGCCGTCGCCTACAGATATGGAAGGACTGCACCAATCTGGGAGACTACACAGACCTGTTACTGCCGCCACAGACGTGCTCCTGATGGCTGATGTGTTTGAGGCCTTCTGGAAGGACTTGTTTATGGCAGTATGGATTGGACCCTGCTCACTACTTTACGAGCCCAGGTCTCTCGTAGGATGCGCTGTTCAAGAAGACCGGGGTAGAGCTGGAGCTGTTGACCGACTATGACCAACATCTCTTCATTGAGAAGGGGTTGCGAGGAGGAATCTCAATGCTAGGTAAGCGACACGCCAAAACCAATAATCCGCAGGTGGAGGGATACAACCCCGAAAGTCCAAACAGCTATATCCAATACCTAGAAGCCAATAATCTATATGGCTGGGCTATGAGTCAGTTTCTTCCAACGGGCGGCTTCCAGTGGGTAGATGACGCGCGGCGTCTCGTTGAAACGATTGCCACCCACCCCCACGGCAGTCCTCCCGGTTACATCCTCGAGGTCGACCTGGAGTATCCGGCCGGCCTACATAACGCACATAACAGCTACCCATTAGCCCCGGAGCCTCTGGTGGTCCAGAAGGAGTGGATGTCAGGCTATCAGCACGGCCTTCTCGGCAGGTCTACCGAGGTCGAAAAGCTGGTCCCCAACCTCCGTAACAAGGAACGGTACGTCCTGCACTACCCGAACCTACAGCTGTATCTATCTCTGGGAATGCGTCTGACAAAGGTTTATCGGGCCCTGAGATTCGCCCAGAGCCCTTGGATGGAAACCTATGTCAGGATGAACACTGAGCTCTGTAAAACGGCCGCGAGTAAATTTGAGAAGGACCTGTACAAGCTATTGAACAACTCGGTCTTCGGAAAAACTATGGAGAACCTTCGGAAGCGTGTGGACGTCAAGCTGGTACGCTCTGGAGAAGACGACAAGCTCCGACGCTTGATAGCCAGCCCGAGCTTCGCACGGGCTAACATATTTGATGATAACTTCGCAGCGATTCAGATGCACAAGACCCGTCTAGTCCTAAACCGACCTATCTACGTGGGCATGAGCATTCTAGATCTCTCAAAGCACCTGATGTACGACTTCTACTACAACCACATGAAGGCCCAGTACGGAGAGCGCTGCCAGCTCCTCTACACTGACACGGTTAGTCTGCTACTCGAGATTCAGACTGAGGATGTTTATAGGGACATAGCTGAGAATGCAACCCTGTACGACATCTCAGATTACCCACAAGACCACCCCCTGCACAGCGTAGCAAATATGAAGGTCTTGGGGAAATTGAAGGACGAGTGCGCGGGGCGGCAGATCGCCGAATACATTGGTCTGCGCTCCAAGATGTATTCCATTCTGGAGGCAGGTGGAGCTAACATTTAGAAGGCCAAGGGCATGAAAAAGGGAGTTGTGGAAAAGCGCATCCGCCATAAGCAGTACAAAGAGGCCCTCTTCGAGAAAAAGATCTTCCGAAACGGTATGGACGTGCTGCGATCAGAGCGCCACCATATCTACGGACATCACCTGAATAAGGTTTCACTGTCCCTTTTCGATAGTAAGCGCTGGATCGCCGAAGATGGTGTCGACACCTTGGCTTATGGCCATGCGGCTCCTCGATGGGACATTGAGGAACTACCGTAGAACCCCATCCGGGGGAAGCTGAGTATCGGGAGGCACTATAAGCAACTCCTCACGAACGAATCCCCTTCGCGGGCCAACCGACGTATCGTATAGATAGTACAGCACGGGTTCAATAGGCTTTGTGACGGAGCGCCCAAACCGATATATCTCTAGAGACCAGACAGGATCAGTCGCGCGACGGCGACCGCCCTCCAGCTCTCCAGCTCTCCAGGCTGATAGAGATAACGAACGCCAACACCCTCGGGGATCTTCCGCTCATTAAGTCCAACGGGACGACCTGGAACCGCCGAGGAAGGCCTATGAGGCACCCCTTTTGCCTTGATGGCGTCTTTCGGCTTTTTACCGATCAGTCTCGTTGTCTCGTTATTCAGAGCGGCCACAACAGAGGGCAGCCGAGCCACCCATTTAGTAGACCGATGTTCGGGGGGGGGAGGGGGGGGAGGCGCATCTCCTGGGCGTACTGATGTCCAAAGAGCCGCTCAGCCAGAGTACGGTTAAAACGCTCCACTATGCCTTGGTCTCGGTGGATATCCACGCGGCCTCGGCGGACTGTGACATCGTGTTTGGCCAGCAGGTGGCTCACTGCACCCATGAACTCGCGCCCAGGGTCAACTTGGAGAAGTTTCGGCCATTGAAGGAGTCCCCGCTTGATCAGGCGAGGAGAGATCGTGCCAGGCAAGGAGCTCGATGGTGACTCCGGCACAGTCAGTTCGGATTACTTGGTGAGTTTTGCGATTCCGTAACTTAAACCTCCAACCACACACATTCCCAGGATGACAAAGGTCATCTCGCGGTGTTTTTGATCTTCACTAGGCACATAGAAATCGGAGAGCTGTGGCTCTGAGCCCAGCAGTGCGTCGCGTGCGTCGCGTGTAAGAGTTTTGCCCGTGACCCTAGAATACTCGCGGATTGCAGCGTCGACATCCCGGAACGTATGGATAGCGTGTCCCTAGCGGCGGAGTTCATCGTTGATCCAGTCCAAGCGCTCAGTGTGCTTTTGTGCCCATTTTTCCTGGGCGGCTTGGAGCTGCTCTACAGCGCGATCATGGCGCCTCCTCTCTTCGTCAACACCGGAACTCCTCAGCATCGAAAACATATAGCTGCTCCCGCTGAAGGCCAAAGCGTTTACGAGGGCGCCGCCCAACATCATTGCGATGGAGGCCATTACTACTTTATTATATTGGGAGAAAGGAGCCCTTGCTTAATTAGCAGGTCCTTCGAAAACATGGAAAGGCCTACTTCTGCAATGACCATGCCGACGTCACGGGGTGTTAAGTCCAGCTTCGGGAGGGCTCCTTTCAGGAACATCTGACCGAGACGAGCGTACCCAGTAGCCAGGAGAGAGACCACAGCGGTGTGGTAGACCGCGTTGACTAGCACTTTTCCGTCACTGGGTGGAGTAGACATGCTGCTCTATATAGAAAGGATCGCGACGTATATTCAAATGGAGATTCTTTTCTTGCGGTGCTGCATGCGGCGTAATATCTCCACCTCGTGCTGTATAGCGGCTGCGCCACACGCGTAGCAACACTAGCACTGTATGGCTGCCAGCGCCTAATAACGCCTGGGGCGCCCTCCAGTCGGGTGCCTTCGTAGAATCCGGTTCCTTCGGCTGTTTCTTCGTAGAATCCGGCTGTTTCTTGGTGGAATCGCCAATCAAAGCAGCCTTTGCCTCGCGAAGCTCGTCCTTGAGCTTTTTAGCCTTGGCCTTTATCGCTGCAGCACCCGCTCTACCCGCAGCGACTTTTTGGGGATTCTTCGCAGGGCTGTCATTCGTAGGATCCACTGTCACCCTCTTCACTTCCTTCGGGCCTTCCGGATTCGTTGTACTCATGTTCCTCTGGATCATCATTTCTAGGACAGCAGTGGTGTTCAAATGAGCAGTGCTCAGTAGTGGTCAGCGACATGGTTAACGGTGCCAAGTACTTACCATAGCAGTAGTATAGCTAGCAGCTAGCACTGCTAAGCGCCTGTTCAACAAATGGGTCGATGGCGAGCTGTTCCATGAGCCTTGGTCGATTCTTGGGTGGGATTGGTGGGAGCCAGCTGGCCGCCCTTACATATGATCTCAAGAATATACCTCCGAGACCGTTAACCACCCGCGCACCGAGCTTTGCCTCGTACCGGGAGTGCAGCCTTTCAACGTCTTCGTCGCTCATGGCGTCGATCTCAGCGGCTGTTACGTCTTTTCCCAGATATCGCTTGACCTGCCCACCCACCGCAAGTGCCGCCAGCCTATCCCTGAGCTGCCGTGCATGTTGGCTGGGATCGGGCTGTTGGCTGGGCTGTTGGCTGGGGCCGGGCTCCTCCTCTGCGCCCAGAATCTCGTCTATAAGCTCGTCGGTATCCATTATTAATACGTAGGGGCGTCTACGTCTAATATATAATCTTAGATGTGGCGGGCGTGTCAGTCATTAGCAGGAGCTTAGAATGCGGATTGTTCTTAAGCTTCTGTCGAACCTCTGCCTTGTCGCTCTCGCCCTCGAAGATGTGGTTCTCCTCCAGGCATTTGTTGAGCTAGTGCTGATGTTTGCAGTAGAATAAAGCCACCCACCTTGTCTGCTCGCGAAAGTCTTTCAGGACGGCGTTGTATTTCTGAGTGAGGACCCAGACGGCTTGCTTTGCATGACGGCCCAAGAAAGCCATGAATGACAGCATTTTTTTGTTTCTTCTTCATCGCGTCCGACGCGCTACAATCATCGATGATGTATAGGGTGGGCTCCCCCTCGAACAATCTGTAGAAAGCTCTCAGGCAGTCGTTTAGCCGCTCGCCGGGGTCAAAACAATAGATTTTAGGGTCAGACAGTATCCATCGCCGCCGGTACGCCTCGTTATGCTTAACAGTGGGGCACAGGATCACAATGTGATGAAAGAAACCGAGGAAAGGGCCCTCAAGGAGGTCCAGCACAAAGACTGGTTTGCCGCAGTTTGTCTGCCCACAGATGATCGCGCAGTGGGCGTGATCAATAAAGCGCGCTAACGAATCTACCATTCTGGATGTGCAGCTTTGCGTCCATGATCACATAGTGATATACGTTCAACACCCCGGGAGCTTCTCTCTCTCTTGTCACCTGTATCGTAATCCCCTCGCTGGCGTTCAGAACGCGCCTCCCACTGGCATGCAGCTCGTCATCGTCGCTTGGCCGAAGGTCAAGCCAGAAGGCGTGCTTGGACGTCAAGAACTCTTCCAGGGAGACGTCTGCCAGGCCTAAGTCTTTTACGACCCTGTCCACCTCAGGGTCCCGCTTTCGTAGGGGTGAGCTGGCGAAGAACCTCTGGACCTCGTCCCATTGCTGGTACGCCCGCATGCCCTGGCTGTACAGCTGATTGGGGACAACTTCTATTGGGACTTCTACTTTGGTGATCTTCGGGTTGTAGAAGTATTTCGTCTTCCTCTCCCACGGGGTTCCTTTAGCCTCGAACAGCATGAAGATGCCCTTTATTGCTCTCGCGGGCGTGTTCAGGTTTATGTTCCAGAGAGTATCAGACTTGTCCTTCACAAACTTTCGGTGGCGGAGGACGCGATCATACAGAATGGAGACGCCCCCGGCAAACTGGGTGCGGACCTGTCTAGCGAGCTCCTCATCGGTGACCATATCGAACTCCAGGCTAATGTTGTAGATGGTGTAAGTCGCGTCGCCATCGCCTGTTTTCTGGATGACCCGACTGTAATCGTTGAACGTCAGCTCGTACTCCAGTCGGTCGGCCAAGGCACTCTGGTAGAATGGCATGTGGATATCTTGAAGCTCAAAGTCTAGCGGGATGTGGAACCGGTTGCCAAAGGCGCGAGCGATGGCATTTTCTCCAGCATCTTCTTTACTTGCGTCCTCCGCTTCGTCTCGAAGTTTAAGCATGTTTTCGCTGCCGATGCCTTGGTAGGCCGCATTCTGCAGTTCGTTTTGGTCAGCCATAAGTCGCCGTAGCAATGAAACACATCAGAGTCGTCGATGGACATTACTTCATTCCCGCTGATTCTGATCGTGGTTTTCTTGACTACTGCGCGTCCGAGCTTCCCGACCACTGTGGCGTTCGAGTCTCCTGAATTGATCGTGATCGAGAAGGCCAAGCGCACGGTACCAGGCGCAATGACGTCATTTGGGCCGAGGTTAAGGAAGCGGACCAAGAGTTGTTGATTCTGGTCGATCGTACTCGGGTTATTGGTGACGACCAAGGACTGCCGTACACCTTGTACCCTGAGAGACTTACGGAGTGTTCTGAAGGGGTTTAGCCTGCGTCCGTATGCATACATTGTGTATTGAAGGCATACCTTGTGTATTCAAGGTATACCTTGAATGTTCAATACGAGGATTATGGCAGACTTAAACTTTGGTAATCCGGCGTTCGACGACGCCCAAAAGGACTACAACAATGCCCATGACGACGACGTCGAACAGACCTCTCTCTTTACAGGTGACGTTGTTCCCAAGACACCAATATTGGGTACGATCTACGAAGACCAAAAACCAAGGGTAATACAGAACGCCGTGAAGTCTTATTTCAAAATCATGGCGAAGGATGATTGGTATCCTAACCTTACCCCACTCCGTTTAAACGAAGAAAATAAGTTTATGCTTGTCGATGAGCGTCTGAGACTTGTGAACTACCCAAAACTGGAACTCACCAACGAACAAACTGGCAAACCGCTAGCCCTCAAAACAATCGCCAAGAATGGAGGGAGAAGGGTTTTTAAGGATGCGGAGGGGATGGACTTTGTAGACTGGAAAGGAGAAGGCAGAATGAAAAACAGAAAACAGAAATCACTGCCTCCGGCAAAAGTCGCAGCCCTGGAGACAGCGAGTTCAGAACTCGATGCCGCGGCCGCTGATGTAGATACCATAAAGCTGAAGGATTTAAGCCAACCAGCGAAAAAGGCCGCTGATGCTGTCCACATAATGGAAACAAGCTTGACCGATAGTGAGGTCAAGAGGGCTCCTGAAGCGATAAACGACCCTCCTCATCCCATGCGTGAACTTCTGGGGCTTGACAAGGCACTGCACACCTCGAAAGGCGAACACGCGAATAACCTCGCCAAGCTGTCAAGTCTCGATAAGGACATCGCAAAACAAAAACAGAAGTTGGAGGAGGCCATTGATGAATTCCCCCAGGCGCCGGTTCGCAGACCGAATAAGGAATCTCGAGGACGAGAGGGTGGCCCGGCTGGAAGCAGCCTCTTTAACGGCCGAAGCCCTGCGCACGCAAATACACCGCATCAAGCAGACGATCGATCGCATCCTACACAAGGATACCACTCTGGCTGAGCGCGTCCGTACACTCTTCCGGGAGCAGGGAATAACCGTGGTCTCCATTCTCACGGCAAT
The DNA here is from genome assembly GCF_032854445.1 of Liolophura sinensis. NCBI lineage: Eukaryota > Metazoa > Mollusca > Polyplacophora > Chitonida > Chitonidae > Liolophura > Liolophura sinensis. The sequence goes on along the minus strand of NC_088297.1, from coordinate 1,824,445 downwards.
TGGGATGGCCATCTCGACACTGGGGCTAGTGATAAAGTTGGCGCTGGCTGGCGGGCCCGGCGGGGCATCCAGCCAGCGCCACCTCCATCCGACGGGCGTGGTCTAAAAGGATGGGTCAAAAAGCATCTCCAGTCCCTGGCGCGCGCTCTTGGCAAGCTGGCTGGGAAGGCTGCCGCTGCGATTCCGGGTATTATTGGCAGTATCGTGTCCTGGCTATTGAACCTTCTCGGGAAAGCGGCTGGGTGGCTGGCCGATAATGTCTGGGCTCTAGTCGTCGCAGTAGGTGGCCTAATGCTCGTGGCTGTTCGCAAGTATTTAACGCATAGTCAACAGCAGCAGTAAGCTGATACCAACCCCAGCGACGACGATGGCTGTCTTCTCCGCATCGTGATTCTTTTGCTTTGGAAATAGGGGTTCTTGTTTGCCTCCGGCGGCTGCAACATGCTGAACGCGCGCGGTGGGTGGTGGGACGCTTTCTTGTGGCTCAACGATCCCGTGGGAAGGTGCGCGCTTGTGCAAAGTGGGCGGCACTTTAGCGTTCACACCCTCATTGGCGCCTAGCTTCTGGTCCTCTGTGGCCACGACGATTTTGTTGTTGTAGTTCGCCACATGGCCGATCTGCAGAAGCATGTCGCTGGGGGCCATATATAGGCCTATGCCATACACAGTCTACAGCGCTCCCGGCATACCGTAGCACGTCCTGGTAGTTTTTGATAGCAGACGGAAGGTGGATTGGAGAGGAAATAGCGTATTCAACGTTCGCGGCAAACTGTTTTTGCGCGTCGAAGGCTGTGCCCGTGCCTAGAATACGCGCCCTTATTTGCGCTTAGGCGCCTAGAATAGCCCACACGTATGTCCGGATGGAATTGTTTAGGCGCTCTACGCCCGGCTGCGTGAATCCTTGGGATGTGTCGACAATGAACGACGCCCAAGCCTCCTCGGCGTCCTGCTCGATGTAGTCGACGTGGAGCGCTGTAGGCTTTCTAGAGAACGACATCCTGCTCGGATCGAAGGTCTCATCGCCAATGGGGCTGTAGCCCGTTCTCGTGACATAGTAATATGCCATTCCGAGGCCGTGATTCACCCCCCTGCGCCTCCAGTCTGTGTGCTTATCTACGCGGAACTCCCTACAAATCCTCTCATAGGCTCTCTTGTCGTAGGAGTTTTTGAATGTCGCCCACGGTCTGTCTTGCGGTAGGGGGCCTGGATCTCTTCCAAGATCCGCCTATCTTTGTAATACACATGGAACGTGTACAGGGCCCTTATTCGTTGGTCGGGGGAGAGAAGATAGTCTTTTGCAGAGACGCCACAGCCCGTGGTTGCGCACCAGACCGCGAAGTTCACTTGGTTCTGCCAGAATTGCATAGGATTGGTGTTCCAGACCCGAACAATGTCATTGCTGGTTATCTTTGGCAGCCGGTACTTGGCCAATACATCTGTGAACTGGACTGGTAAGGATTTCTTTTCATCGATGTAGATGTCAAATCGCGTGAGCTGCTCTGCGTGGGTTTGGATACTATGAAATGCCCCGGCCTTGTAAGTGGCCTCTCTATTGAACCTGTAAGCCTCGCTGTTCATCGTGGCTAAGATGTTCATCACATTGACTGACACTGTAAATGGGGCACAGCACACGCTGCCTCATGCCCTTAACAACCTCGACGGCCGCCTTAAAACCGCCCTTCGTGAGATAACATTCTACCCGGCCTGGGTGAATATCCCCTCCGGAGTGGGCTTCTTGCTTGAGGGCAAACGTGTTGAAGTGCCGTAGGGCTACTACAATGTCTGTACGCTGGACAAGGACATATTGAATGGGATTGAATGAAGTCACGGGCCGCTTAGTCCTTACCGTTCCTAGAAATACCTTCATAATACTCCAAGAGCGTGCCCCCATCTTAGGGTTATCCGACGGGATGACTCCCATAGGGGGGACTGTGGAGGGTGAAAAGCTGCTTAACTGGGTCTCACACAAAGAAGTCTTCGTGCATTTACATGAACTGAGCACCTCAGAAAACGTGAGAATAACCTCAGATTTCAGTGGCGGTTCCACACTACTTAAAGCCGTCGCCGTGATTGGTGAAGGAATAATCTGCGGGAAGACGGTTTCATTTCCCAACCCACAGTACTAAAGCTTGCGCGCCGGCTATATAACGCACTTGACGGTGGCACTTTTAGACAAAGACGGGAAGTATATTAATATAGGGTACCTCAGTGCTACCCTAGAAATACAATGAGTATGGTTGACGCAGCCGGTCCCAGGTCTGCGTGCCTGTCTTTAAGCAACTTGGCAGATGTGTCGGAGTTCGAACTTCAAGGCCAGGAAGGTAAAATCTACGCCTTCGAGTTTCAAAGTGGCAAGTACAACCGCAAAAATATTGCGGTGGGGCAAGCAGAATCTGCCACATTTGCTTCCCTTGAAGATGTCGCATCCTCTGTAGAGCAAGAGCGCAGGTCGCCGTCTGAGGTGATTGAAGAACAAAAACTCTCATTAATTCGCCTTGAAGACCGCTTTGTTCTTACCAGAGCTCGCGACCTCGATTGGTTTGTAGATGTGAAGGTGACCCCGATGACGGCCCAGACCACCGAGGCCCGGGTGAAAAAAGTTTTCAACTCCGGAACCTCTTTCGTGTCGTGGGTACCAACCAGCGACTGTCATATAGCTTTGGGTGGAGGAGGTTACTTCACACTAACTGCGGCGCCAGGTGTAGAGACCGTGCGTCTTAGCTCGCAATCCATATCTACAGCCATGCTACGAATAAACCGTGGATCTATACTTATCTTCAACATCATGCTTGGCGCGGCCTCTCAGCGCCGTTCCTCCATGATTACCGGGGTGAGATTAAAGTGGCCTGCAGAGCACGATGGAAAGGAGCTCAGACTTATGATTAAATTACCGGCCCAGGGCGACCCAGTCATCCGGAGCTCTCTCGAGGATATACGGGTCTTTGCAGGGGGCGTTGTCAATCTCAATGACATCTATTTAGAGTCCGGTATAAGACTTCGCAGCTTTCGTGTTAGTAGTCCCGATGACGATTTAGAGTTTACCGACGTTATTGATTCGTAGGACGGACAATATGGGACGACTGTACGCGGCGATCACGGATGAAAACCCCTTGCCGCCGGTGGGCGCGGCGCCGACGATTACGGATGACCATCCCTTGGCCCCGACCGCGCCGACGATTATGATTGAAAACCCCTTGGCCCCGACCGCGCCGCCGGAGAACGTGGCGCACGCCCATCGTCTGCAGTATATCAGCGAAATACAGAATCAGCTTGAATCTTAGCGAGAACTCCGTCGGTCCTTGTACAAAAAGTACCGGCGCGGTGTCTTAGCAGCCGAGGCCCTTGATTCGGCCATGCTCACTGCCGGTTTGGGACTAGGGGTTGCAGGCGTGGCACTACTCACAACAATAAATGCAGCCCCTGCTGTCTTGGCTATGGAAGCTGCGGCCCTGGCTTGCGGTGTCTTAAATATCGTCGGAAAATTCGTTAGCCGCCGACTTCACGCAAAGGCCAAGAAACATAACGATATACGGCTGTTGGCTGAGGCCAAACTTAACAGCATCCGCGCGCAGGTATCTACGGCACTATCTGATGGTGTTATTTCGGACGTAGAGTTCAAGCAAGTCGTTCAGGAGCTCAAGAACTACTGTCATCTGAAGCAGAAGATACGGGCTAAGTCTTGTAAGGCATTCAACGCCGTAGAGATCGATGAAAGCACGAAAAAAACAGCTTATAGATCGCGGCTTAAAAACGCTCTTTCCGAATGATGTTCTGGGGAGGTGCCCAGGGCAACCCGCATGCTATGTCTCGAGAGCCTCGGGGGCAGGGCATTAGCCAGGATCTGACAATAGGGCGTCCAGGGGGTTTGTGGGTCGCCGTAAATAAGCAGGGGGTCTGCCGCCGGAGACATTTTATCGCCACTGTATCATTGAAAATCAAGACCTTTTAATAGCTTTAATTGCCATTATATCACTGGAAATAATGTATTACTATTGGACCCCAGAAATTGACTGTTTTAGGGGCGCCCAATATATCACACTTATCCCACCAATGACTGACACTGAGTGCGAATCACTAAAAAGAGTACATAAATTTTATATTAAACTATGTAAGGTTACAATCTGTTATGCTTTGGACAACCAAGTGTGAAACAGGAGGTAGGAAAACAAATTGAACTGTAAAATACACAATTCAATACAGATGCAAGGAAAACAGTGGCAATTTGGCGCAGCAGTTCTGACAGTTCAAGTGTGAATGCTGTGAATCAGGAGGTAGAAATAAATAAACTGTGAACAATAAAATACACAAAAATACATATAAAAGGAAAACAATCAAAATGCATGGTAATTTGGCACAGCAGGTGCATGTCACTCACAGTTACACTACTTCACATGCAACGGAACCAAATCAGAATACAGTATACATAGCTGTTACAACTGAGACTGAGAACAGGGAAAATTATCACCACTGAATCTGTGACTGTCACTCACTAAAAAGAGTAGTGACACCATACGATTTGAGCAGCTAAGTCACAGTAGGTAGAAATAAACTTTGTAAAATACAAATACAAGAAACAATTTAAATACATGTACTATCAGTCACATATCTATGTCGAGAAATTAACTCTGGGCACAGTAATGCATGTCAAACATCATTTCTGTCATCTGAATACATATATGAATACACTTTGAAAACTTACATCTTAGAAAAATATTCACAATCTAGTATACATACATATAATGTTAATACACTTTGAAACAGTGTACTGGTCTGTGGGCTGGGACTCGCCGTAAAAAAATGTTTATTCAAAATTTTGCCCGTCAAAAATACCCCTTTTGGCTGGATTGCCCGTCGAGTTGGACGGGTGGACGGGTGTCTGGCTAGCCTGGTGCCCGGGGGTAAAAAAAATATCTGCCCAGTGTGGGGTTCGAACCCATGGTCCAAAAAAGCAAAAGGCCTGGTTTATAGCTCAGCCTGTTACCAATTAATCACCACCCTAACGGCGGGCTCCGGATTTTTTACGCTAGCGACCCACCGTTAGGGGGGTTAATTGGCGCTGACACATCCCACTACCTTTGGGCCATCTACAACACCCCTTGGTAAGTTCTCTGCCTCCGAAACTGTCGAAAGTTGCAGAGATTCCTTAGAAGTGCGTAGAGCCCGGCGCCATATGCAGGTAATGTATTCATATACTACATATACAGGAGACCAAATCCGGATTTGAGCTAGCATGCACGCCTTGGCTGGGGAGGCGCCTAAATGGGGGGGGGGGGGGGGGGTAATGGGGGAAGCAGGGATAGGGGGGTGGAAGCCTCTATTTGTTATGGGGAGGGCCCCAAGGGGAGGGTGTGCCAGAACCTATAGTGATATTGGTTGATACAAAATGGTAATATTGAGTTAATTAAGCGTGAATTAATTATGGAAAGGTTTGAGTTAGAAACAGAAGAAATAGAAAAAGAAAGAGATGAAAGGGAGTGCGAAGAAAGAGAGTTTGAGAAAAAAAAGTTGAAATTAGAAAAGGAAGGGACACAGAAACAGTTCGAGTTAGAACAAGAGTGGAATTTGTCAGAGGTAAAAAGAACGCTGTGTGTTAGCTATTACATGGCTCTGAAGTTAGATAATCCTTTTGAAGAGATAAGAGTGGTCGTTCTCTCGGGGTGGGGGGGATTTAACACAGTGTTTCTAATGAGGATAGGGTTTATTTAGGTGAACAGAAGGTCAATGACGTTAAGACCACAGCCAGTTGGCTGATGAATATGATTTAAATCATAAGAATGAATGAATGAATGATTATGGCTTAACGCCACATCGGCAATATTTCAGCCATATCGTGGCGAGAACAAGGTGAAAACGCGAGACGGTTAAGGTTTTCGATATGATAATATGAACACCAAAAGTAAAACAAAAAGTACAGACATGTTTAAAATCGTATAAAAGAAAAATAAGAGTTAAAACTCGAAAACCAGGGTTATAGTACATGTATAAATATATATGTATATAACTGTTTATCTATAGATATTTATGACAATTAAAATTTATATTTTTTGATATAGGCCAATGGCCTTCAAATAATTTATGACAACATCGCCAGCGATGCTGTCAAATAAATCATATATAGAGGTGACCGTGTAGAACCTTTGCCGAACATGAGCAAAGTCTACATAGTCAACCAAGATATGTCTGATGCCGTATTGAGCAGCACATCCAACACACTCGGGAGCACTGCTCCCATCTAAGATGAAATTGTGTGTCAGATGAGAATGCCCAATACACTTTGTTAAAACTACTTGGTCTCTGCGAGACATTTGACAAGTATTGGCAAAATGATAGGATGAATGGCATGCAGTTTATTAGGGATCTGCAAGTCCCATTCACCCTGCCAAAGGCGACGAATATATTTAAGAATATTAGACTTCACGTCAGTATAAGGGAATTTAACCCGAGATACAGGTTTATATAGGGCAACATTCGCTTCCCTGTCCACGACTGTGTTTCCATGGATACCAGTGTGACTTGGTATCCAACAGAATATAACATCTTTACCTCTTTTAATTAATTTTCGGTGTTTGGCTATTATCTCAAGTATCAATGGATTTTTATATTTATTATTCTGAATCGCCAAAAGGCAAGACAGCGAGTCGCTGCATATCACTGCCCTCTAGACATGCCCAGAGGAAACATATGATAAGGCCAGGAGTATAGCCCTGGCCTCTGCAGAAAAGATAGAAGTTTAAGGTGGCAGAGGAAGAGAAGTGACCCGCTGCTCTAAGACAGCGGCAGCCGCAACCCTGTCCCATCCTTTGACCCGTCAGTGTATATAAATTTATAATCCATATAATCAGCCTTGATTTCAGCAAAACCTTGCTGAATTATAAGAGGATTTGTATTGGATTTATTATATTTACGTAGATCAAATATTAGTTTAGTTTGTGGAAGAAGCCATGGAGGAGACTCTGGAAAAGACACCGGAGCTATATCCTCCAGCTTGATGTTAGCTCCCACAATATGGTCCCGTATGCGAAGACCGAACGAAGGGATCTTGTTAGGACATTTAATATATTTGTCTACATATAATGGATTGAAAACACAGTCGCAGGCAGGGTTTGTTGGATGAGCCTTAAGCTTACTAGCGTATTGAAGGCTAAGTTTTATACGTCGGTTATATAAAGAAGGCTCATTTGCCTCCACGTATAAACTTTCTACAGGTGAGGTTCTAAAAGCACCAAGGCTAAGCCTCAAACCTTCGTGATGGACAGGATCCGACATTTTAATGTACGACTTCCTAGCGGAACCGTAAATGATGAATCCAGAGTCCAATTTAGACCTCACCAGAGAACGATATAAATTAAGTAAAACTGATCGGTCAGCACCCCAGTCGGTGCCAGACACGACCTTAACTATATCAACAGCCTTTGTACATTTAGCTTTAAGCATTTAAATATGAGGTATAAAAGACAGTTTACTATCAAATATTATACCTAAAAATTTTGTTTCTCCAACAATTTTAACCTGTTCACCACAAAAATTAAGCTCAGGGTCAAGATGAAGTTTCCGTTTATTACAAAAATGTATACCGACGGTTTTAGACGTTGAAAATCTAAAACGGTTTTCAGTTGCCCATTTCTCGATCTTATTGAGACAAAGCTGCAACTGACGTTTGATATTATTCATATTCTTAGCTCGGTAGCATATAAGGAAATCATCCACGTATAAAGAACCCTCTGTGCCCGATGTTAATGTTTTTGCTAGGCTATTTATTTTTATGCTAAACAGAGTTGGTGATAGAATGCTGCCCTGGGGTACACCCATTTCCTGCTCATAAGAGTCAGAAAGAGTGGACCCCCACCCGTACTTTAAACTGAGGATCTGATAAAAATTCGGATATAAATATAGGTAAGCGACCTTTACGACCCATATTCGCGAGATCTTTTAAAATACCATATTTCCATGTGGTGTCGTAGGCCTTTTCAAGGTCAAAAAATATGGACACCACATGTTCGTTATTCATGAAGCCATTGCGAATAAAGGTTTCGAATCGAACAAGGTGATCCATAGTGGATCTACCTTGACGAAAACCACATTGAATATTAGAAAGTAACTTGTTGGTTTCAAGAAACCAAACAAGTCTATCATTAATCATCCGTTCCATGGTCTTACATACACAGCTGGTAAGAGCTATGGGACGGTAATTATTTGGATCAGTATGATCCTTACCCGGTTTAGGGACCGGGATAATACACGCCTCCCTCCATGACGGTGGAAAATTACCAGTTATCCAAATATCATTAAGCAAGTCCAAGAGAGTCTCCAGTGGCTCAGGTGGTAAATGGTTCAGAAACTTATAATATACGTTATCGGGACCACAGGCAGTATCGTGGGCCTTTTATAATGCAGTTTTAAGTTCCTCGATATTAAAAGGACAATTATAATCTTCTAAATTTTTAGAAGAAAAGGGCAATTTAGTTTTCTCCTTCTGGTTTTTAATATGTTGGAATTTTTTAGTATAGTTCTCAGAAGAAGATTTCTTGGAAATTGTCTCAGCTAATTTATTTGCTATATCGGATGGAGAGGTTAATATATTATCTCCACCTTTCAAATGCTGGACTTTGGCTTTATTATTTTTGCCCTTAAGTTTCTGAACCATGTTCCAGACCTTACGCATGGGTGTTTTTGACGTAATGCCCGAAACAAAGCTCTGCCAACAAGATCGTCTCCTGGACTTGAGTAATCGACGAGCCTTAGCTCTAAAATTGCGAACCTGGTTTAAGTTATTATCAGTAGGACAGTGATTAAATCTGCGTTCAGCCTTTTTACGGTCCTTTATGGCTTTACGACAGTCATTGTCGTACCAGGGTTTACTTTTGGATTTTGGATTTGTCGAGGTCTTAGGTATAGTTCTATCGGCAGCTCGTAATACAAGCTCGTTAAATTTTAACACAGGATCATCTGCTTCTTTGAGGATCTCTGGAGCGATATCAGCCTCACAGGACATCTCAAATGCGATCCAATCTGCTTTATCGAATTTCCACCTAGCTACACGTTCTAAAAAATTAGAAGTGATATGTTCTAGGATTATAGGAAAATGGTCACTACCACAAAGATCGTCATGCACCTTCCAAGAAAAATCAAGGAGAAGTGATGGATCTGTGATAGTGAGATCGATAGCAGAATAAGTGTCATTGCCCGGATGTAAATAGGTATTAGAACCATCATTGAAATAACACAGTTCATCCTTCGATAAGAAGTCTTCGACTATCTTGCCGTTATTATTTATGTTATTACTGCCCCATAGGGGGTTGTGGGAATTAAAATCTCCCATAAGTATAAAAGGTTTTGGCAACTGTTAAAATTCTGTTAAATTATGTAACTGCAAAGCTGACAAAGAAATGTTAGGAGGAATATAAACGGAACATAATGTGATTGTTTCAGACAACGAAACACGGACGGCCACAGCCTGAAGCTCTGTATCCAGAGAAACAGGGCTGTGGATAATGCTGTTATTTATGAATATTGAGGAGCCGCCTGCAGCTCGCTCTTTTTCATTTTAATAAGTACTATATAAAGAATAATTTTTAAGAGTTATTTTATCTTTGTCAGATGTCTTCAGGTGAGTTTCCTGAAGACAAAGGGCAATAGGATTTAGTAATTGAACTAGCTGTGTTATTTCAATAAAATTTATTTTAAGACCTCGACAATTCCACTGTATAATTTTATCATATATCGCCACTATGGAGGGAGACGTATAGGAGATTTATCTTTGTGTTTGGACCGCGGGCGACCCTTTCGTGGAGATCGGCTGTTAGATCTCCCTGGTGCGGATGGTGTATCCATCACCTCCGCATCTGAGGTTGAAGGACCAACGTCCTCCAACGATCCAAACTTATTAAAAGTCTGGACAGGGTCCCTAGTGGCCTTATAGGGACGCTCTGTTGGGCCACTAGGTTTATTAGATTTATTGTTATTATTTGGAGGGTTATTTTCGGACATATTTTTGTTTCTACGTTGATTAAGTTTGGGGTGATTGGGTCGATCAGTATTATTCGCTGGTTGTATTTGTTGAATTAAGGTAGTTTGGGTTGAGGAAGTATTGAAAGCAGGTCGAACAGTAGGTTCAACAGAAACAGGAGAAGGTTTCAGGTTTGCAATGGGCCAAGTCATTGATGTTTGAGTAGCAGGAGATGCTACTCGCTTGACCGCATTCGCAAATGAAGTCTGCAGTGAAGTATTAAGAGGCGAGACAAGTTTCCGGGCCTCCTGATGCGATATATTGTTTTTAGTTTTTATAGTGATTATTTCTTTTTCTTTTATGAAAAGTGGACAGTCCCTAGAGGAGGCCATGTGATCTCCACCGCAATTGCAACACTTAACTGTGTTGCTGCAGTCGAAACCCTCATGACCTTCACTGCCACATCGAAAACAAACAAGTTTATTTTTACATTGGCCCTTGCCATGACCAAATTTCTGGCACGTGAAACAACGTGTTGGGTTAGGGATGTATAAGTCTACACTAACCCTATACGGGCCAATGTAAATGTATGATGGAATAGAAGTAGAAATAAAAGTTAACAGGTATGTATTTAGTTTCAGGATATTACCGGATTTCTTCATAGTGAAGCGCTTTACTCTGGTAACACCCTGCGACTTCAGTTCAGTGCAGATTTCCTCTTCCGAAAGTTCCAAAATATCTTGATCCCGGTCACGAATTATTCCCTGACTGCTGTTCAGGGAATTGTGAGGGGATGTAAACACAGGTATGTCCGAAATTTTTTTCAACGACAGTAAATTGAAGGATTGTTGTTGGCGGAGACATTCAATGAGAATGTCTCCGGACCTTAGCTTTTTTCACATTTTTTAACGTTCCAGCGACTCCCTGGAGAGCCCTTTGCAACAGAAAGGGATGGATTTTGGAGGCCGGCTTCTGTTCATTCTTAGTTGAAAGAACAATAAAAGCCGGTCAGCTGTCCGACACATTACATTTATCAAGCAAGTCCGACAAAAACTCCAACTTCCTCTTTTTGTCGGTACTCGAAGTCATTCCAGCAGAAGCCCTAACAGATCTTTTGGATACGTTTTGCGACAAATTAAAAGAAGACATAATATATATCATAAAGATTCACCTCATGTGTTCCCCACCCACCACGGAGTGCCAACAAGGGCGATGCCTGGACCTGGGGATACCCAGCAGGACACACACCAAGGACTCCACATGAGGTATACTCGAATAGATGACCCTAATGAGCAAACCCCATTAGGTAAATAAGGTCACACAACAGACACATACTACTCGATTGACCCATGATCCACCGCCCTAAAACGTAGTCCCGCAAACGAAATTTCAGAAATAACATTTATTCTTTATTAAGTGGTGTTAAGGAGAAGTTCTAGGACAACGCTGAGGCAAGACATGACCAAGCCGATTGATCGGACCGGGCCCATCCGACCTCCCGTCTCTCTCCAAGTAAGGGCCAAAGTGACGTGTTGGGTGTGAGGATCTCGCAAGTCCAACCCGTCCTCAGCCACCAGGATCCCGTCCTCGTAGATTACGGGTCGCAACCCACGGCAAACAGGTCGCTCCCCGGTTGCCTCTCACACAACCGAGAAGATGTGAGCCTATTATATTCACTGGGCTCACACAGGAGAGCTCTAGGTTAGTCGTCTTTTACGACAAGCTTGCCTAGAGGGCTGAGGTCCTATTCTTATCACCCCGGAAACCCCACGGGGGTAAATCATAAGATTAGTGGATAAAAATGTCAGCCTAAATTTCAAAAGAAGTGGAATTCTGATAAGAAGGCTTCCGATTTTACTACTGACAAGGAGACCGGTGAGAAGCCTAAATCAACCATGGCTTTTTCTTCTGACAATAAGACCTTCCAGTCCAAAACTCAAGATGTAAATCCACCTTTTTGCAGTTATTGTAAAGTTTCAGAGCGCCTACTATCCACGTGCCTAGTCCTGAGGAGGAAAGAGGCAGTGAAAGTCACTAGTTTTTGTTAACTCTAGTTGTAACCCAGAGAGGCCACTGTTGGAGATAAGTAGTGTTGGTCCAATCGTTAAACCACAGGTTAAGGAGGTAGGGGATTCATGTCGAACAGTGTGGTTACTTGTAACGAGGTTACCTCCCCTCTTTCTATAGGTAAGGATACTGGGGCTAGTCAGTGTTTGATGTTGGCCGATGTGATTCCAGCACAATCTGATGAGGCCAGCGGTCATGTTTTGATCCAGGGTAATAATGTAAAGTTTACGTCTGTTCCATTACTGGAGGTTACCCTTACTTTTGATTTGGTTGCTGTAGCTGTTGTCAATTCTTAGCCTGTGTCGGGCCTCCGTGGCTCAGTTGGTTAGCGCGCTAGCACAGCGTAATGACCCATCAGTCTCTCACCAATGCGGTCGCTGTGAGTTCACGTCGAGCTCATGTTGGCTTTCTCTCCGGCCGTATGTGGGAAGATCTGTCAGCAACCTTCGGGTGCTCGTGGGTTTCCACCACAATGCTGACCTCCGTCGTATAAGTGACATATTCTTGAGTACGACGTAGAACACCAATCCAAATAAAATAAATAAACTTACCCTGTGAAATGTATTTACTTTTTGCTAGTAATGACTTAGCAGGGGGTAAAGTTAAGGTGTGTCCTCATGCCTGTAGTGTTTCGGTTTTGGACGGAAATACAGAAGACTTACAGGAGGAGTTTCCAGGTATATTTTCCTTTTCTGTGGTTACCAGGTCACAGAAAAGAGATTCGGAGAAAGAAGACAACTGTTCTTTTTGCACTGTGGATTCAGCTGGTAATCGTAACTTGGCCGAGACGTTCTTTCATGATATTGATGGTGCAGAGGAAGGTCTGAGGTTAGACAGACCAGTGTCCTCTCGATCTGATGTGGTCAAAGAACAACGGTCAGAGCCCAAATTAAGGGAAACAAAAAAACCTGCTTTATCCGTGGAGCGAATAGCTGATGTACCTGTTGGTTATTACATTGGTGATGGGCTGTTGAGCAGATAGTATAGATCCTATCATGTATCAGCTATTGGTGAATGGGCAATTTTTTAATGAAGTTGTCGTATCTCCAATTTATAGACAGGCAGTATTTAGGACGGGTCATGAGATTCCAATAGGTGGACATTTAGGCATTAAAAATACAGACAGCAAAATCACTCGCCAGTTTTATTGGCCTAAGATTCACAAGGGTGTGGTAAATTTCTGTAAGGCATGTCACGCCTGTCAGCTGGTAGGAAAGCCCCAATATAGTGTAAATTCTGCACCATTAATTCCAAATCTTGATATTGGTGAACTTTTTTAGCAAAGGTACTCATTGATTTAGTAGGTCCATTACCTACAATTAAGTCAGGATACGCTTTTTGACTATTATTCATACAGCTACTAGATTTCGGGAAGCTATCCAACTGAAAACAGATAGCTGCTCCTCAGAGAATTAATAGTCTCTTACAGTTTTCGCCAGGCATGGTTTACCTAAGGAAATACCATCTGACCAGGGCTCAACTTTTATGTCAGACTTATTTCAGGACGTTATGTGTCAGGTGGAGATTAAGCGGCTTAAATCAACAGTTTATCATAAATATGTGTCATAAAATATGTACCGGTTTGAAAACATGTTTGCGATCAAACCGTCCAGAATTTTTCTTCCGTTAGCATTTAAATATGAGCAACAGAGTTGTGGAGATCGCAGTCAGTTACTCAAGTCCACTTGAGAGCAGTCGTATTTACTGTGATTCACTGTGAAGGATTTTGCTGGGTTGGGAGACATCGACTATCACGCCACTTGACTTTCGTCACTTGTGTTCCATTTTCTGTGCAGGGCACTTTGTGAGCTTGTGTTTCGCAACTTGCTATATTAGGAGGCGTTAACTATCACACGTGAGTAACTTCAGACCGTAAGATTTATGTATTTATTTGATTGCTCTTTTACGCCGTACTCAAGAATATTTCACTTAAACGACTGCGGCCAGCATTATGGTGGGTGGAAACCGGGCACAGCCCGGGAAGGTGGGGGGGACGCACGACCATCCGCAGGTTGCTGGGAGACCAATTTTTCTGTCAATTTATATGATGTGGGAAATTTAAACTTGGATCATGATCTTATCTTCACACCAAGGTTGTATTTAATATATATATATATATATATATATATATATATATATATATGTGTGTGTGTGTGTGTGTGTGTGTGTGTGTGTGTGTGTGTGTAAAATGTACTAGAATTACTCCAGTGCCCTGGAATTACGACCCCATATGGTGCTTGCTGTCATGTCCGCCATTATCCCATGTGACAGTGTACATTTGTTTTTTCCACACTGGTTGAAGGTGAAAATCAGTTTACATAAGTCAACATGGTTTGTATTGTGGTTTGGGGCCATATATGGCGATGTATAGGCCTCCCGTTTCATAACTCATTCTTGTTTTTCTCACTATCATTTGCACCGATCATGTCGGTATTGTGGCATATAAATGGCTAATAAATGTCTTGAGGAAAAACCTGCCAGACTTCACCTTTGTCTGATCTCTGACATTGTGTGGGATGAATAACAGTGGTCTCCATCTTATCTGCAATGTGAAACTAACGACGACAGGTGTTTACATGCTACGTCCTTCACGAGTACGAACGGAAATTACCGAGAGCAAACCGGGTTTTGGGGTAGAGCCAGTAACACGTTCAAAAACACACACCTCACATTCATTTTGTATGACATCTAACTTCGCAGGAGCAGGACATTAAATTTCACTGTCCTTGCCAAAGGTCCCATAAAATGGTTGTGATAAGATGCCAAACACTGGTCGCTTATTTGTCTTCAAAATATCGACATATGTTTTATATTTCAACTGAATATAATTTAATTTTTCAGAAAATACTATAGTTGTTGAACAGTCATACACGCACGAAACGGCGTCATTTTGGACAGACACAAAACGCCTCCGAGTGTAGATGTACATCAGGATTTTGACAGTGTATTGTTTAGAACATTTCTAATATACATTGACAAATATATAATTGTTTATTCACTTCAAGTTGGATTACGATAATAGGTTATGAGAAACAGATGGCGGGGAACTATGCCACAAACAGGTACATTAACATTCGAACTCGAGACGTATTGCAAAGGTTCATAAAGTTTCCTACAGCCGAGTTTACATGCAGTACAGCTGTAGTCTCCTTATTAAGTACTAAAGCCGTAGTCTACTTATTAAGTACTAAACCGTCACAGCTGACTGAACCTTCCCGCCCTTGAGTCTTGGCTTACATTTGTTACCAAATGCAATTTGTGTAAAATTGTTCCAGTGGCTGAACACCGGCGTGCTACTATGGGGCTGGGTCTTTCTTCTGTGGGAACCCCCGTGTCGAGTTACGGAACCCAGTGTATACATCTAACCCACTGTGTAATGCTGTAGTATAAACGCCATGGAGCTGATTGCCTGACCTGAATAGTCAGTTGTACCTTGTAGCTTTGTGACAGGTTGCACTTGTTTGGAGTTTTGTTTTTTCTACCTGCATTTAAAAAAATCGTAGTTCGGAGCGGTCATTGTTGGACATGCTTAGTACCTCAGATAATCCGAACGGTAGAAGCTCCAATGATTCGTCTCTAGCAGTTGTACAACCCCTGTAATGGTTTGCCTGCCAGGACGTGAAAGCAAAAACCGGCAGGTCAAGTGACTTGGTGAAGACGAATGACAGGGGATTAAAAAGGAGGGTCCGGGTGTGTGTAGAAGTGCTTCCAGTGGGGGGCCTGGCGGTACGCTGTGTATATCGTGATGTTACTGGCATATAAGCATCGGACTATGACGACAGGCTCATCCTTCCCTCTTTGACGACGGCTATACTACGTGAACAAGTGGTAAACTTGTATCGACCTATATTACAAAAAATTAGTCAGAAAAAGTCGAGTCACGGGCCCAATTCCGGAGTCACGATTTTCTATGAATCATAAAGCAAAGCAGAACTACCATGATATGTATGAAAGGGGAAGAAACTGTTCCATTATCACAGCCTTTTGCAAAGACTTTCATTTCGCATCCCTGGTTATAACTGCATTTTAAAGAATTGAACAATTCTAACTTTCTGAGAGCAGTATGTGGTTCCGCGTGAGTTTGTCGCACCTGGTGTGGATTAGTCTGCTTATTGAAAGCACGCTGGGGATGTTAACCCTACCCGACACCTTCAAAGAAGGAAACACTGTAACAGGTAAGCTCAGTAAACTTATATATTTATATAACCTTTATAAAGATTCGTCTCAGAAATGAAAAGAAACAGTGATGGTAGTGTTTTAGAGAATAACTTTTGAAACGGTATGGCGTTAGACTTCAGCGGTATTGAATATTATCTTCCTTAGCGGTACTGAAGTAAAGTGAGGTTTTGATAGGCCGTACGTGGGAATGGTCTGCCAGTAACCTGCGGATGGTTGTGGGTTTCCAACGGGCTTTGCGCGGATTCCTCCCATTATAATGCTGGCCGTCGTCGTATAAGTGAAATATTCTTGAGTAAGGCGTAAAACACCAATCAAATAAATATATAAATTAAAAGGCAGGGCTGTCACCTTTGAGTATATTTGTAGCGAAGATAAAGGTACAGCTGTGTTGTATCATTACTTATAACCTACAGACCTAATGCCAACTTGTTTCCATACAGTTAAAACTGAAAACTACACTCTTGTAAGCAGACTTGCTGATCAAAACTGGCTAGTTTCCTTAGCAGGTGTATCGCACATCCGGAATGGCGTACAATCTGACAGCCACACTCTTGTTTCTACGTGATATGTTCGCCTTAATATAAACATGCTCGAGAACATACATTTCATGGCAATGAATTTGATCTTGGTACTTAGTTTCAAATAAATTACGGTAAGACATCTGAGCTATATTTAGCTCACGATGAGGACACAACTTTCTGGTGCGATCAAACTACTTATCCATGTTTCAAAAATAGCTGTAAAAAGGCGAAGTGTCATCGTTTATAAAATGCAGTAAAACATATCGTCTCCAAATCTCTTCAAAATGAACCTAAGAATGCTTGGGGTTTAACGTCGTGCTTAATGTTTCACTCATAGGACGAAGAGGATGAATATGAAATTACTTTAGAAGAGTCTTGCGTTAGATTTTATACCAAAGTCATTAATATGCCAAACCGACATAATAAAGTTTTACTTTTTTCTGTTTAAGTACTTAAAGCAAGACATTATTACAAACGTTTCGCATATTGGTTGAATAGCATGTCGGCAGTACCGATCCCTCAGTATCACAGCTTATTTGTAGCAATGTACCACACTGTACGGTAGAAAAAATTATATGGCTTTGCCTATCCCACCCAAAGGTTTATCTACGTTATATTATACGGCTGTGCTTATTCCACCCAAATGCTTATCTACGTTATACCATACGGCTGTGTTTATCCCACCCTAAGGTTTATCGACGTTATATT
This sequence comes from Liolophura sinensis, assembly GCF_032854445.1. Taxonomy (NCBI): domain Eukaryota; kingdom Metazoa; phylum Mollusca; class Polyplacophora; order Chitonida; family Chitonidae; genus Liolophura; species Liolophura sinensis. The sequence goes on along the minus strand of NC_088297.1, from coordinate 1,807,024 downwards.
ACATGGCTGTGCTTATCCCACCCAAACGTTTATATACGTTATATTATATGGCTGTGCTTATCCCACCCAAATGTTTATCTGTGTTATATCACACGGCTGTGCTTATCCCACCCAAACGTTTATCTACGTTATATTATACGGTACATTCCATTTACGTTACGTGTTCTGGATTATTTGTGAATTCATATCTCTGTTGTCACTATTTCGTCATTATCTTTTGGCTGTTATTCGAGATATCTTTCTTTATAAGATAAAAGGTATCACCTTTTGCTGGTGTCAGAACACACTGCGCGGAGGAGACAGAGGAAGTTGAATAAGACGCGTGGCGTCATTCACAGTGACAAATTCCTGCCTTCAGAAATACTGTCCGTGTTATCGAGATCCCACAAGCTATAGGTGTATCGATGCTGTGTAAAAAATAGTCTTAAGCGGTCGAAGTGACATGGGTAACAACAAAGATGACCCCTCCCATGTGTTTGTGGGGCAGTGAACAATGGCTAGCGGGGACAACGGAAGAATGACCATTGTCAGCTACAACACCGTTACTTACTGGGTAACGGACGGCATGTCTTAGTAAAGAGCTTTGTAAATATATAGATACAAAGAAGTCCAGGTGTTAATCAAAAAGCTGCCCATAGTTCCAGCCTGAGTGTATGATGTGACGTACGATATAAAAGTACAAAAGAAAGTTTCTCAGCTTTCTCATTGGAGCAAAAGCATGTTTTTAAAGTACAGCTTTCCTCAGACCCCGGCAGTCTGTCCTGAAATTAAGTAGCCTGCTGTGGTCATGGTCATGACATCAACAGTGATAACTATCAAAACAACTTTGTTGGGGCTAGAGCCCGACTTCAGGGCCCTGCGTTGGTCTGGTGTTTTCAGGATGTTTATATTTCCAAGCATTGACGGAAAATGTACATTTAGCAGAGTGATTAATAAGGAATATAAATATGTTACAAAAATAAAAACATTCATCTAACTTTTTCGGCGTTATCTGTCGTCATTTTCCTTTAAACCATGCTCTTCGTTTTGCGTAGCCCTACGCTCAACATACAGAGCGATGACATCCGTCTAAACCATTTTTTCACAATCCTATAATCACACACGTCTGAGAAATTCGTAGTCATTTTCTTTTGTCAGACAGGACCAGGATATGACACTGCAGATTTAACGTGTGAAACTCAAGACGACGGTGACGGAAGTCAGGACGCCGCTATAACACGCGCCTATGACACAACAGCAGATATTATCAACCAACCTCGTGTATCGTAAAACTGATCGCGCATTGTGGAGTATAAGCTCTTAGAAACCATGCGAATTTCGTAAATAAGCTGGATGGCCTAATTTGTATGTATATATACGCTTGGAGTTTTACATTTATTTGTAAGTACCTGTGGTACTTAGCAATTGTTTAGTCATGTGATTTGTTTAGTGTGTAAGAGTGTTCGATAGAGATCTAGGGCATTCTCCACACTGGTGTTTTTCTCCACTGAAATTTTCCGTTATGGACTCTTCTACATTAAATCAAAGTATCACATATGAATTTCATAAACAATAATAAGCGCTCTTTGAGGAAAACTGAATAATTGATATGAACAGAGAAAAAACATGGGGAACTGTTTACTTATAAAACTGTTCATTTGTAAAACAGTACTACCCATCTGTAAAACAGTACTACCCATTTGTAAAACAGTACTACCCATTTGTAAAATTCAAAGAACATTTTTCTGTCAACATAAAGTGTCCAGTTTTCTTTTCATAAGAGAAGCATTTGCTTCGTTCTGAAACAATGCCTAATAAACTGCTGATAAACTAGCCGAAGTGTGTATTTCTACCTAACCCGGATTAAGCTGTGTTGCTACTGATTGTGTAAGTTCTTTAAGCATTTTGACGTGAACACTTGCTTTAGATTCTAACGGAGGTAAATTGTCAATTTGTCGGATTTTACCGTTTACATCTGACCAATTGCCTGCCATCACACTGTCACCGCTGCTTAGTCTCCATTCTGTTGTGTGTTTCTTTGTAGTACTCCATTAAGTTGACACGGATCGAACAGTGCAATAGTAATTGATTCCCCTGATTGGTGCTTTACGATTGAAATAGAATATTTCAGTTATACCAGGGCGGCCAGCATTAAGGTGGGAGGAAACTATACAGATTCCGATAGAAACGCACAGCCATCCGTAGGCTGCTGCAAGACCTTCTCACGCATGACCCGCCTTCCCACGAAGAGGAAAACCGCATGTCTTTGAACTCACCGCGACTGTATTGGTGAGAGGCTTGCCTTTACGCATCGCGCCGCGCTGGCGTTCTTAGCACACGGCTATTGATGTGTGCGTGCGTTAATGTAAGTGTGTGTACACAACAGGCAAATTGAGAGCTTACGTAAGCTCACATTTCACTGCAATTATCTGTGCTTCTATGGGCTTTTCATGTCCCCTGATGTATTACAATGTCAAGTTTAATGTCATGGAGATTTTTTTTTTTTTTTTGCAGACTCAGATATATCTCATATATATTGGTCTTGACTGTTTTACATGTCATGGAGGCCTGTTGGCTTTATCATTATTTCACTTGCATAGCTATTGCGTTTTCGTTATACATCTGTAGCGGGGGCATCCTTGGCCGAGGTTGGTGGCGCTTTAGTACGGCGCGTTGACCAATGCGGACGCTGTGAGTTCAAATCCAGCTCATGCTGGCTTCCACTCCTTTCGTACGTGGGATTATGTGGCATCAACCTGCGGATGGTCGTGAGTTTTCCGCGGGCTCTGCTGCTGACCGCCGTTGCATAAGTGAAACATTATTGAGCGCGACATAAAGCAATTATCAAACAAATAGATACATACTCAACTAACAGGCTTGTCAAAGTGTCCGCATTCAACAACATGGGCGCTCACTGTCCGAATACAGCGCTGGCCAGATCGTCCCCTCTTCATAAAGAAAAGCACAAAAAAAACCCCCTAAATTCTTACACGTAACAGCCACCCAGCAATGGAGTGAACTGGTATATTTTCCCGACCCACAAGGGCTCGCGTTTCGAATCACCTATTAAAGTTACGCGTAGGTGATTCAAGATAAAGACTGTAATGCTCAGTGGTAAAAGAGTAGCTTAACCGACATGTTTAACTAAACAGCTATCTTGGTACTCTGTGCCTGTGAGAGTTCACCTCATGATGGCTTCACCTGATAAACCCAAGCAGGTAGCTAAATATAATCCTTGACGCAAGCCGCACATTGTTTCATGTTTGTGGTGATCCACATCTTAATTATAATCAGAGAATTTTTTCAGTCGACATTTCAACATTGGCATTTACCTGCCCAGCATGTTTTTTTCCAAACCTCTGAGAACTTTCCAATTTTCCATAATTGTTTTAGTTTTACACACCTTTTTATATATGCTTTTATTAAAGTAAAAGGTTTCTCAACTTGTGTGTTCTGTCTGCACGTCCCAATGCGTTTTATTGGCTGTTCCTTTAAAAGAACTAAAACCTCTAATCTGCATGCCGAATACGAGGGTGTAGCGAGTAAAGAAAATTGTTTTCTGGTAAAATATACCAAGAAAGACCCCTGCACCCCCCCCCCCCCCAAAAAAAAATGAGAATTACATTGTTGAGTCAAATTTTACTGAACATCGTGATTTTAGCATTTATGTGTATGGATCTCAGCTCGTATTTCTACAAAATCATCTTTAACATTTTTATTTCTTGTTGCACAGAACTTGTGTCGCTGAGAATTCTCGATGCACACAGCCAGGGCGACCGATTAAGACGCGACGTTACCAGCACCTTTCCTGATTACATATCATGTGAGCTGAGAGTTTCCGAAGAGCCAATCAAACTTGACCTACAGCGTAACAGAAATATTGACGTCACCAAGTCGGTGTATGTCATGCGCAATGGGGGGATATTGCTGGAGGCAATCAGCACACTGAAGGTAATATTCATTGAGGACAGCAAAATACATCCACTTTGTATTGGCGTTTGATGTCAAAAGTATGCATTTAGAACTGAAAATACGTGAACACCCGTCATGGACAGAGTCGATATTTTCCCAGTTCTGGATGGCAAGTCTCGGAATGGCTTCCACAAAGTTTGTGCATTAGTTACGGGAAATATGACGTACGAGTTTTTGTTACAGTGGTTCAGGTATCCTGGTGTCTGAGTTATCTACCTTTATGTATCACGTGTAGGAGATACGTATACTACAGATTACTCAGGATTCCCTCACCATTGCGATGGCTGTGAGTTCAAGTTCAGCTCGCGCTAGCTTCCACTCGGGCCGTACGTGTGAAAGTCTGACAAGCAGCCAGCGGCTGATTGTAGATTTCCCCCCTTTGCTTTGCCCGTTTTCCTCCCACCATAATGGTGGTCGCCGTCGTATTTGTGAAATATTTTTGAGTAAATCGCCAAACAAATATAGTTGACTTTTTCTCTACAGGATGTGGGGTACTTTCAAGATAGAGAGAACAAAGCCGCCTTCGCCGTTGTATGCGAACCTAGGAGGGACGGATCCTGTGCTTATCGTGTGGTAGGTGTCAGACATTTCGTGCAGCAAGGAGATAAATTAAACTTTCCCTTGAATGAAAACAAAAAACTTTCCAACCATGTCACTGTTTCATTCTACAATATTGTTTATCGATTTATTGTTTGATGTGATTGATTTATTAAATAAAAAATTAATACCTTGTATTATGTCAAGCATCCGGATTGCTCACAGTACTAGAGGCAGGTATGTTTGGGACAGAACCAATCCTAATGACTTTGGGTATGCAATTCAGTACGGATCATATAAAGAGCGGTTTTTTCGTGACACTTTTAGGTAGTAGGGGCGTAAAATCCACGAAAGACGAAATATCGAACGACTTCTTTGTGAGACCCTCAACTACTTTGGGCGTAAAATTATTGAAAAAGATATATTGAGCAACTTCCTCGTGAGACATTTAGCCAGTTTGGCGTGATAATCAAGAAAGGCGAAATATCGAGCGACTTATTTGTGGGATCATTAGCTTGTTCGTGCGTGAAATTCATGAAAGGTGAAATGTCAGCTGAGGTCAGATAGACTCGTTCTTGTGTTGAGAAGCGGGTTTCATATTTCGTGAAATGCACCTCCTGTTTGGCTATGAGAGGTTGGTAAGTCGTCGAGGTACCGGGTGAGGGAATTGACATAGACACGACATCTGTAGGTCTATTTTACTTCGCCACTTTGTCTTGTACTGAAAACGCTTACGTAGATAGGTGACATAAGACAGTATATTGCCTTGCAAAGACTGACGTAAAACTCTAGACTTACATTGTGTTTTTGTTCCCCATGGCCTTTTGCCGGGGAGTTGATGTCCACGTTGTACCATTTGAAGTTTTACGCTGTATATGTGTGTAGTGTTTGCAGATAATATTGCTGCTAGATGGCTTTTTTCTGCCGCGAGTACTTGCAGTTTTAACCTCGAGGCTTGTCGTAGATTTTTCGGTTCATACAGTAATACAGAACCCCGAGTTTGCTATGTTGGTCGCTACTAGTCGCCAGTTGTGAAACATGCTGCCATCTTGGTTTTTATTTCCATCTGCCATAGGAAGGCATCGTCGCAAAGGCAGGGGAAATACTTCTTGTTTATCCCAAGGAAGAAGAAGAAGAAGAAGAAGAACAACAACAAAATCAAGAGCAGAAATACAGAGAAGGAGAAACCCACTATGTGGCGGAAAAAATAAACCCAGCTGCAATAAACTTCGGCGATTATATCATTTTGGGTTGGTATACTAGTTCTGTCTCTTTATCAGCCCTGAGTGACAAAACAAATGTTTCTAGGTTCTGAATTTTGAGCGTTTTTTATACAAAGTATACACAGTTTCGCTTGTTTATTTTTGTTTATTTATTTATTTTATTGCTTTTTTACGCCGCACTCAAAAATATTTCACTTATACCTCAGCGGTCAGCATTATAATGATAAGAAACCAGGCTGAGCCCGGGGAGACCAACGACAATTCACAGGTCGCGGACAGACCAACATTATTCACCAGTCGATACCAAGAACTTCATGCCGTTTGTCAACGCCGCTCAACGCACGCTACATATGAAACAGTTTGCCAATCTATACAAGACTATAATCTTTCGTAGATGTACATATTACCGCCTTTTGGGTATAGAGGAGTATTACTTGCTTGTAGTTTGTGCCCGGATGTTGTGAAAACATACATTTAGATGATACAGGCAGATATTAAAACTTGTACAAAGTGCACATAGATTAAACTAACAAAGGCATACACGGACATGGTCAAAAAGGTCATCCATTTGCTTGCTTAATAGAAACAAATGTACACGGTGTCATATTGTGATAAAACCTTGGTTCACTTCATGTCTCTATAATGAAGAACGTGCACTTTGTTATGTAGCTAACCGTATGAATGAACGGTTGATTACGGCTTAACGTCACGTGAACATAATTCCAGCCATACCGTGGCGAAACCTCATTTAATCCTCGAGTAAGAACTCGGAAATCGAAAATTCTTTTAAAATATATAGTGTGGAAAATCTTATATACATATTTGTATATACTGAATAACTATATTTTATGTAACTGAACGATACGTTAATGCTGGTAAGCTGTAATAGTCGCATATAGCTGTAGACGGGCCACACAAAGAGTAAAACCTGAGCAGCGACGACAGTGCGATAGCTGGCAAATGGTCACATCTGTGAAACACTGTCTCCTGTCATTTTACCCCAGTTATGGTTTTATTCTAACTCTCCATATACATGCCTAAATAGTAGGAAATTACACAGTCACCATGGCTTAAACAAAATTATGTAAAAATGCAGTAATGTTAATTTTTTAACATAGGCAATTGGTTTTTTACTTACAAGATTGCAATACAAAGTTACATCTTATTTCAGACTCCATTCCCCGTAGTGTACCCGAAACCCTCAGACGCGTACGGCGACAGGCCACAAAAATCAACTACAACGTTGAGCTGATGATGGTCACTGATTCTTCTGTTTTCAGTTTGTAAGCTGTGTTTCTTTGGAAAGCTAACGAGACTATAACATATGGTTTTTAACCTAGGTTCGGTGTGGAAAGTTTCTCTGTTGCATATTTCAAGAATAAGCAAGCGTTAAACGATGTAGGCTCTTAAAAAGCGGATTTTTTTTTTCAAGTCTGTTGATACTGACATTATGTGTGTGTATGTGTCGTGAGCTGTATTATACGTAAGGAGACATGTTCAGAATAAAATTGAGAGATCAGTGGAATTACATCCAGTCCTGTTAACACATCGGTAACTTTATGCCAAACATGGAATCCTGTCTTTTCCAGCTGGTATGAAAGAACAGAAGCCTCCACCCCGACTGAGCGACGAACCTTGACCTTATCCAGGATTACACAGTACTACGCTTTCATCCTGAATGCAGTGAGTTTCTTGTCTTTCCTACATGCGCACCAGGGGTTTCCGTGGCTCAGTTGGTTAGCGCGCTAGCGCAGCGTAATGACCCAGGAGTCTCTCACCAATGCGGCCGTTGACTTCCAGTCCAGCTCATGCTGGCTTCCTCTCCGGCAATACGTGGGAAGGTCTGCCAGCAAGCTGCCGATGGTCGTGGGTTTCCCCAGGGCTCTGCCCGTTTTCCGTCCACCATAATGCTGGCCGCCGTCGTATAAGTGAAATATTCTTAAATACAGCGTAAAACACCAATCAAATAAATAAATAAATAAATAAATAAATAAATAAATATATGCGTACAGGTTGTCCAAAAACCTTGGAAACAACAGCAGAAAGCCAGTTAATTATTCAGTCATCGCCTTTGCTCCTCTATTGCTGCCTCCCAAAATGGAGATGTATTTGTACAACTGTAGTTCGATGAAAAAGCAAGACTGACCTACAAGTCAAGTTCATCAGACAAACAACTGCAAATTATGCGTAGAAATACTTTCAATTATTTTATCAGATGTTTTAAAGAGGGTTTTGCGAGCTATATTGACAGTATCTAGGAACTCTGACGTCACATCACCTTTTTTACCTAATGTTGACCAGAAGGCAGGAATTTTGGAGAACATTATTTCAGTAATTTTTTACTCACGTGTAAAAAGAGTTATTCCAGCATTTAGTGTCGAGATTACAGTCGGAAAAAAAATCCTCTGCCGTCAGAGTTCCTAAACTGTAATAGTATGGTCCATAGAGGCCACCATAGAATTCCAAAGTTTGTTATCCTTTGAATCTCTTCACAAAAAATGTAAGAAAAATAAAAGAAAGGATATTTTTGCAAAGATTTAAATGGTATATTAGGTGATGTTTACTTCGATTTAAGAGTTCCTTTCCCTTAAAGTCACGGTGTGACGGCGAAAACGAGGTTGATGTAACAGACGTATGTGCTTGTAGACGTGTATGTCCTAAAAAAAAACCTGTTAGATTTACAAGAAAACTATTACTGGTTATGTTACAATTCCCCCCGCCCACCATACACGCGGGAATAGAATGATAAGACACAATTTACGCAACCACATTATCTCTGTCCGATATCAGCGCAGTGGCTGTTGATGACTGACGAACATAAGGCGGGACACTGTTTACAGAGGACATACCTCTTACTATTGGGGTCACCTGGTTGAGTATCCCTCTGTCGGTGTCGTTTTGGCTCTTTGTCAGGAGTCTGTCTGCTGTCCTGATTCTTTTCACCGAGATCTTCCTGTTTCTTGAACTGCAAATATTATTTGCTTCTGGCGGTGTAAAATCTTATTGACGTGAATAGTTATCTTTCTTTCTTGATGGGCGTTTTACGCTGTAATGAAGAATATTTCACTTATACGACGACGGTTAGCATTATGGCGGGGGGAAACCGGGCAGAGCCCGGCGGAAACTCACCGCCATCTGCACGTTGCTGGTATACCACGTTGCAGGATGAGCTAGTCTTGAACTCACAGCGAGCGCATTTGTGAGACTTATCTGGATCATTGCGCCGCGATGGTCCACGGAGGCCCTTGAAATGAATAAAAAATTGGATCTGAACAAATGTCGCCCACGATAATGGAAAAGAAATGACGGCTCTCCAGATGCTACTTCTTTCTTTGAGCAGATCAAGCATTTGTTTTGTTTCAGATTGACTTGCGCTATAAGAACATAAACGAGACTGACCTGGCGTTGAACGTTCTGTACAGTGGCCTGCTGATTGTGGAGGTGAGCTTTGATATGAGCGATTGGGATTTTACACCTTTTAATGAGAACATTTGAAATGAAAAGTGTATGACCTATGTCAACTGTGTATTGATGATCATTTATACATCATACTGCTTTTCACAGTGTCCAAGGGCAGTTTGCAAGCGTAGCGCGGCATTCATGTAACGGTCGTTTTGCGTGATTTGAGCTTCCAACAATAATAATTCGCAGAGTTTTTTCCCAATCATTTAGGCATACGGAGGTTATAGTGGGGATTTTGGACCAAAAATCGACCAGTGTGGACCGAAAAAACATTTTGGTTACTTTTTCAGGCAGAAAAAAACGTAAATAAACACGTCTCATAAAATACCATCCTCGCCTGTACATGTTTTAGTATAAAAAATCGGCAATAAATATTCCTAAAATTTATTAATTTTAACTTTAGTATTATTTCATCAGCAGTATTAATAGTACAAGTACTAGTGTAATAATTACCAAATGGCGTTCTTCTAGGAAAACACAAAAAAATATGATTTGATTAGCGAATATGGATTTTTTTGTCAAAACTTTTCGGAAAAGTTGTGCCTCTTAAAGTAATTGTAGCATAACATAGCTAATGAATCCATACGTAAGACTTATCATGACAATGCGAATACAGATTTTTTTTTTTTAATTTGCAAAATATAGGAATAACCTTCACTGCTTGAATTCATTTCCGCTTAATTTTGTAGGATCCTGCTGTATCCAATTGGACAGCCGGAATATCGACAAATAACCCGGATGACGCCAGTCGACCATTGGTAGACGCGGATCAGGCGTTGACGTCATTCACAACATGGGTACAAGGTCGCACGGATTTGCCTCAATCAGACCACGTGATGCTTTTCACCGCGTGAGTCTTTAGGGTGGCCATTTGTCAACAGAACATGCTCGAATTTCAGAGCTTTCCTTTGAACTGTCAACGACGCAATCTTCCTATCTGAATAAATTTGGTGTAGGGGATTCGATCATTAACATTAATGTAACATAATGATTTGAAACGTGTTCCTTTGAGAGTCAGGTAAAATCGAAAACTCATGGAAAATGAACACCGTTTAATATTAAAGTACAATACCAACAACGCTTGACTGAGTTTCATTTGTTTCTAGATGCTTTTTTAGATATGTATAATCCTTGTCCGCTTTAGTCAGTTTTATTATAAACGATTAGTGAACTGATTTCTACACCGGAAGTGAGGCATGTGATGTATGTAGACGGTGTAACACCGTTATGATACTAACCTCAGCATACACTCGTGATGTGTCAAAGACAATCACATATTAAAACTGATTTAAATGGGCGGGGGTCATAGTTTTATGACAAAGGGTCTAGGAACAACTGAAACTTAATCAAATTTCGTTGGTCTTGGCTTTTAAACACTGAGCCAACATGTAATCAGAAGTTGCGGGGACTGATCATTAAACTTTGTCTGTGTACAAAATTTATACGTGGAAAGGTCTTCCAGCAGCCTGCGGACTGTCGTGTCTTTCCCCCGACTTCTGTGGGATGTTCTCCTACCCTAATGCTGTTCGACGTCGTATAAGTGAAATATTCTCGAGTACAGCGTAGAACGCCAATCAAATAAATAAATGCATAAATATGCAGAATTACCAATAGTACTCCCCGTTTGTTCTCATATCATGCTAGTTTGGAATATTCTGTCTTTTGTGAATATTGTAATCCATTAACAACGTAGCACTTTCTTTTTTCAGTTTTGACCTTTTTTATCAAGGAAGCACCGCAAATGCAGGTAACTTATATCCGTTTTTAACTTAAATATGTTTATTCCACCCAATAAATAGGTGTAGATATACATCCTTGGAGTTTTATGGCGTACTTAACAATATTTCAGTTATGTGACGACGAAGTAACAGTTTGTCCCCAGGGCGACAACTCCATGCAAAAAAAAAATGTACACTAAGATGTGAGCGAGAACCAACCCCATTTTCGTGTGCGTTGTTTACCATAGCCCATTTGACTTCACGCTATAGCTATATGCATAACTTGTGTGAATGACTACAAGCTTCTGTGTTATATACTTATTCAGTAATTTATTTGTTTGATGCTTTACTGCACACTCAAGAATATTTCACTGATACGACGGCGGCCAACATTATGTTGAAAGGAAACCCAACAGACACAGGAGGAAACATGTTGCTGGCAGACCTTCCCAAGTACACCTGGAGAGGGTGCCAGTGCAGACTGAACTTTAACTCACAGCGAACGCCTCGGTGAGAGGCTCCTGTTTGATCAGCTCTACATGTGCACATCGTTGTTACTCGTTTTTAATTATATTATAAAAAATTCTATATATTTGCTCCTCTTTGTTTTTCCTAGGTTTAGCTTTCGTAGGTGCCATATGTGGTCAGGCGAGCACATCGATTTCTGAGAACCGGTTTGATTTCAACGGTGCAACGGTAGCAGCTCATGAACTGGGTCACAGGTGAGTGGCTTTTGAAAGTGAGAAGAATTACACGTCACATATATATATATATATATATATATATATATATATATATATATATATATATATATATATATATATATGAACTTATGCTATTATTTAAGAATAGCCCAATGGCAATATCATCCTCATCTTTGCACATTTACTGATTTAAAATCGGCAATAAAGGTTGTATAATTTGCATTGTGGTGCACTTCACGTTTTTCACACTTCACTGCCATTTTAGCTCTGAAAATATTGCTGGCACAACTCTGATATTTTCTAAAAATCCAATAATATGGGCTATTATTGGTACATACAGAAAGCTTTATTTGGTTAGTACGTTTGAATTTTATAACGTTTTTAATGAACAAAACAAACGAGATGAAATGAAAACTCATATTGCTTACTCCGTCTTCCCTTAATGCGTTATGTTTTGTCCAACTTTAGCCTCGGAGCTGTTCACGACGGAGACAACAACGCGTGCCAGGCTACTGACAGCTTTATAATGGCACCTTCTTCCGGCCTGTCAACGGACGCGACTGCGCAGAACCCCTGGTATTTCTCTCCTTGTTCCGTTTCAGACTTCCGGAAGCAGATTGACAGCCTCGACAAGTATGTAAATATTGGATGTATTAATCTCCTATACTAGTCCTTATAAATTAATGATTTTGTGCTGGTCCCTTTGGATGTTTTATCTTTTAGTGTTACTAGAAATCCCATTAGTAAGTATTTATTATAATTCGGGGTTATTTCCTGAAGGGGAGCAAAGCATTTACGCATGCTGCGAAACAAGATAAATATTCAGCACATTTTCCATAATCTCTGTTTCTATACCGAGGGATTTCCACAGTTTTATAACTGATACAAGTTTAGTATATTGAGGTTATATAAGTATATTTGGCAGACCTTCCCAGGTACGAGCGTACAAGGAAGCCAGAACGATCGACGATTAGCGGCTCTCACACCAGCATGCTAACCAGATGCTGGATATTGATCTCAGCACCAACACAATAATTTAACAGTAACCAGTCTACTTTCAATGACCAAAATACTAAGAAAACGATCAAATTTGCATGTACGATCGGATCGACATGTTCCACTGGACACAAACTGTACGGGTGATAGTCATCGCTTGGAAATTGTCACCCGACGTAGAGGGTCAGATTTGATTTGATTTCGAGCTTTCTTAGATATCATATTTGCGGAGAAAGATTTAGAATAAACAAGACATCGAGGCGCGATTAATGTTTATGAAGTGACAAGAAGTTATTAGCAAAGAGAGCATTTCAATCTCTTTGCATACATTTATGTATTCCGGAAACAAGTTACATGTAATGATTTCTTGTCTGACTGATGCTAGATCGTCACTGTGGTGAAGTCATGATATGTTACATTACACCACGAAGATCATAAATACCTCTATCATAACTATGTCCACGGGATTACAGCTAACACTCAGCTCGACGAGAAATCCGTTATTTGTTACATAGAAAAAAAAAACAAAACAAAAAAACAAAAAACTCTGTTTCATATTATACGTATAGACAAAAAAGAAACCTTTTTGGTTAACTCCTTGTTCACACAATGAATATCTGTTTATTACCTTTTTCAGTGATGCGAACAACTGTCTGCTGGTCGAGAGCCCTTCTCTGGACCCAACGGCCTTGACCCCTCACCTTCAAGTCCCCCCTGGTCAACAGTACAGCATTGACACTCAGTGCGCCTATTACTTAGGAACCGGTTCTACGTTTTGCAGGGTGTGTGTTTTGCCTGTATTAGTAATCAAAATACCAATTTAAATTCTCAAATGTGATCAAAAATAGTTGCCTAACGTTTTTGACGGGCCACATGATACAGTTTCGAGTTATAAAGCCACTCACATAGTACAACAAACAGATTTCTTTTATTTATCAATTGCCTGAAAGAATTAATATTGTTCCTATATATATATATATATATATGAATTGTTCTATTTCTGCTCGCCAGAGCTTTTATAACGAGACGTCATACCCAGAAATATGTGGTGGCCTATTCTGTTCCATTCCGGGAACTAATGGGTGTAGGAAGACCGTGCCGGCTCGTGGGACGTCTTGTGGGCCGAATAAGGTAGGATAGTTTCCTTAAATTTCACTCCTCTTTTCAGCTTTTCGTGTCTAAATGTATAGAAATTATCCCGTCTCTTACTGTGAGTGTTTGTTTTTTTTTTGTCCGACGTTCCCTTAGCTGTCTTGATGTACATCATGGTTTATCCATTCCTGCCTTCAGATATCTATTAATTTTATTATTTGATTGGTGTTTTACGACGTACTCAAGGATATTTCTCCTATACGACGGCGGCCAACATTATGGTGGGGAAAATCCGGGCAAAGCCTGAGGGAAACCCAAACGATGCGCAGGTTGCTGACAGACCTCCCCACGTAAGGCCGGAGAGGAAGCCAGCATGTGCTGGACTTGAACTCCCAGCGACCGCATCCCTCATATAAGTAAACAGTTCAAGGGTGTGACGTTAATCTACAACGGATAAATAAATAAAAGCCTATAAATAAAAGTTAGAAAATGATGAAAATAAATCTTTTTTCCAGGTCTCTGGAGGACACTTACGAATATTTTCTTTAAGCCTGAGATTAAGATAAACATCTGTCCTAATCCCAGATTCACCCTACAATGCTCTGCTTTGCTTGAGCTGTACTGTGTCTGAGGTAAGACCTCACAGCGTCCTGCGAACGGTCGTCGGCTTCCCCCGGGCTGTGTCTGGTTTCCTCCCACCATAATGCTAGCTGTCGTCGTATAAGTGAAATACTCCTGGGTACGGCTTAAAACACCATTCAGATAAATAGCTAAATAATTTGTGTTCCACGGTCACATACGCGAGCAAATTTTGAGAACGGTGTCAAACTCTGTTCTCCGTCACCCGAGGCAATGAGTTCTTGCTGTCACAAGTAAAGAAAAGTAGTTTTTGTTTTGCCGCCAAAACGCACTATTTACTTATTTATTTATTTATTTATAATTTTTCGTTCCATGTGTGCCTGAGTCAGCATTCATTTTTATTTCAGTGGTGTGACAGTGGCGCATGCGTGTACAGTGCTGACGCCCCGGATGTACCAGGTATAACACAGGAGATAAAATAAAATTCGCTGATCAAGGTTTTATGATACTAGGTGGCCTTCGTCGCTCAGTTGGTTAACGCGCTAGCTCAGCGCGCTAGTTCAGCGTAATGGCTCAGGAGTCGCTCACCAATGTGAGTTCAAGTCCAGCTCGTGAGTTCTTCGCCGTCAAAACTGAGCTTATGGGGTTTAACATTATGAATTAAAAAGAGTGTCCTAACTTTTTTTCGTTGAAAGAATATGAATATTCAACAGAGCCATATGCAGAGCATGTAGTGTTACGTGTCACCGACTAGTTTATTTATTTATTTGATTGGTGTTTTACGCCGTACTCAAGAATATTTCACTTATATCATGGCGGCCAGCATTATGGTGGAAGGAAAGCGGACAGAGCCGGGGTAAACCCACGACCATCCACAGGTTGCTGGCAGACCTTCCCACTTACGGCCGGAGAGGAAACCTGCATGAGCTGGACTTGAACTCATAGCGGCCGCATTGGTGAGAGACTCCTGGGTCATTACGCTGCGCTAGCGAGCTAACCGACTGAGCCACGGAGGCCCCCGTGTCACCGACTAAAGGCAATTTTGGTATCGAAGATGACAGATTTTGCAGAGAGCTGAATAAATGCGACTGGCTATTAAAAGAAACAGACAAAAATTCATGAATACACCCATTACATGTCTCCGCACGATTTCATATCACCTGTCATTACCTGGTTTTTATGCATTAACACATCAGCCAAATGTGCTTATCATTTACTTGAAATATTCCTCAATTTTAGTTTTTAATTCTGAATTCATTGAAACGTCGACTACATTTCCAAGTGTGACATTCCTAATTTAGAAAAACGAGGAGTACACCTAATTTGAACTAGCTATACCAAATTCTCACAGTGGTGCATTTTAATCTTTAATTTTATGACTAAAGTTAATATTCTGCAATCAATATTTTGAGATTTTATTCATTAGACGTCCGATTCACGTGACTGCATGAGTAAGTGGTTGCATATTGAGCTGAAGGCATGTGTGACACCATGAGCATTTGGTAAGAGTAAAGCAAACATTTGTGTATTTGGACCGGAATGTGCGATTAATGTGAAGGCAGCATTGCTGTTCCATTCCTGTATTATGCGGGAAACGCTGGAAAACCAAATGACATTGGCAGCGCTGTTGTGCCTGGAGAGTGATAATTTATCCGGAGCTTGATGTGTTGGCTGAAGCTTGGTGTTTTAGCTGGAGCTTCGTGTTTTGGCCGAAGCGTGGAGTTCTGGCTGGAAATTGGTGTTTTGATTGGCGATTGGTGTTTTGGCTAGGGCGTGGGGTTTTAACAGGGGCTTGACGTTTTGGCTGGAGTTTGGTTTTTTGGTTGGAACTTGACGTTTTGGCTGCAGCTTGGTGTTTTGGCTGCGGCTGATGTTTTAACTGGAACTTTTTGTTTTGAAACTTTTTTTTAGCTTTAGCTTGGTGTTTTGCGTGGAGCTTGATGTTTTAGTTAGAACTTGATATTTTGGCTGGACCTTGATGTTTTGGCTGGAATTTGGTGTTTTGGCGGGAGCTTGGTGTTTTAGTTAGGGCTTGATGTTTTGTCTGGACCTTGATGCTTTGTCTGGAGCTTGGTGTTTTGGCTCATTGATGTTTTAGCCGCGTGGGCCGAGTGGCTGAATTCAACTGCTTTATGTGTCTTTCTTGAAGTTTAAAGTTGGTTTCTGGATATAAATTAAAAAAAAAAAGAAAAAAAAAAGAAAAGAAAAACGACACCGCACACGTGTACTGTGATTGGGTGGGATGTCGTATATAACAAGCATGTCATTCCAGTGAGGCAGCACCACAAAACGTCCACGTGGTTAGCAGAGTTCTGGCAAGGGGAAAACCGAAATAAAGTTAAAATGTGGATATAAAACCTTAACAAACAAACAAACAAACACGCTTTATAAATAGCACATTAATTTTATATCCAAAGCCTTTTGTCCGCTTGGAGAATATCCGGGAATCATCAGCGGGCTGAACTTGACATGCGCACAGATGATTCAGTCTCGAGGTGACGTTTGCTATCAAGAAAGTCATAACCAAAGGTGCTGCGAATCTTGTCCCACCATACAAACAGGCATCACCAGTAAGTATATAAATTTATTGTAAGAAATTTTTAATTCTGTTTAATTCCATAAAAAAAGAGTTCTTAATCTATCCGAGGGAAAATTCAGTTATCAATCCATTTAGAAAATTAAATTCATTCTATAGTATGTTTTCATACCAAAGGCTGTAATGAAAAAAAAAAACACAAAATGTCAGGTTGAGGCCCAGATTTAATAGAACGTCTCACGTGAGGGAGTCGGGGTGGGGTGGAAGGGGGCAGGGGGTTGGTATACTCCAGTTCTTTAAAAATGGTTTCTCCCCTTCATTTAGTAGAGGTTTTTTTTTTTTTTGTATGTGTTGATGGTGTTTCTTAGAATATCATTAATAATCTAAAAATATTGAGTACAAAATACAAGAGAAGATAACTCTTTCTGGGTGACAGGTACACTTCGAGGGTTTATGTACTCGTTGAGATTTTACCTCAGCTTTAGTCCGATCTCCACGGGGAATTGACATATGAACGACGATTTGTGAGATTTTTCTTTCCGACGGGTTCTAACATGTGTAAAACAACTTTACAACAATATGGCTTTCTATAAAGGCAAACGTTTTGCTCATCGTGTCCATCTGGAGTATACAGATGTGTTAGCGTGTTTTAGAAAACAAAAAAACATTTCATGCAATAATTTGTTTTCTGGTTCTCATTAACAGACTGTCAGTTTGGAGACAAGTCCCCAAGTTGCAGTGCTATAACACCTGGACAATGTTATTTTCCTGACAACGAGGAGCTTTGCTGCGGAACTTGCGCCGGATTCAAGAGAGTCCATCTTCCGGGTATTTATACACGTTACTGATTTGATTTATTTATTTATTTATTTCAATGATATTTTACGCCGTACTCAAGAACATTTCACTTACACGACGGCGGTTAGCTTTATTGTGGGAGGAAACCGTGCAAGTTGCTGACAGACCTTTCAATGTACGGCTTGAGAGAAAGCCAGCATGAGCTGGACTTGAACTCACAGCGACCGCATTGAGAGGCTCACGGTTCACTGCGCCGTGCTGGCGTGCTAACTCCTTCGGCCACGTTAATGATGTTCAGTTTGAGATAATGTTAGTGGCGTGTGGATACACATAAAACATAGCATCATTTTGATTCATGTGAGTGGATGAGGTGGATGAGGTGGAGAGTGCGTGTGTGCGTGTGTGCGTGTTTGTGTGCGTGTGTTGTCTGCATATTGCACCGAGATCGCAAAATAAATCAATGCCACACCGACCATTATCAGGCCTGTGAATACTGATGTCGTGTGGTCGAATTTAGCTGTCTCCATTTCTGTTTCGGTTTTATGTCAGGAAATTTGTAATGTGACTGATAATGGTTGGTGATATACTTCGCTTGCGTTCATCGGAAATCCAGATCTTTTTCTCCTGAGTGAAAACTTCTCACGCGCCGTTTTAAACACCAATCAAATGAATAAATAAAATTACATTTGACCATTGGCCAGCTGTCACACTGTCGTCGTTGTTGTGGCTTTCCTCTCTATGCTGTGACGTATTCACGGGTTAAGTGTGATCATTCCCCCGCTGTCACACTGTCGTCGCTGATGTGGCTTTACTCCCTATGTTTTAGGCGTATTTCACAGGCTACATTTGACCATTTGCCAGCTGTCATACTGTTGTCGCTGTTGTGGCTTTCCTCTCTATGCTGTGACGTATTCACGGGTTAAGTGTGACCATTTCCCCCGCTGTCACACTGTCGTCGCTGTTGTGGCTTTACTCCCTATGTTGTAGCCGTATTTCACAGGCTACGTTTGACCAATTGTCAGCTATCATATTGTCGTCGTTGTTGTGGCTTTCCTCTCTATGCTGTGACGTATTCACGGGTTAAGTGTGATCATTCCCCCGCTGTCACACTGTCGTCGCTGATGTGGCTTTACTCCCTATGTTTTAGGCGTATTTCACAGGCTACATTTGACCATTTGCCAGCTGTCATACTGTTGTCGCTGTTGTGGCTTTCCTCTCTATGATGTGACGTATTCACGGGTTACGTGTGACCATTTCCCCCGCTGTCACACTGTCGTCGCTGTTGTGGCTTTACTCCCTATGTTGTAGCCGTATTTCACAGGCTACATTTGACCATTTGCCAGCTGTCATACTGTTGTCGCTGTTGTGGCTTTCCTCTCTATGCTGTGACATATTCACGGGTTAAGTGTGATCATTTCCCCCGCTGTCACACTGTCGTCGCTGATGTGGCTTTACTCCCTATGTTGTAGCCGTATTTCACAGGCTACGTTTGACCATTTGCCAGCTGTCATACTGTCGTCGTTGTTGTGGCTTTCCTCTCTATGCTGTGACGTATTCACGTGTTAAGTGTGATCATTTGCCAGCTGTCATACTGTCGTCGCTGTTGTGACTTTACTCCCTATGTTGTAGCCGTATTTCACAGGCTACGTTTGACCATTGGCCAGCTGTCACACTGTCGTCGCTGTTGTGGCTTTCCTCTCTTTGCTGTGACGTATTCACGGGTTACCTGTGATCATTTCCCCGCTGTCACACTGTCGTCGCTGATGTGGCTTTACTCCCTATGTTGTAGCCGTATTTCACAGGCTATGTTTGAAATTTGCCAGCTGTCACACTGTCGTCGCTGTTCTGGCCTTAACCTCTATACTGTGGCTGCATTTAACGGGCTACGTTTGACCATTTGTCAACTATCATACTGTCGTTGCTGTTTTGGCTATACTAACCACACCGTACGTCTTTAATTGTATTATCACCATGTTATTACCCGGGAACATACACTGTGTCATGGTGATTAGGTACACCGGCTGACTATGTTGACAGTGGCGCAAGAAAATAAACTGAAGCAATTACTTTGAAATGATTGAAATAATAATAAATGAACAAATGACTGCAGTCTGACTGGTTCTCACTGTTCATCTTGGTAGCTGACTGTGAATACGGTGACAGAGCCTCGAACTGTGCTGGCATTACAGCAGCAAGCTGTTACAACAACCAAATTGCTAATCTGTGCTGCGAAACATGTTACAACTTCGTAACCAACATACCCGGTAAGTTTTTTTTGTCCACTAAACAAAGTAATATATGCGTTGTGCTATGCGTTGGTGTTAGTATTTAGAAAAATTTCTGATCTTATTTACCTTTTTGTGTACTTAACAGATAAAACAAAAACGTAGTGCGTCATCGCGTATTTTTTTGTATACATAACCGATAATAAAAAAATGTAGTGCGTCATAGTGTTTTTTTTGTATACTAAACCGATAAAAAACAAAACGCGTGTTTATCGTGTTTAACCCATCAAGCGACGACCGTGCCTACAACTACAAGTACAACTCCACCAGCGACGACCGTGCCTACAACTACAACTACAACAAGTACAACTCCACTAGCGACGACCGTGCCTACACCTACAACAAGTACAATTCCACCAGCGACGACCGTGCCTACAACTACAAGTACAACTCCACCAGCGACGACCGTGCCTACAACTGCAACTACAACAAGTACAACTCCACTAGCGACGACCGTGCCTACAACTACATCAAGTGCAACTCCACCGGCGACCACCATGCCTACAACTGCAACAAGTACAACTCCACCAGCTACGACCGTGCCAACAGCTACAACAAGTACAACTCCACCAGCGACGGCCGTGCCTACAACTACAACTACAACAAGTACAACTCCACTAGCGACGACCGTGCCTACAACTACAACAAGTGCAACTCCACCAGCGACCACCATGCCTACAACTGCAACAAGTACAACTCCACCAGCTACGACCGTGCCTGCAACTACAACAAGTACAACTCCACCAGCGACGGCCGTGCCTACAACTACATATACAACAAGTACAACTCCACTAGCGACGACCGTGCATACAACTACAACAAGAACAATTCCACCAGCGACGACCGTGCATACAACTACAACAAGAACAATTCCACCAGCGACGACCGTGCCTACAACTACAACAAGTGCAACTCAACCTGCGATGACAGTGCCTACAAGTACAACTGGCACAACTCCACCAGAGATGTCCGGGCCTACAACTTCAACAAGTACAACTGAACCAGTGACGACCTTGCTAACATCTACAACAAGTGCAACTCAACCTGCGACGACAGTGCCTGCAAGTACAACTGGCACAACTCCACCATCAGTAGCAGGTACAGATAAATCAGCCAGCACACCATCAACAATCAAGTCCATTGTACCAACAACAGCTACAAACTCCCGTTCGACTTCAACAGATGAAGAAACAACTACAATAGGAATTGCAACAACAACTGAACCACCGAGTACATCTACTGTGCATACAAGTAAACCACGTGAACCAGGTACAACGCAAACGATCCCTACAACCACATCGATAAAGCCAACTTCATACAGAGTACGTAACGACACAGTCACAGTTACCATGACAACAGACGAAGTCACCACTGGTATGAACATCACGGTCAACACGGGCGTGAACACAACTGATCCGGCGCCACCTACATCTGTGTGGGAAGGTAATATGCAAATAATATATTTCACTCGCTACAGTTGAGGATTATGCTGAAACAATGAAATTACCGATTAAAAGTGCATTTTGAGCATGCTATGTCATTTGCCCAGTAAATTCGTTAATGGTTAATGAGTTTAATTAATGCTTAAATATCGTGTGCCACTGTACACATAACGTACTTCTACCCTCTCTCAGGGGTCTGCTCTTCATAGTGGTCGTAACATTAGGCTAGTCGCAAATGCCAAGGAGGCGCTTACCGTCAGTGTGTGTGCGACGTCACGGTTAATAGGCAGGCGTAACGTTACGGCCAATTTGAAAACAGTGATCTGAGACTCACAAAGTGGTAGTGATTTGCGCCTGGCGTAATTTCCCTGACAAGATATTGCAGAAGCATATGCTATCCTAGTAACTATGTTTGATGGAACGTTATGAGTTATAAAATAGGCCCTTAAAGATGTTTGTACTACAGCTCTAAGCCCGTTGGTTTGACTCGTACCTTGACCATGTCGGTTTACTCCCCAGGTATAAACGTTATCGCAGTCATGCGAAGAAAAATGCTGTAGCATGGCGTGAGCAGACACTCATCAGTCAGTGGGTTAGTTCTCCGAACAAAACCACTCTTCACTTTGATCGTTTCTTCGCTTTGACGAAACCTTCTGATATATACCACACTCTATGGCTGTGATTGCATGCCTGACTTGAAAAAAATTCCTTCCGTAAAGGTTCTATTCAAGAGTAACTTGCCAAATAACCGGAACTTACAATACAACGGTGTGTTGACACCCTAAAACCCATTGCGCACTGGCAACATTTTTCATTAAAGGATTTTATGTTATCTGCAACAAAAATTCCTCAAACATTACCCCTGCACGAGTAACCACAACAGATAATCTTTATCCAATAACTTAATCCATTAATTTATCCAGTAATTTAATCGCGTTAAATTTTTGGCAAGAAAAATCCAGAAACAAATTAGTCAGGCACAGATTTCGCCCGTGTTGTGGCTATCTGAACCTTGTGAGATGGTTGCCGTGTACATAAACAATCATTTTCGACTAAATTTGAACTAATATGGCAGCATATTGGCGGTAACTTGACGGTGTTTAGTTGTGCGCCAATAAACAATATTCCAAATAAAATGACACCCTGATCTGAAAATCCTATTTCAGTAACAAATAATGTTCTTTAATCTGCGAAAACCGCGTTTACTTCTTTTTACATAGCATGTTTTTAGAGAGCTGGTGCGAACTTTGTTTGTATTTTGCTTTATTTTGTCTTCCCACAGAATGGGCTGGTATCCTAGCGGGGATGTCGGCAGGATTTGGGTTGCTCGTCCTAGCCCCGTCTCTTGTCTGTTGTCTATTGAAATGCCGAAGGCAACCTAAGGATCCAATGGATGAAACTTCGGTAATAATTAATGTCAAGCAATTAGGAACATGTTTATCCAGTAGGTATGTGTGGGAAGGTCTATCGCGGGTTTCCCCGGGCTCTGTCAGGTTTCCTTCCATCATAACGCTGGCCGTAGTTGTCAATATTCTTGAGTAAGGCGTAAAACACCAATCAAATAAATAAATAAATCAATCAAGACGGTCTAAAGAACTGAGGTTTACATTAGGGTATTGTCTTTGAACAGCGTGTCTTATGACCCGTACTGCTGTTTAGTATGGATCAGTCTTTTGGCTTGCGAATTTTTCAAGACTATAGCTAGGGCACTTGCGCACAGCACGTGCTTGCAGCGACTGTCAAGCCCTTAAAACCAATGAGGTCAAGTGTTCGAATCGAGATCCCGGTGTTTCGGATGCCGCTTTAAGTCAGAAATTCAGCCAGGTTTATGTACTGGACAGATGGCGACTGCTTCTTTCACCCATAAACCTGGCCGCTGTCACAGAGGCGAAAACCTCCTAAGCCTGGCGTTAAACGTCAGTTGACGCGAAATTGGTTTCCCAACTGTACATTTTAAATTAATGGGTTCTTTGTTTGAATATCTAATTGATTTATTTATTTTATTTAGTTGATTGGTGTTTTATGCCGTACTCAAGAATATTTAACTTATACGACGGCGGGCAGCATTATGATGGGAGGAAACCGGCCAGAGCCCGGGGGGAAACCCACGACCATCCGCAGTTTGATGACATACCTTCCCACTACGAATATCTCATTGAGGTTTGATGTCAGTTGCTGTATTATTTCGATCATATCACCATATTCACCCTCTGTTGGAGGCTTAAAACTGATACTTGATCTTAGGACGGAAATATTACCTGTTTTTTTTTCCTTAATATTTTTAAATGTCTTTTATTATCTTATGTTCTCTCTTTATCAAAGGAAACTGGATATGTTGAAATTACTCCTCTGGGTTCAGTGGCCGGATATACAGATCGTAACTGGCAGCCGGGGTATGTATGGACAGGCCAGCTTAACAGAGGCTACACCGAAAACGGAAGGCCTCAAAAAACACGGCAACAGAAAGAGAATGTGGCAAACCATAGCCTCGCTCGTGTCGGCACCGAAACAAAAAGTAGGACCACAGAGAAGGATGGTAAGAATCAGCACCATAGCGAGAAACACGGCTTCCAACATGGTTCCAAGGGCACAAGCTTGGGATTTCATCATGCTAATAGTGAGGCCGAGGGGTTTTTGAATAAGGCGTTCCTCAGCGACGACTCCGGCGTTTCCAGCGTTTCCGGCACCAACGGTAACGCCCGAATGAAGATGCATGAAGTGAACGAGAGGTTTTTTAAAAATTCAGGATTTTCTTACGGAATGTAATAACAGCGGTTTGCACGTCATATTGGGCTCCGATTTCGTGAGCATGTAATTGAACTGAGGTCGTTGATCCAGTAACAGTGCATATGTTTATGCACTCAGCTATCATGAATTCACGTGAAAGCCACCATATCTGGATAAAGATTTTCTAAATATTTGTTTGTTCAACCTTGGTGATCGCTGAAAAGAAAGACAAATAAAATGTATTGGACAAACGATATATTTTTGGCTGTGCAGTACACTGAGTTCTGATATCAGGCATTACTAAAATCCAATATCTTTTGGATATGTACCAATTTGAACAGGCGTAATCTGATGCCATGCATGCAATACAAAGGTTATGTGCTTCAGGCACACGCTGATGGACGCTATTATGTGCTGGGACACTGCTTGACATAGTGTCCATGTGACTTGTGGACGAACGTTTTCTATACCCTGATGTGGGAAAGGTCTGTTGACAATCTGCGGATGATCGTGGGTTTCCCCCGGGCTCTACCGGGTTTCGTCCGACCATATTACTGGCTGCCATCGTACAAGTGGAATATTTTAGAGTTCGGCGAAAACACACCAATCACACAAATCTATACCCTGAAATAGCATAGACTACATACTAAGTTTTTGACAAGAACTCCTATTCACGAGTGAGATGGACACACGAATGATTTGAACAGATTCTACTGTTTGAAGTCACCCCTTACCTAAAACATAGACATTGTTCACGATAGCTATGCCCGCAATCATTTATACATGGAGCATTGTAACTCGGAGATAATGTAAAAGTGCCTTCAAATTGTATTTATTTTATATCACATGTTTTTCTTTACTACTCTGGAACAATGAAATACCAAGGTTCAAGAAGACAAATATGAAATATATTTACTGTACATGTCAATCAAACCGGTGACAGGTGAATTATTTATCCATTGATTGAAATCCACGTAAATAAAGTTCTCTACACATATATCTATTTGCATATTTATTGAAATGAGATCGTTAGCACATGTGACAGTTTATTGAGACATACAAGTTATTTAATACGGCATTTTACAATAATTGCTGTGAAAATCCTTCTGGGCCCTGCTGTTCAAACCTGGTTTAAGACTATTTTTACCAGGTTTCACTTTAAGCCAAGTATAAAGTATTGTACCCAGCCTAAAAAGTATTTACTACAATATTAGATATGAATTAAGACTGCTGGTGTTATACTTTGACTTTGGAAAACTTCATTGACTGCTGAATTTGGCTAAAATTTAAATATTCTAAAGATAGCTTAGTCCCAGAATTAGCCTATACGTTTTCGAACAGCTGGGCCCCGAAGTGCACACTGTGTTCAGTCCAAAATGTTAGAGATTTCCCCGAGGGAATTACACCAAATTACTAACTGTGGTTGATTGCAACATAAAACGTGTTAGAAACATGCATTACATTAACACATGTCCCTCATGTTAGGCGACCGGGCTTTGTAACTGGGCCTACCATTTGGAGGAATCATGGAAAGTTCTTCCAACAACCTGCGTATGGTCGTGGTTCCCCCCTCGGCTCTGCCCGTTTTCCTCCCACCACCGTATGAGTGAAATGTTTTTGAGTTAAAAAAATTAAAACGGCATAAAATACTAACGAAATGAATAAATAAGTAAATAAATAATGCCATTTGCAAAGGAGCTTGTCACAGACTTACAACACATGAATTTTACATTTGTAATCAGTGTCACTAAAAACGTTTGATCCAAAGTCTAGATTTTGAATGTCTACACGATTCCACTTATTAAACAAAGAGGCAGCAAGAAATATGCTTACAAACACACCCCACCCCCCACCCCGAAAATTTAAATCTGCTGATGGCAAAACATTTTTTTTCTTTATTTATACTATGTGGACAATTTTAATTTATTGTGTCTGCTCAGACTATAATTATTCTCACTAAAATTGTGGAGAATTTTTTGAGAAATTGGCTCATCAGACATTTGTGAAACATTGGTAAACTTACGTTTTGCAAACTGAGACTGCAGTTACACAAAGCCTAGAAGTGGCTAGCCTGTTTATGAGGAGGTTGTAGGTTAAACTTTATATAAGCTCGCTATCAGGTAAAAATGCCATGTGACCCCAAAAAAATAAAAAAACAGCTTTGAATTTTGTTATTCTAAACATTTCGCCTGGCACAGTTTGACGTCCTGATTACAAATCCGGTCTCATTTATGTCCGTCAGTGCATACTTTTACCGCAAATTGCGATCAAATTGCGAAAAACTTGAATTTCCTCCATATTTGCAAGTTACGTGACACAGGTGTAATGCTGAAAATTGCTGAGTAAAAAGGCCTATAAAATTACTGTATAAAATACTGATAATCGTTTACCTGTGTTAAAAAAAACACACACACACAGGATTTTTCGCCCTTCAAAAATGTCCAAATGCCGATTCACTACCTTTTTTTTTGACACACACAAAGTACTGCTAGCTAGAAAGAAAGGACTTTTTTTAAATTCAGTCGTTTATACCGCAAAGCACGAAGGCACGAAGTTATGCAGATAGGGCGAAAATTCCGACTTGAACCCCGACATCAGCAGCTTTAGCAGCTGTATTATATTTTATTATATTTTGTATTATATTTTTAAATGCGAGTCTACGGTGCTTTCTATCAGGTCCGTCGTTGTCCGATGAGAAAAATGGCTACTCTTCCATATGCTTCGTCAGTATATATTTCTTTTTAGAGGGACTGAAAGTAATGATTGCATTAACGAAAATAGTTTCTATGGTGATTTGGGGCATGTACAGCCACATGTAGGTCTATCGATGGCAAACGCATTTATGCTATACTGTAATTATAATTGTGGCGATTTTGCTAGAGACAGTAATTAATTTCATATAATTGCATGGGAGGTTAGGGGTTAATTTTCTGCCTTGTCCATAACGTAGACACAGGTTTTTACCTGTAGAATGTAAATTTTTATGGGTTAGAGATATCCTTAAATTAAATTAGAATTTTTGTGGAATATTTTGAAATATATATATTTTTTTGTAACAATTAGAGACAGGATATTTTGTGGACTCATGAGAGCAAGTTGTTTTTGGCGCCTTAATATAACTTTTGAAGGACACAGTTTCCGTGGACCCCTGTCCATTTCCAACGTAAGAATTTTAATACTTGATGATTTAATTAGAACACCATATTTTACGTATAATACATTTGACATGTTGACGGAGTTTCTCTCCAAGCTTGGTGATCGGATATTGTTTGGCTAGGTTGCTGAACAACATTTTTTTTTTTAGCGACCTTAAGTTTGGCGAAACATCCGCCATTGTTAATATTTTGAAGTGACAATTTCGAGTAGAGTTTCCATTACTTTTGGACATATTCTTGCTGTAACAAACCACGTACGGCATCTTTCCAATTAAAAACAACATTAGTACTCACTGACTGTGGAATGATTTTGGCATAAAACGTCCTTTATACCAAGTTTAAGACACTAAATCATTTTGTGGTTGTTGTTGTTGCTTCGCCGCGCACGATCGTCGTTCACGGTGAACTGCCGCTAGACGAAGTTGTCTACTTTACGACATCCTTTAGTGTTAAACTCATATTGAAGAGTTTCAAAGGGGCATTAACTTGTATTTGCGAAAGTAAATAGTTTCACTCCACAGGCTCATCTCCTTTCTACCTACAAGTTATTGTTCATCTTTCCATTATTAAGAAAAAGAAAAAAATGTGCCATGACATTAGATACGCATGTACATGTATAGTATTTCTATACACAGATGTTGTTACTTTGGTATTAGCCAATCAGTGCTCTGAGTACCATCCTTGGTACTCGTGAATATTTATGAGCGTAGACTATAAATACTGGGCAAATTCCCACTTTTAGTCCCAGATGATCTCGGACCACCGTCGTGTTAACATCTAAATTTCCACCTAGTTAGCTTTCTAAGGCAGGTATTTTTACATGTATATAAGCAGTGTGAAGCGGTAGCTAGATAAGTTTGTCAGCACTGAAGTGGGATTTCAGCTTTAGAGCATACCTAGAGACAGTGGGACTGCTAGTTCCAAATTGTAACACAAGTGTTCCCAGGCTGTGGACTGACTTTCCCAGGCTGTGAGACTGATATCCCCAACCATGATTGAGACAGTATATCTCAATAGTTTTGTAGCTGGGATTTTCTGGACCAAAATTTTATAATTCCCAAGTATGAGCTGAAACATTTATACTGGGAGAATTTGTGCATAAGTGCCCCTGAGCAATAGTGGGACTGGGATTCCCAGTTTCGGCACAGTGAGACGCCGAGTCCCAGAATTTGGAACTCGTTTTCCCAAGTTATTACTGGACCAATTCTGGAACTGTTACTCCCAGAGAAGACCTGAAAGTATTATTTACTGATAATGTCCCCACACATGGCTGACATATTGTCTATATAACACCAGTAGGACATACCACTATCACAGCAGCACTAGGTTTAATACCTCCCTGAGATATCCCTAACACAGTTATCTGAACCATCTGAAGTACAGATGTTGTGCTTGTACACAGTACTGGCACTTTTACATATATATATATATATATATATATATATATATATATATATATATATATATATATATATATATATATATATATATATATATATATATATATATATATTAACATACTCCTGTCACTCTATTTTAATAAAACTGTTGCTGCTGTTTGTTGAACCTTAAAAATCGGATTTTTCTTGGTTATTCGCAGTTCAGAGCTAACTAGTGGTTTTCCCAAACATACTACTGAATGTCCCGGACTGACCAAGCGGACATTTAAAAGAATCCATAGTAGCGAACGTCTCCAGCAGTATACAGATATTGTTCCAGAGTTCGACACTGGGTGCTTCACGCTACCAATATTGTGCTTTCCCCTGTAGTAAATGGTGTGATTTGGAACTGGGATATCTGTATCGTTAAGAAGATATATATATATATATATATATATATATATATATATATATATATATATATATATATATATATAAACAAATCGCTACAATATTCATACGTACCATAGATGTACATTTGGATAATATGCTATATATCACTTTTCCAAAACGTAAGTTTCCCGCCCTTGATGAGCAGCTTTCGCGTGAGCAGGTACAGAGATCACACTTCCGGCAACCTATTCGCACGAAGATATGTGGCCACAGATCCCTATTAATGTACCATAAGCGACACTGTTAACGTTTAGCACTGTGGCTCAGCCACAAACATTTCGTGGCCAACAAGCTTTGGTGCATACCTGGCCCAGCTTGTGAAAAATAAGAAGCAAAAGAATCTTGACATAGGTTGACCGTGTTGATCTGGACCTTTCTATGCCGGCACCTGGGAGGGTGCTCAGCAACGCCAAGGGGACGTCACTAGTGTTGTCATCACTGCCTCTCGGTCGCTGTGAGTTCAAATCCAGCTCATGCTGGCTTCCTCTCCGGCCGTAAGTGGGAGGTCTGCCGGCAAACTGCGGATGGTCGTGGGTTTCCCCCGGGCTCTGCCCGGTTTCCTCCCACCATAATGCTGGCCGCCGTCGTATAGGTGAAATATTCTTGAGTACGGCGTAAAACACCAATCAAATAAATAAATAAATAAATAAATCATCACTACCTGTCTCCTTGTGTCCTCTCGCACAGAATTTTAAAACTTTCATCATTAAAACTCATACCTTCCCAAACCTTTTTGATATAAGCGTCAAGTCCGACATTCCTATACCATTCGTAGTCCTTAAAGGGCGTTCCAAGTCGATAATCGCAAGATCCATTTCCACAACAACGTTTAACACTAACTCCCGAAGACAAAGGTATGTAAGAAATTATACAAATAAGAAATAAAGCCGGTAACACACAAGAGAGAAGCGGTCATCAGTTTTCAATGATGCTGGGCAGACAATGAATATTCCAGGCATGAATTCCATATCAAAGTTCAAATTCGTAGTCCGTGAATGAGTTCCATGTCAAATAACAGCTAAACATGTATCTTAGTCGCGCTTTAATTGCAACTGTTCATAAAGGCATCATGCCGATGTAATTAGCATTGCTACCTTTACGGTCCCTAGCCCCAGGTTAAGCGGTATTAGATACAGTTTGAAAATGACGAGCGTTACAGACACCAACCGATCAGATTATGATTCAAAAGTAACGGACGATTACGTCTTTCCCGTTAATATGTAAAGATCTCATGCTACAAGAGGCGCCATCTATGATGTTACACATGACATACTAGATAGACGCTTACACTGGGCAACCAGCGCCATCGATGTTGTTAAATACCATGTACGTGATAGATATGTACATAGGGATAACAGCGCCGTCTATGTGGTTGATCACAATGCAGATCGCCAGAGATTCTGAACGCTCTGTCCATACCTGCCAACGAGAGTTTTATACTCATTGTAAAATTTGAGAAACTTAGAATGAAGGCGTTTGATGGAGTATCCTTGAGAAACTAGTTTTTGAACTAGCAACTTGTGACGCAGATTAAAGTCATCACAATTAACGCAAGATCTGACAAATGCTACAAGACGAGATATGTATAGGGCCTACACCATATGCAGGACCCTTCGGTATATTGCTATCTAAGTAAGGATTATTTACAATATCAAAATTGAAATTATCCCTTTTGTCGTAAAAGCGGCGTGAAAGGAGACCTTGTCCGTCTTTGTACAGATATAGATCCACATATGATGTACCATCAGGACTATCTGTTGTCTCCTTTAAATCCAATGAAGGCGGATAGATTTCCTTCACCGCTTCAGCAATATGGGTATTATTTAACGCTAGTAGATCATCAATGTACCGCTTGGTAAATGAAAAGGATCAAGCTTTAAAGATATTACTTTTAAGTAATTTCTGCATATAGTCGTATTCATGTGAAAACAAGTATAGGTCTGCCAAAAGAGGCGCACAATTGGTACCCATTGGAATACGTATGCACTGTTTATAAATAGTATTTCCGAATTTCACATAGATGTTATTAATGAGATATTCAAGTAATTCAATAAATAATGTAATATCCCATGAGTGGTAACCTTTATAAAGAGTAGAACTAAAGAAAGCCTTATTGCTTCTGACATTAATTTAACGGTGGCCTGTTTTAGTGAATACCGAGACAATTAACGACGATATTCTTTCAATAAGATCTCTGTGAGGAATCGTAGTATAGAGAGTAGAGAAATCCCATGTGGATACGTCTTTGTACGGTATATGCATATGAGCATCGAGTTCTTCTGTAAGACGTTTGGAGTTGTTAAGAATCCACATGCAGTTAACACCTGAATTTTTTGTTATGGCACAACAATACTTATTCCAAAATGACTTTACTTCCTGTAACTCTCTCGTAAGTAGGGTTGACAAGAGTTTGGTGGTACAGCTTCTTGAACCTGCAATAAATCAAGCCTTGTATGGGGATTTGTGCATTTTAGGAATCCAGTAAAGTTGTGGTATTTCTGTCTGACGGGTAGGTATATTTATGCGTCTTTCTTTAAGAAAGGTTTTGTGTTTGTTAAATAGTTCCTGGAGAGTACATGTAGTAGCAGAGTACGTGGATGTCGTTGTAGATGCACATAGCTCTTGAAAAAGAATTTGATAATAATAATTCTTGCAAATAAAGATGACATTATTAGGAGCCTTGTCTGCTACAGTGATGACAAATTTACTATGAAGGTCAGCGAGTGTTTCTTGCACAGTGGGATCCTTCAGAACCTGTTTAACTTTAGGTAGAGCACCAATGTCTAGGCGGTGTATAGTTAAACTAACTTTCTTTTTGACAATCTCAAGCCAATCGTTAAGTACCGAAGAATCCACTTTCTCCCGTTTTGACCATTTTTTAACATACTCCTCAAGTGCCGAGATGATATATTTTTGTTTGATCGAATGTTGACATTACTCTTTTCTCTATATTTAGGACCCCTCACAAAGAGATACCTTAGATCATGATTCTTAATAATATTAAGGTCACCAGTCAGGACATGTTTACATTTGTCGTAGGTAAAAACTGAGGATTCACAACCACAGTTATAGCCGCCAGAAGTATACTTCGCCAAATCGAACTCCTTGATGGCCTGGGAATAATTGAAAATTTTGGAAGCGATAGGTTTTGTATACTCATAGGATTTGCAAGGTGGCTCTTGGATATTAAAATAATTAGGCACAGCACTACGAACATCAGGTTCATTAAAGATGCGTGGTAGGTTAATTAAATCAAGGCCACTGTTTAAATACTTTATCTTCAGAAAGAGTCGATCGTGTTGAGTTTCAGTTGTAGTTACAGGGCGATACAATCGAAAATACGATATGTCTTGACACAGATGTACAAGGTGAGGCGGAACATTAAAATTGTGTATGTTATTGGATACGTCTTGAACGACCTGTTTTAGCAAGTTCAATGGCAGTGCATACAATACTGTGCGTAGAGCATGCATGCTATTGGTGTCATACGACAATCCTACTAAATAGCCAACTGCAACGTGTTTGTGAATCATGTTTCTGTTGAACTTCCTCCTACCATGACTGCGAGGTCTACGTTTATGGTATTTGAATAAATTTGTTACGATGGAGTCATGTGGTTGGCTAGATGTTACATTGCCGATTCCCATAACGTTATCATTCAACCCATATGGGAAGACTGAACCAATCTCTAGCATCCAGAAAAGCTCACGATACCAAGCATGCACCTGTACACCAAAAACTGGAAGCAAAAAAAAAAAGACTTTACACCCTAAAATGCACAGAATTACATCCCGAAAAAAGGAAGTTGTAATGGGGGTCTGTGTCCATGCCAATTAAAACGCAGCCATGCTGCTGTTGCATTCGCACTAATTACGCCCAAAAAAAAAAGCATCGAGGGAGCTGAAGTAACAATGCACATGTCTTTTTTAAGATGAAAGGAGGCCAAAAATTTGAATACAGAGATCTTGTCTGATAAGACTCTGCACGAATGTGTGGGCAAAACTTCCAGAGTTGCAGAGGTCACATAAATATCAGGTTCATTAAAATTCGAAAACGAGACATATGACCTATCTGTTGTACAACCCAGTTTAAGTGTAGTGTTAATAGCTGTAGATCTATTTATTAAGTAGAAAGCCGTCACAACTGAATGAACTTCTACGCCTTTCAGTGTTGGCTTACATTTATCACAAAACGCACTTGTTAAAGTTTGTTCTGGAGGCTGAACACATGCTTCCTATACGGCTGAGTCTGTATCTCTTTTTGTGAACCCACGTGTCTACTTACAGAGTACAGTCTGTAGATTGGGTTACAAACGTAATAAAGTTAAAAGATGTACCTGCAGGTCCATATGTACTTTTAGGGCTTGAAACGGAAAGGCGCGAGTGAAGAAGTGTTTCCTGTGAAGATCCGGCGGTACAAGTGCATGTGTCAGCATCAGACTAACGCGACTGGTTTTTGTTACGACACAACCGCCGCTAAAAACCGGTAAGCTTATGACGACCTATATTACAAGAGTTCAGGTGAGCACAACATACACGCGAACAAATGACTCGGTTTGAAATGTATGAAAGAATACCAGCAGAATTGCGGTGAGTAAAACCTCTGAAGGCGTTGGATTTCATGAGTGTTGATTGGTATGCGGTTACTATGTCAACCGCGGAAATGTGAGTCGGAATATATCATTATGTCTCTATCTGTTTATCCACCAAAAATTAAAACTACACGTGGAAAACAATTCTAGTTATAGCCTATACACGAAATCATATGTATTGGATAAGATACTGTCCTCTTTTTATGCAGCCACTGACAGAAGATTTCAGCCGCACATACCTGAATACAACTGTATTTCAACGAATTGAACAATTCTAACCATTTAAGTTGGAAAATGTGGCTCGGCATGAGTTTGTTGTGCCTGGCGTGGATTAGTCTGCTTATTGATAGGACCCTGGGGATATTAACCCTACCCGACACCTTCAAAGAAGGAAACACTGTAACAGGTAAGCTTAGTTAAGTTATCCACTTATATAACCTTAACTAAGTTTCGTTTTAAAAAAGAGAATCAACGATGGTAGCAGGCCTATTCTAGAGGCTGGGTTTGCAGTAGAACAAGCTTGTGAATGATGGTAGCGCATGTCAGCTTCGTTAATTGCAGTGAACCGGAAGGAGTTTTCAGTGAATCCATAGGCAGGGCAAAATGGTGTGATTGAGTCTCTAAGGGGCTAACATCAGTTGCGTTTGTTGTTGTTGCTAAAAGATAGGCCACGGCGAAAGAATAGAGAGAATAGCTCTGTGTAAATGATACGCGCGTACCCCTGTAATGGGGTGGCTAAGGTGAGCTCATATTTCACTGCAATTCCCAGTCCTTTCCAGGCATGTGTCTCTTGATGTATAACTAGGTCATCTTGCATGGCATATCGTTCATCTACATGCATGTTTTTTTTTTGTTTTTTTTTTTTAAGACGCAGATATATCCCATACAATTCGGCTAAGATCTTATAAGATACATATCATGCTGACCCGTTTATTTACACTGGATTTAAAACGTTGTTTTCAACTTTGATAGTTTTCCTTGTGAAAGAGTTCGCATTCACCAAACAGAACCAGAACATTTCATCCTCATCAAGTCAAAAAGTTAGGAGATTTTTTTTTTAAGTTTTACAGACCACAGTCACCCAAGTTAGGAACTGAGCCAGAAGACTTCCCGATCGACAAACGCTCACAAACCTAATGTCCGATCTGGATTACGTGCAGGCGGATCGCGAGAAGCCACATCTCTCTCATTGGTATATTAGTAAAGAAGCAGCAGAAACTCTGTAGCATGTCCATGTATATTGTAGCCGAACTGCGACAAGATGGGGCAATATTTTGTTCAGGCCGGTATTCTGCACATGCGTCTTATGCGTAATGCATGAAAAACAACCTCACATATTTCAGAAATATATCTACGCACAAAATGACGCCAATGGAGCTGCACCTGTTGCCCGAGTAGAGTGATGCGCCCCTGGTTACTTTTCAAGTGCATACATAGAATGCTCTTCAAGCTCTACTTACCACATCGTGTGAAAGCGCAACAATGTCACTGTTATTGAGCTGCTCTCTTAGCCCTGGGCTTAAATATATCACGCTATTGCGTAAAAGGGGCGTCTTCTTTGCTCGCGGCACACGTGACCTGGGTGATATTGTGGCTGTACATGTACAATATACGTGCAAATGCACGTATATTCAGCCACCAATTATGTTTTGTCTTTATACATGTCTGTCTGTCTGTCTGCCTGGCTTTATATGCATGTCTGTTTATTTCTCTGCCTGCCTGTCTATCTGCTGTCTGTCTGTCGGACTGTATGCTGACTGTTTGTCCATTACATCTTGATCCGAATCAAAGAATTCTTGAAACGATTCTTCAACATTACTATCTGTTTGTCCGACAGAGTTCTGCCAGTACATTTTATATTCAAAAATATACACAATAGGCAATGTACTATCCTTCGTCAGCTTGCTACGTCGCCTTTTGATAATACAAGATAAAGTAGCAAAGCGAAATAGACCTAATGGCATCATGTCTATTTCAGTTCCAATGCACATACATATACCCCATCCAATCTAATTATGAATTGCACTCTTGAAATAGCTAAAGGTCTTACGAAAAAAAGTTGCTAGATATTTAACGTTGGACGTAGCTCGGTCTCAAGGAGAAGTTGCTCCATATTTTGTTTTTCGTGTCATACCCGAAATTCAAATATATTGTATTGGAATAAAAACTTTAGCCTTTCTCGGCTTTTCATCTCTGTATTCCGTGTGTACGTTCGAAGGTAGGGTTTTTATTAGCTGGTCCTCGATTAAAACTACACGTTCGAATCTGCACGCCGAATACGCAGATGTAGAAAGTAGAGAACGGCTCGCTGTTTTCCTTCTACTCTTTCTTCACATAAGAACACTTCTACTCTTATACCTAAAATTTAACGGTCAGTACATCCGCTGTTGGTGTAATACTTAACATCAAAGAGAGACGTTGTCCATCGCCATTTACGTCTCCCCCGTTTCCCCAGACCCAAAGCAGAGAAAAGGCAAAAGCAAGCAACACACTCAGAAAGACAACAAATGGTTAAACAAAGTTATTTTAATTAGTTTTATAACACTATGCCTCTTAGCGTTTTGTGCATGTATGCCTACGTACACTTACATTTCTATGTAATCACCTATAACAAATTTATGTTTTATTTCTTCAGAATTTGGATCCCTTAGAATTCTCGACTCACACAACCATGACGAGCGATTTAGGCGTGACGTCATCAGCAACTTTCCTGATTACATATCATGTGAGCTGTACGTTGCCGGAGCGCCAATCAAACTTGACTTGCAGCGTAACAGAAATATTGACGTCACCAAGTCGGTGTTTGTCATGCGCAATGGGGGAATAGTAAAGGAGGCAATCAGCGCGCTAAAGGTTAATATAGATAGACATCATTATACGTTTACTTTGCATTGACCTTTGAGTTCTAGTGTATGTGTGTCGGCACGCAAGTACATGTAGGCCTACATATATCATGGAACCTAGGGTGGACAGTGTCGTTTTTTCTCTCATTCTGCATGGCATCTTAAAGAATCCCTTTCACAAAATTTACGAAACTACGTCAATAAGGCATACAAGAAAAACCGAACTAGGCACTAATGTTTAGATGATCTATCGTTATATATACACATTTAATCTTATAATTATGGATAATACAATTTGACATTTTCTCTGCAGGATGTGGGGTACTTCAAGATAGAGAGAACGAAGCCGCCTTAGCCGTTGTATGCGAACCTAGGAGGGACAGATCTTGTGCTTATCTTGTGGTAAGCCCCAGGAATGCATGCCTTAAGGAAATGAATTTAAACTTGTTTTAAATTTAAAAAAAATCTTTTTTATGAACCTACGTGTCGAGTTACAGACCACAAATAATCTGTACATATAATCCTCTCCAACGGTGTAAAACACCAAATCAAATAGTTCAGTCTACATTGCTTTGACTTATCAACTTAGTGATTTACTGATTTCTTTATTGAATAGAAAATAATATCTTCTACACGTATTCTGCATGTTACGCGGATTTTCCAACGCTGTGTTACAGGTACTTGTGTTAATGACAGAACAAGTCCTAATGACGTTATTTAAACCATTGTCAGTCCAAGCGACTTCTTTCCAATCCTTTACTTACTTTACACGTGAAATACGCGAAAGGCGAACTATAGAGTGATTTCTTCGCGAGATCTTTAGCTACTTCAGACGTAAAATACACGCAAGGCGAAACATCCGGGCATGACATCAACGAAAAAACGAACTATGGAGGAACTTCTCATTGAGATCTAGCTACTTCCAACGCGAAATATCTGGCAACGTTTTTCGTAAGACCTTTAACTACTTCAAGCGTGCAATTCATAATTAGATTGAATGGGGTAAATATACGTGCATTGGAACTGAAATACACATGATGCCAGTAGTTCTATTTCGGTTTGCTACTTTGTCTTGTATTATAAAGAGGTGGCGGAGCGAGCTGACGAAGGATAGTATATTGCACCCCCCCCCCCCCCACACACACACACACACACACCAGTGTTACATTTACAGTCTGTTTTTGTTTCCGATGATCTTTGTCTGGAATGAATGTTCAGGTTGTACCAGTTGTGAAGAACGTGAACATGTTTGATTGATACACTTTATTAGGACTTATATTACTGTACTGGACAATTGCTTTCTGTGGTCGCTGAAATTTTTATGAATGTAGTAAATAGCTCTTAATGAGTATGTTACAGTACTAATTTCATTACTAGTGCCGTTGTAAATTCTTTAGTTCATAATACAATTAATGGACCCCACGGTATTTATTTGTGTTGCTTCTAGTCACCGTGATGAAAGATGCTGCGAGCTGATAGTGGTAGTTTGTACTTCCTCTCACAGGAAGGTGTCGTGGCTAAGGCAGGGGATATGCTTTTCATATATCCCATGGAAGAACAACAACAACATCGCCACGTGCAGGGAAACAGAGAAGACGAACGGGGAAATAGAGAAGACGAAAGGCCATATGTGGTGGAGAAGATAAACCCAACTGCAATAAACTTCAGCGATTACATTGTTTCGGGTGGGTATACTAATTATACCTGTCATTTGTCAGATCTTCTTGACAAGAGGAACGTTTAAACATATTTTTTTATTCAGTACAAATTATTTCTGCATAGCGTTGCGATACGTCAGCAGCTGACCCCAATACAGACAGTTTCCTCTATTTATTTGTTTGATTTTTTTTTCTACGCCGCACACACGTATATTTCATTTATACGACAGGTGCAAACATTACGTTAAAAGGAAACAGGGCTGAGTTCAGGGGAAACCCACGTTTGCACAAAATGCACATTTTGCAGCTTGATAGAATAAAGCAGAATTTATTGCCTAAAGTTTTTGTCCATGAATGACTAAAAAGGCAAATCATAGATTAAACATACAAAGGCGTAGGTAAATGTATACAATACATTTCAAAGTATCAATTTGCATGTTTAACTCAAGTAAACATGGAGTCTGGAGATAAATTAAATGTGCATGGTATCAAAGTATATGATAAAACATTGATCCTGTAAAGGAGAAGGTTTAATCTACTGATTTCGGGGAATATGGGATTTTCCAGATTTTCATTTTATTATGTTACAAATACAAGCAGAGCTTAATTAAACATACTAAGCAATAGCACAATCCTCGCTATGAGACTTGGCTGTTCAGTTCTGACTTGAACTCCCGAATGAGGTGCAGTTTAATACGAACACGTTTTGCATTATCCTCAGAAACTAATTTTAAAACAGGGCAATATTGGGGATCTACTCATATTGTCATGGGCACATGCGCAAATGTGTTTACTGACAATGTCGTAAGGAATCAGTGTTGATTTTATTGTCGAAGGTCCCTGCTTCTGCTGTGTATCTCTGGTTTTAGCTTTATAATATTTTTGACATCCATCAAAGACTAGGACGTAAGTGAAATCCTTGGACAGTTCACACATATATTTTATTAAGGGCTTTTCAACATATCTGAACTGAAATTTGTTCTCAACTTTTACAAGATCACAACATTTATATCGTTTATCATGGCATTTGCTGACAGAAAAAGACTCCGTAGTGTTCGAAATGAATAGCCTTGTTTAATAGTTGTTTGATTGTCTGTTTGCTTTTAGCAATTTTGTTCCCTCAAATGCAGTACGAAATCTTTCCTTTGGCTGGACGAGAACTTGGTTGGCTTGGATAGTGGGATATACGATGTCATTTTCGGGGTTTTTTTTATTTATTTATTTGATTGGTGTTTTACGCCGTACTCAAGAATATTTCATTTATACGACGGCGACCAGCATTATGGTGGGAGGAAACCGGGCAGAGCCGGTGGGAAACCAACGACCATCCGCAGGTTGCTGACAGACATTCTCACGTATGGCCGGAGAGGAAGGCAGCATGCGCTGGACTTGAACTCACAGCGACCGTTTTGGTGAGAAGTCTCTAGGTAATTACGCTGCAGTAGTGCGCAAACCAGCTGGGCCACAGAGTCCTCCAATTTTGGAGTTAAATGTAGATATAAAGGCTAGGGGGTGGGGGTCAGATGAATAGGCCAAGGGTGTTCGTGTAGCTCAAGAGTGCGTGCCTTATCAATGTCTCCATCACTAAGTTGTACAGGATAGCCCTGATATTCTTTAGTCTCATAAATATATATATATGGCTGTACAACTTGAGAAATGCTACGTCATATTTCAGACTCCATTTCCCGTGGTATCCCCGAAAGCTTCAGACGTGTCCGAAGAGGGACAAAGAAAATGAGCTATGACGTTGAGTTGATGATGGTCACTGATTCTTCTGTGTACAGATTGTGAGTTAACTTAAGACAGACAATCCAACTGACACATGCAATTGTTAACCTCAAAGTGCGACGCGGAAAGTTGAAAGTCCACAAAAATAGAGCAGTTGAACATTGCGAGAAAATACAATTCTTAAGCAATGTTGAGTCTCATAAGGCTGAGTTTTTGACAAAAAAAAGTTTAATATTGGTATCCGTGAGATTTACGATTTTTTCATAAACAAGAAATTGCTCCATTGACCTTGGCCACAGGCTTAACACAGTTGTAATTATAACTTTACACTGTTGGAAATCTGACAAACGACTAACTTATGCTTCTCTACTCTTTATTGCCTTTTACCCAAGTAACTCGACCCTAGTTATCTCCCCTTTTCTAACAACACGGGGTCCAGTACTGGTTACGTCCATAGCTCAACTTGCCACTGTGTAACAGGCTGGGGTTTTCTGAGGGCAGTGGCTCTGAATTCAAAGGTTTAATCTGCTAGTGAGAGCGCGATCCCTTGAGAATTCTCCCTTCTGAATCCAGGCTGTGGCATAAATATAACCTATGCTCGCAGAATGCGACTTATTTGCGCAGCGAGGGAATCCCTTCTGGGTCTGACGCCGGTGACACAAACCATGACGCCATGTAATCCAGGCAGTTTGGGCAGGTTGGAAGTAATTTCGAAATGAGAGTCTTCCCGTGTCCTCCAGTAGCTGATACAGCCATGTTATCCACAAACACATTTACTTTTTTTTTGATTGGTCTTTTACGCAGTTCTCAAGAATATTTCACTTAAACGACGGTGGCCAGTATTATGGTGGGTGGAAACCGGGCAGAGCCCGGGGGAAACCCACGACCATAAGCAGGTTGCTAGCAGACCTTCCCACTTACGGCCGGAGAGAAAGCCAGTATGAGCTGGACTTGAACTCACAACGACCGCATTGGTGAGAGGCTCCTTGGTCATTACGCTGCGCTAGCGCGCTAACCGACTGAGCCACGGAGGCCCCACAAACACATTTAAACAATTCACCTGTTCGGGTTAATGGAGATTAAATTATACGTCTCTTACTTTGTTTATGCACCACAGGCTGGTTTTTTGCTTTATGGACAAATGATAGATAACAAATGGACAAATCTGATAACGATGATACCGATAGCTGAACGGCCATATCATTGTGGGGTTCCCCAAAACCTTAATTCATACATAGCCGACATGTGTGAGAAAAACTTCCTCGGAAGCACTGGTGACATTTGAATCGGGTCAAAGGTCGTGACTGTTTACCTTTTTATTGTAGAAAGAAATATCAGAACTTATTACCAGGAGACAATAGGTAAAGGACTTTTATTTCCAATATTAGTCATCTGAGGATTATTTTTTATCTTGTAGGAATAAAGGCCCCATATATATATATATATATATATATATATATATATATATATATATATATATATATATATATATATATATATATATATATATATATATATATATATTCCTACAATATGAACATTTGCTATTTACTTACTTGATTGGTGTTGTGCGCCGCACTCAAGAATATTTCATTTATACTACGGCGGTCAGCATTATTGCAGGAGGAAACCGGGCAGAGACCCACGACCATCCGCAGGTTGCTGATAAGATCTTCCCACTTACAGCCGGAGATGAAGCCAGCATGAGCTGGACTTGAACTCACGGCGATCGCATTGGTGGGATGCTACAACATGAAAAAAATGTGTGTATCTATAGATTATTATCCACGTACGAATGTTCCCCCCGGGGCTGTGCCCGGTTTCCATCCACAATAATGCAGGCCGCCGCCGTATAAGTAAAATATTCTGCGTAAAACACCAATCAAATGAATAAATAAATAAACGTACAAATGTAGGTTTAGAATGAAATAGAAGAATAACGATACTGCATTAGGCTGTGCTGGCGCAAGGTAAACTTATATTTGACTTCAGTTCCTTCTTTTTCCAGCTGGTATGAAAGAACAACAGGCTCCAACCCGGCTGAGCGAAGAACATTAACGTTGTCCAAGATTACACAGTACTATGCCTTCGTGTTGAATGCAGTGAGTTTTTGTCTTTCCTATATCCGCAGAGATTCTACAACAAGGAAGCGTGTTGATTATCTAATTGTTGCCTGTTCTCCACCATCTCTGCTTGCCAAAATGGAGAGGTAGACCATTATACAACTGTAGTTCGATAAGAACGCAAGGCAGAATAACAACTATATGGTCATCTGGAGGCAATGGCACAAGATGGATGAGACGAGTTCAAGGTGTGACAACGAACAGCGGGGCTAAATGTGAAAAGCATTTGCGTTTTAGTACTTTTAAATGTGTCTGTCTTAAATGAGTACTTCCTCCTTGGAGCAGATGAAGCATTTGTTCTGTTTCAGATTGACCTGCGCTATAAGAACATAAACGAGACTGACCTGGCGTTGAACGTCCTGTACAGTGGTCTGCTGATTGTTGAGGTGAGCTTTCATATGAGTGATAGAGTTTTATACATTTTCCTCAGAAAAGGTGAAATAAAAAGTTGATGACCTATAAAACCTGTGCCGTGGATCAGTTGGTTAGCGCGCTAGCACAGCGTAATGACCCAGGAGTCTCACCAATGCGGTCGCTGTGAGTTCAAGTCCATCTCATGCTGGCTTCCTCTCCGGCAGTACGTGGGGAGGTCTGCAGCATCCTGCGGATGGCTCTGCCCGGTTTCCTCCCACCATAATGCTGGCCGCCGTCGTATAAGTGAAATATTCTTAAGTACGGCGTAAAACACCAATCAAATAAATAAATCAATATAAAACCTGTGTGTTGATGTTCATTGATACACTAGACTGGCTTTTATGTGTAACAGTCGTGTTGTGTGACTTCAGCTTCGAACTTTAACACTGTGCAAATGTCTCAAAGCATCTAGACTGAAAGAGGCTCTACTAAAGATCTTTGCAAAAAAATTAATGAACGCATATACGACCAAGCATTTAAAAGAATATAATTCCTATATTGTTTAAGCTGATCGCATGATAGCATTTTGTAACTTTATAATCAGTTTATCACTGCGTATAAAAAGTACAGGTGCGGGTTTGATACTTACTGAAAGAAAATTCACAAAAAGATCACAAAAGTCCTCTGTACAATGACTGCAACCAATGAACGCATTAATCATGCAGATTACGACATTGTCTTTTTTAGTAGTAGTTGTGTATTGCAAAAAAAAAATCAGGAATAATATTCACTGCCTGATTTCATTTCCTTTTTTAATTTTTTCTTTAGGATCCCAGTGTATCTAACTGGACGGACGGGATAGCGAAAAATAACACGGATGACGGTAAATTTCCACTGGTAGACGCGGATCTGGCGTTGACGTCATTCACAACATGGGTACAAGGCCGAACGGATTTGCCTCAATCAGACCACGTGATGCTCTTCACTGCGTGAGTCTTTACGGTAGCCATTTGTCAACAGAACATGTTCGAATCTAAGAGCTTTCATGTGAACTGTCAATGACGCAATTTGATCATTACCATTAATATAAC
Organism: Liolophura sinensis; assembly: GCF_032854445.1. Lineage (NCBI taxonomy): Eukaryota > Metazoa > Mollusca > Polyplacophora > Chitonida > Chitonidae > Liolophura > Liolophura sinensis. The sequence goes on along the minus strand of NC_088297.1, from coordinate 1,763,599 downwards.
GTAATGATTTGAAAACGTGTATTTTGAGAGTCAAAGCTGACAACTCAGAGAAACTGAGCACTATCTAACATTAAAGAACAAGCCCACCAATTCTTGACAACGTTTCAGTAGTTTCTAAATGCTATATTAAAAATATGTAACACGCACCCACTTTAATCAGTTTTAGTATAAAATGATTTCTAAAACGGACACGGCCCTTTGTGGCTCATGAAGACTGTGCAACAACAACGTCATACCCGTGTATTAGCATTCACGGATGAAGCAGAGGCAATGGCTTAAGACTGGTTTAAGTCATATTTTTATGACAGGAGATCTACCAACAACTGAAACTTTATGGTCTTGACCTTTAAGGGCTAAGTCAGAATGTAATGAGATAGCGCTGGGACTGACATTGCTGAAACATGTCCTCCCATGAGCGGATTGCTTGCTACAAATCTTGCAAGTTCTGCACATTTTCAATCATTCTGTCATTTCTGTATATTGCAATAAAATACACTTTAAATAGAACAATTATGTATTTTTTTCACTCACAGCTATGACATTTTCTATGACAGAAAGACTAAAAATGCAGGTAAACTGTTTAAACTTTTGATTTAACAATATTTATTTTACGAAGTAAATATATGTATTTACATGTAGGCATGTATTTGCGTTTGCGTTCGCGTGCGTGTGTGTATGTTTGCATGCTTGTTGTTTTTCGCCGTACTTAGCAATTTTTGAATCATATGATATGATCGAACATGTAACTCCATATACATCAATGTGATCAACATCTAAGTGTCTTCTGATGTCCATGAAGTCATGTCTTCTATATGTATATAGACTCATCTTTTGCTATCGACAACAGATATTCTGTCATGAAACATGATTTGAACAGAACATACCTTGCGCCTTTCCAGTATCACTGAAAACTGTTGGCGACTTTTTCTTGGCTTGATTCCGTCCTAATTTCCTATTTTATATACTTTCTTAGTTCTTTGCTGGTTTGTGTTATTCGTCGTTTTGGGGAATCGGCCTTGCGATTATTGTCCTGGAACGTCCTTATTGGTGGACGGCTGATATACGAAAGACTGTTTCGAGGCAAAGATTCTGTGCGCTTGCTTGTCACAGTCTGTCTGTTTTTTTTTCCCATAGCTGTGGTGATGACTTGTGTCAACGAATACAAGCCCCTGTGTCCTTTCACATCACTTTTCCCAGTTTTATTTAGTCTGATGATCAGTCATTTTGAACGGAAATTCCGCAAGACTATGGAGCCTGCGGACGGTCGTGGGTTTCCCCTGTGCTCTGCCCAGTTTCCATCTAAAATGATTCTGGCCGTCGTCGCACAAGTGATATTTTGTTAAAAAAAAAAAACACGAATGAAATAAAATGCATCAAAAATAAACCCTATATATTTGATCCCCTTTATTTTGCTTAGGTTTAGCCTTCCTTGGCGCAATTTGTGGCGAGAATAGCACGTCGATTATTGAGAACTGGTTTAACTTTAACGGTGCAACGGTAGCAGCCCATGAACTGGGTCACAGGTGAGTTGATTTTGAAAACTGGACGGATATCAACACGTGACAGATCGCTGCATAAAGGCTTGACATAAGAGTTCACTTTTCATCTTTGGATGCCAGGTTCATTGTATTATATATTGTCCAGGTTATGATGACCTCCTCTCTGGTCGTGGGTGGGAATGTCTACTAGCAGCCTGCAGATGGTGGTGGGTTTCCCTCGGGCTCTGTCCAGTTTGCTCTCACTATCATTAGCCGCCATTGTGTCAGCTAATTCATATCGGTTTTCTCCATACAAGCTGGTTTCTCTTGACACACTGGTTTACTCAAAACACGCCAGGTTTCTCCAAAATCGCCGGATTCTTCTGACTCATCAGTTTTCTCTTGACACACCGGTTTCTCCCAACATGCCGGTTTCCTCTTGACACGCTGCTTTACTCCAAAGGTGCCAGTTTTCTCCTAGCACGCCACTTTTCTCCTGACACACCAGTTTCCTCCTGGCACGCCACTTTTCTCTTGACATTCCGATTTCCCCTGACACTCCGGTTCTGTCCTGACACGCAGATTTTCCCTTGAGACACCGGTTTTTTTATTTCTGACACAATGATTTTCCCCTGACAACCGGGTGTTTTCCTAAAATCTCGGTTTTGTTTCCTAACACGCCGGTTTCCCCATTCACACCGGTTTTCTCCACTCCTTACAGCAATGTCACGCCCCGCTACTCTGTGTGCGTTACTTGTTTATTTGCTCCATTTACTCTAAAATTGTCCGAAAAAAAAAACAGATGTATGTATCTTGGCAACATGAGATATGAATCTCTTAACATTGGGGTTATGTCTGATCATGCTTTTAGCCTCGGGGCTGTTCACGATGGAGACCAAAACCCATGCCAGGCTAATGACAGCTTTATAATGGCAGCCGATTCCGGTCAGTCAACGGACGCGACTGCGCAGAATCCTTGGTATTTCTCTCCTTGTTCCGTTTCAGACTTCCGGAAGCAGATTAAAACTCTCGACATGTATGTAAATACTGAATTTATTATTCTCCTTTATAAGCCATTCTAAATGAAAATGTATGATGTTCATTTATATGTTTTCATATGATAGTGTTACTGGAAATCCTATTTGCAGATAGACAGCACGTGACTATTGTCGCTTGCTCTATAGAATCAGCTTTGCATTAAAAAAAAAATGAATTTCAAAATTTATCAGATATCAAATTTGTACGGAAATATGGAGAATATTAAACAAAACAAGATTTCTTGTGAGACACAAACTGTTTGTGAAAAGACAAAATGTTGGCAGCAACGAAAGCACCCTGAAAATGTATGTCTGAAATCGAAAAAGTCCAGGTTATAAATTATGGTTGGCCGGTGGTGTTTTGTGGCTTTTGTATCCCATGGGTGCAAATATGACGCAAACTTTTCCTCAGATCTACTGGTAACGATTAATTTTAAAACCTTAAATGGTGGAGCATTTATATTTCATTATGCGACTAAGAGCTCTAAAACAACATAGTCTGAACAGCTTTTGCAAAACATAAATGCATTTTAGACAGATATACAGAAACAGTCATATGTCTTAACGGGTCAAAGGCTAACATGGTTAAGTGTCACATTAGATTTTTTTTTCTTTTTTAATACTATTGTTTATTTGCTGAAATGCTGGCTTAAATAAAGAGAGTCTTTACAGAAATGTACATGTAAATACACCACAAATCATTCACTCCCCTGTTATGGAAGACTCCTCATTCCTTTTGCTCTGTCACCAAACGATACAATATGGATCCACCTATTTATTTCCCCTAAAGTCACTCTTCCATATATACATTGTGGTTTTGGCAGTGTGCTGTGGTAAGGCGTGGCCTCAGCAAATAGCCTCAGACCCATATGAATTGTCCATAGGCGGCTGTAACTCAGCCCCAAACACCTTGCGTTACCAAAGCGTTTGCCAATAGAACGTAAGGGTCGTTGGAAGGGTCATTGAACACTACAATATTTCCAAACTTACTCCTATTTGTTTGCTAAAATTATTTTTAAATGGATAAGATGATCACTATTGTAGAATTTTATGTTGAGCTCTATAGGTCACGTTGTTATTTGTTCATAATATAAAATCGAGCTATGCGACATTTTCGGTCAGTTCGTATGACGTTTACAAGTGAAATGCATATTCACGTGTAAAGTGATAGTATAATGGATTTGTGATGTTATAAGCGTCTGAGATAGCGCAGAACGTTCTGTTAGGATGTTTTCATAATGACGTACTGTCTGCTGCCTCATTCAGCGAAGCCAATAACTGTCTACTGACCCAAAGCCCTGATCTGGACCCCACGGCCTTAACCCCACTCCTGCAAATCCCTCCGGGTCAGAAGTACGGTGTTGACACACAGTGTGCGTATTTCTTAGGAAATGGTTCTACGTTCTGCAGGGTGAGTATTTTAACTGAGTTATTTTCCAAAACACCACTTTAACGTCTTATGGTTTCTATTTTATTACTGAATTGAAACAGGAATTTCAAATATCAGTAGTTTGACGTGTTTAAAATCTGGCAAGGAGAGAGCAAATGGTGCATGGTTTGGCGGAATATCAAAGTCATTCGATGTAATCTTAACTGCATAGGTGAAGGTCACATGAAGGTCAGTGGTTGACATGTGAGAGTTGATGTGCTTGGCATAACAACATGCCAGCTGATCATGTTCCATATTAAATATATGACGCCGTGTGTTCCGATATTTGTGTTTCATTCAACTTCCAGTTTAAAATAATGGAGACTATACATAAGGTAAATAAAGTTAATGAACTACATGTATCCAAGTAAACCAAAAAAAAAAGTACAAAGTTCGCTAAAATCAGGAATAATTGAAATAGAGATAAGAAAAGCTCGCTAAAACCATTGACTATCGAAGTGGACAAAATCGCATAAAGCAATTAGCAATTAACTTCCACGAAATTTTATTACGAATATTTACAGGTACAGGTTACCAAATTCATAAATAAAATACACTCAAGAATACAGCAATGTTTTCACCGTGCATCCGGTGTTAATATATTCATGTAATTGGTGTTTTACGTCGTGCTGCAGAATATTTCACTGATGCGAAGTCGGCCAACATTATGTAGGAATGAAACAGGGCATACCTGGAGGAAGCTCATGATATCCACACCTTGGTGATAAACCTCCTCACCTACCGTGGGAAAGAAAGCCAGAATGGGTTGACAGCCACCGCATTGGACGAAGGCTTCTGATTCGTTGTGCCGTGGTGGAGCGCTAGTAACCTTGGCGCTCATTTCGACATTTAGATCTAACACCACAATATAGACATGGTGAAACCTAACTGTAACATTTATCTAATTGACCATTTTTTATATATGCTTACATCTTTTACATGTACAAGCCTGGCTTAAATCTGGTTGTGTACATCTATGTACACGTTGTATCTTAATTTGGGGGGCCTCCGTGGCTCAGTTGGCTAGCGCAGCGTAATGACCCAAGAGTCTTTCACCAATACGGTCACTGTGAGTTCAAGTCCAGCTCATGTTGGCTTCCTCTCCTGCCGTACGCGGGAAGGTCTGTTAGCAACCTGCGGATGGTCACGGGTTTCCCTAGGGCTCCACCATAATGCTGGCCGCTGTCGTATAAGTGAAATATTCTTGAGAACGGCGTAAAACACCAACCAAATAAATAAATGAAAAATAAATATCCTAATCTGACCTAGATCGACTTGATTAGCCCAAGAGGGTGTAGCGTGGGGTAAGGACAGTCCGTTAGCTACACTGCGACACGGAGAAATGTAAACATGTTGGAAAGCGAGATGGAGGAGTGTCCCATACATTTGTATACCGGGCAATCAGGGGTTCTTCTGAGTTATAAAGTTTTATAACAGATATATTTGTATGTATAAACTACTTTCTTTCATATTTATTCTCCATCGTGAAAGAATAAATGTTTCTGTGTCTACACAACAGAGCCTTTACAGCGAGGCCTCGTACCCGGAGTTATGTGGGGGTATGTTCTGTTCCATTCCGGGAACAGATAGGTGTGGGAAGACAGTACCGGCTCGGGGCACGTCGTGTGGCCCGAATAAGGTAGGGTTGTTCTCTTTATTTGCTTCCAGTGTCCCAGAAACACACTGAAATAATCCATCCTTTATTGGGAGTGTGTTTTTGTTTCCAACACAATGTTACTTTAGCTGTTCACACGCTTGTTAAACAACTCGTGCCTTTCACGGGTATAGCGTGCTATAAGTACACCACAGATGGGGAAGTTTCTAACTAGCTTGCCAAAGGTTCGTGGTTTATTCTTCCACCGTAGAAACTTACTGCCGCCATATAAGTGAACAGGTCATGGATGTGACGTTAATCTACAATAAATAAATAAATAGAGAAATAAATCAAGAAACTTAAGAAAACGATAAAAATGAATAAGTACGTCATAGTACCTATCCTTAGATGCCTTACACCTGAGCTCCTGTCCCTGGGACAATGCCATCTGTATGTCCCAATGTTGTCCTCGGTCTCGACCTATTAAAGGTAAAGAAAACATTGCCGTGAAATATATGTCAGATGAAAGTCCATGAAAAAAACTTTCCACAAAAATAGCTGGATTTATTTTTTTGCATTTTTGTTTAATACAAAACAAAACACATTTTGGAACTTTGAGAAAGGTGGATGCCTTATCTAACAAGTGACTTCACGTCAGAATTTTATCACGTAACACACATACATAGCTTTTAATTGCATGTTCATGTAGATCTATGAAAGCACTCGTCAAATTGATTTTGAAGCGAACTATATCAAGGGATAGATATGAATGCGACGTCCCCGATACCCTCTGAGTGACAACAAACCACAGTGGACCGCCTTCTCCATAGAATGTGGCAATATGCTTTCTCCATAGGGTGTGGCATTATGCTTTCTACATAGGATATGCTATTATGTTTTCTCCGAAGGGTGTGCCCGTATGATTTCTCCATAGGGTTTCTCATACATCCTGATCACATCTATCGCAGTCACATAAGGGACAAAAAAAGAGAGCTGCCTAAAACACCAACTTAGTAAATAAACGAAGTTCCGCTATTTTTTTTCTACTCTTTGTGTACATGAGTCGATATTCATTGTTATTTCAGTGGTGTGAGAGTGGCGCATGCGTGTACAGTGCTGAAGCCCCGGATGTACAAGGTAAGCGACTGTTAAATTCCATGAAATAATGCTGAAATGCACATCTAACACTCTAACAAACAAACAAACATGGTTTATAGTTTGCACATTCATTTTACATTGAAAGCGTCCTGTCCGTTTGGGGAATATACGGGTATCATCGGAGAAGTGGACATGACATGCGCGGAGGTGATTCAGTTTCTCCGTGTCGCCTGCTACCGCGAAGATTTCAGCCAAAGGTGCTGTGAGTCCTGTCCTTCTATACAATCCGGTATCCCCAGTAAGTATATAAATTTATTTTAGGAAATTGCTAATACTGATGATTTTTCAAATAAAAAGTTTCAGTTTTAATTCGTACAAGGAAGAATTTAAATAATAATCCAATGAGAAAAATGCCGTAGTCATGTAAAAATGTTTTCGTACCAAGAGGATTGTGGGATGTATTCAATTTCATTTTCCGTTTTTCGTGAAAAGAACGAAACGTTATTGTTGATTGTCAGTGATAATGCTAAATCTTTGCTTTACCACCCAGATTGTCAATACGGCGACTGGGCTGAAGACTGCTCCATTAGTGATTGTGCTAACCCTGATAGTTTAGAAGTGTGTTGCAAGACCTGCTATGAAGCAAATGCAACACAACCAACCACAACTGCGAACGTTCCTTCGAGAACAACCGCACCAAAAACAACGGAAGCCATTCCGTCAACAGCGATCAAAACTCCACCAACTACAATTACCGTGTCGAAATCTCCAACAACTGTTCTCTCAACAACAACCTATAATCCAACAGCCACGACAGCAGCGCCTACAGCTACAGCAAGTATAACTCGATCAGCTACAACTATGTCCACAGCAACAGAAAGTGCAACTCAACCAGCGACAACTGTACCTTCAACCACAACAACCGACGAAGTGAACCCAGATACATTTCCTTGGGGAGGTAATATATTATATTTTACTAGCTACAGTCTGAGATTATACCTAAACAAACGCTTCAGTTAAATTAATGCATTCATTTCAGGTATTGTCATTTGTTGCAAGTTTTAAACCTTCTTTATGCCAGTACACAAAAGCTCACTTATGGGGAAAGGTGCGTTACTGTACACAGACTATTCGTGCCCTCATTTACAAAGCGGTCTCGAACTGACAAAATATGGTGAAGGCATATATTAGCATGGCTGATGCGGTTGAGGCCTCTTGAGGGTAGCTTTGTAAAATAGGCCCCTGGGCGCAAATTCATCAAACAACTTAAGACTTAAGTCATAAATTGCATATGCTTAAAATCATTTTAGAAGAAAGAACTCAAATTATGGTTCACACATCGCTCCACTGTAAAATAAATCAATAAAGAAATTATAAACTTATAGAGGGAATCGTTTTAATTGTGGCTGTGTTTGAATTGAGTTTTAAGACATTTGATAAATATGGGCCCTAGTCGCAGAATCAGAAAGCTCGTAGACCTAAGACTTCAATAGGAACGTAAGTTCTCATTTTTCTCAGGAAGGTGTAATCCAGCACTCTGTATTAACATAAAAATTCCTGAAATTCGTCACAATTTTAGACTAGTTAACTGTTTTAAAATTGTGACTACGGCTTAAGTTCAAGACAGATTCGAGGTCATTGGGTTGGATACATTTCTACAAGCGGGTTTAAGTCAGCTGGTGTGTCAATTCCAACCCCCCCCCCCCCCCCCGTTTTCCCCACTCCCAGCCCCAGCAGTTATGTGCTTTTCAAAATACTGATGTATGACATCAAAAACTAAATCAACTAATGATTTAATGCCGATTTAAGAAGAATAACATTTCACTTAGAGCCTTTGTTCGCTTTGTGAAAAGCTACTGGTTAGGATTGCTTTGTATGATTGAGACCTAATGCGTAGCTTAAACAAAAGTGTGGCTCCATAAAGGTCCTATATTAAAGGGCGACGTGGCAAATGTCAGCAGGTCCAGTTTTACAAAGCGATGTACGACACTTTTTATGGCACATTTGTCGTACGATATGTTTTGTATGTCACTAAGACATCTTTGTGAGACTAGGCTCAGAGTTCATAGTATGGCATGGACAGCCTAAAGCCCGTCGCACACTGATGTAGCATTTGTTGCTGAAAATTGGATTCCACAATGTCTGCAGCAAAAAAAATTCTCTACATTTACTCCTGTGCGAGTAGCCACAACAACAATTCCTCAGAGGAAAAACTGCGTCTAAAGGTTCATCTTGCTCGGTAGCAAAAAAAAAACAAAAACAAAAAAATAAAAACTAGTAAGCCAGATTTCGCCGTCTACTTGCAATCCAAATCTCCATAAGATGTTTGCCGTACACACCAACCAATCGGCATCGATTATAGTGTTGTGTGATTGTAGACACAATGACGGCTGGAGCGAGCTTTTTTGCCGTCACATGACGTTGAACGTGTCTTATTACCGTATTCAGTTTTTGAAATGTTAAAACAAAAACTGATCACAAATGTTTGCCGTGCACCAGTGAACGATATTTGAAAATCTTGTGTCGAAAAAGAAATGTTGGGCTTTACACTACAAAACCCCACGTGCATGTTTTAACATAGCCAGTGTTCCCGGCGTTAGGCTGATATTCGTTGTTTTTTTTCTCTACAGAATGGGCTGGTATCATAGCCGGAATGTTGGTGTTGCTCGTCTTAGCCCCAGCTCTTGCTTGTTGTCTGGTGAAATGCCGAAGGCAACCTAAGGATCCAATGGATACGATTTCGGTCAGGCTTAAAATTAATCAGATGCTCTCAGAATCAAATGTTCACCATTTTGTAAACTTAATTTCGTTAGCTCACGATGTAAGCAAGATGTGTATCACATGTACACAATTGAAAAATGATGCACGCTACACGTCATCAACGTTCCTGTAAAAATTTGACACAAAAATGTGTGCCCGTGGTACACATCTTGTGTACACAATTGCGTTTAGGGAATACATTAGCTCAACGTTTCCAGCCTACTCAAGCCGGTTTAAAGGTGTGGAAAAAACAAACACATTCATTAACTCGTATTACCATGCAGTATTTGGGAAGAACGTATTTGCGATACGAAAACAGTCATAGATAGCTTTGCTCTGTCTTATTTAGGCAGGCAATGTTCCCACTTAGGATCCTCTGGATTTACATTCATAGCATTGTCACACAAATGCTTACCGGAAAAACAAGAGAAAATAAACAGGAAAGAGGAACGTAAACTGATTGAAACATAAAATGTCCGTAAAAAAACACTTCGCATAAAGACTATGGTATTCCTCTGCGAGAGGATTTGAACTCGCAACTCCAGATTCCAAATTCAGCGTACAACCACTTGGGTTAGCTGCTGAGTTTTCCGTTAGCTAATGGTAGTATAAGCACCCGAATGCTGCAACCGTTACACCTCCTCTCAATGAAGGCATCCCCAATCCCAATTCACACGCACGTTCACAAGCTCAGTGCCCCACGCTCTCAAGCCCAGTGCCCCACGTTTACAAGTGCAGTGCCCCACGCTCCCCAGGCCCACACGCTTCTTGAGACCTGTTTGGTCATGGTACGAGTGTATTACTTAAAAGATTTACTATGAGGGTTTGTTCACATGGTTCAAGCGCATTACAAATGGAAATAACTCCGGTCGCACTCCCCCCGACCCCCCCGACCCCCACCACGAAAAAAAATTGGGATACTGCACTGTTTACCTTGCTGCATTTCAGCGGAGTCCACCATATCGTCGCAGTTGCTACATGTATGACGTAACTCGTTCGTGGTGTGCACTCTTCAGTCAAGACGATACCAATAGTATACATAAACCCACTGGGATAGTATTAAGTGACAGCCAGTCCACGTAAAGGTGTACTGTGCTATGTCAGTATTAAACACGAACCCACTGGGGTATTAGGGAGTAAGAGTGAGTCCTTCTGGAGGTGTACCGTGATTTGTCAGTATTACAAGTGAACCCACTGGGATATTGAAGAGTGACAGTGAGTCCTTGTGGAGGTGTACTGTGCTGTGTCAGTATTGAACATAAACCCACTGGGGTATTAGAGGGTGACAGTGAGTCCTTGTGGAGGTGTACTGTGATATGTCAGTACTAAACATAAACCCACTGGGGTATTAGGGAGTAACAGTGAGTCCTTCTGGAGGTGTACCGTGATTTGTCAGTATTACAAGTGAACCCACTGGGATATTAAAGAGTGACAGTGAGTCCTTGTGGAGGTGTACTGTGCTGTGTCAGTATTGAACATAAACCCACTGGGGTATTAGAGGGTGACAGTGAGTCCTTGTGGAGGTGTACTGTGCTCTGTCAATATTAAACATGAACCCACTGGGGTATTAGGGAGTGACAGTGAGTCCTTGTGGAGGTGTACTGTGCTGTGTCAGTATTGAACATAAACCCACTGGGGTATTAGGGAGTGACGGTGAGTCCTTCTGGAGGTGTACCGTGATTTGTCAGTATTACAAGTGAACCCACTGGGATATTAAAGAGTGACAGTGAGTCCTTGTGGAGGTGTACTGTGCTCTGTCAATATTAAACATGAACCCACTGGGGTATTAGGGAGTGACGGTGAGTCCTTGTGGAGGTGTACTGTGATATGTCAATATTAAACATGAACCCACTGGGGTATTAGGGAGTGACAGTGAGTTCTTGCGGAGGTGTACTGTGATATGTCAGTACTAAACATGAACCCACTGGGGTATTAGGGAGTGACGGTGAGTCCTTGTGGAGGAGGGTGACGGTGAGTCCTTGTGGAGGTGGACTGTGATATGTCAGTACTAAACATGAACCCGCTGGGGTATTAGGGAGTGACAGTGAGTCCTTGTGGGGGTGTAATTTGCTGTGCCAGTGATGAACATGAACCCGCTGGGGTATTAGGGATTGACAGTGAGACCTTGTGGAGGTGTAATTTGCTATGCCAGTATTGAACATGATACCACTGGGGTATTAGGGATTGACAGTGAGACCTTGTGGAGGTGTAATTTGCTATGCCAGTATTGAACATGAACCCGCTGGGGTATTAGGGATTGACAGTGAGACCTTGTGGAGGTGTAATTTGCTATGCCAGTATTGAACATGATACCACTGGGGTATTAGGGATTGACAGTGAGACCTTGTGGAGGCATACTGTGACATGTCAGTACTAAACATGAACCCACTGGGGTATTAGGAATGAGTGACAGTGACAAGATGTAGAGGTGCACTCTGTTAAGTAAGAAATGTGATATAATGTGAAACTATGCAATGGTGTAACGCAGACTGAGCACGCTGAAAGTCGCAAGTACATTTGTTCTTATTGAATGTACATTTTACAATGCATGCAGTCAACAACTGTGGTTTCTTGTGACAAAGGTCACTTTTCGTACCGGAGAACACAAGAAAAGATGACGTCATACGTGAAGCCACTGCAATGGTACAGCTACTGCATTACAACTGACGCACATAAAGCCTCATTGATGACACCATCGCGAATTGCTGAATACGCTGTATATCCATCGAGGAAAAGAGAAAAAAAAGATATAAAGTAAATAAACTATTATCCCGGGTTGTATATGGCCCAGGTCTTCTCATATCAACGACTTTAAAAATGTTTCTTGTTGCTGCCTCGCTTGTCCCTCAGCACTGAGAGGTTAGAGCAGGGATACATGACTAGTAGGCCCGGTGTTAGTATGATTATTGTGACTGGGTGGATTGTCGTGTCTGGTGTCAGATGCATAATACTTCAGTGGCGGCAGCACTTCAGCTGCATGGACTCGAGAAGACACATTATGGGGCTGTGTATGTACAACGAATGACTCTTCGTAGCCATATGAGAGCAAAACTTGTACAATACGATGTAAAACCCGCAGGATACATACATACATATTACACTCGCATTTATAACCCACATTAAGGCGGCCTTGAATCACCCAGGCTTACATTAGGATATTACCTACCTGTGACGTCTGCATTCGGTGTGACCGTGTGTTCACTTAGCTTTGAAAAGCATGATTTATCACTACGCTGATTGCATTGTGTATTGAACATTGTACCCTGATTCATGCTAAATGCGCTTTGCTTTGCATTTTTAACTGGATATTCACCTGAGATATTTAGCTGGGGTCCGGTTTTTAGCTTACGAAGGTCTGGGGCCATAGCGATGGTGCATGAGCTAGAGGATTATAGCGCTGGTCAGCGGCGACTCTCAGACCCCTGACTATTGGGGTCGAGTGTTCGAATCCATCTCCCGCTGTTTCGGCTGCCGCGAAGGGGGTTGGCAAAGGTCGGTTGCTATTTTTACCCATAAACCTCTCTCAAGTAAAAAAACCTCCTGGGAGTTGCGTTAAACACCAACTGCTGTGAACTTGTTTTCCCAAATGTACATTTAAATGAATGTTTTGCATATCTGATTGAGGTTAGACATTAATGTGCCCTCTCTGTAGGAGACTTATAACTGACGGAAATATCACTCCTTGACGTGCATTACACATGCATGTAAATGTTACTGTTTATGCGGGAAATATGTAACATTACCTGATTTGTTTTTATTTTATATGTTGCTTTTTTAATTGTCTTTTGTTTTCTTTATTTTTTCAACAAAGAACAAAGGAGATGTTGAAATTACTAAGTTTAATCGCCCGCCCGTATATATGAATCGCACTCATCAGCCGGGGTACGGATGGACCGGAAACCAAACATCACAACAAACCCAACCGGACGAAGGGAATGAGGCAGAACATGGATTTGCACCTGCTAACAAGAAAACAAAAAGTATCACTACTGAGAAAGATGGCGAGACCAGTTGGATTGTGAATAACGCCTTCCTCGGCGACGACTAGCATACTTCTGCCGTCTACTGAACCCCCTGAGTGAGGGTGAAGAGGGGGTGGGGTGGGGGTTGGGGGTGGGTGAGGTAACAGTATACAAGAATGTTTTTCCTTTTTTAAAATTTCGGATGTTCTTACGATTTGTAATAGCAGTCGTCTACCTGTCACGTTGGCCTCAAATTTTCTGATGGTGTAATGAAATTGATACCATTACCTACCACTATGAGTATGGATCATCATCGATTAACATAAAAGAGAACCATCTTGCATGTGGAAATATTGATCTTTTTTAACAAAATCTTCGCCTGGACAATGTCGACGATCGCTGAATAGAGAATTAGAATGCAATACCTTCAGTACAGTAGAATGTCCGCACGTTTTTAATACATGGGACTGCACTCAATTACCAGTTATCAGGGTATGAAATGCACAACCTTTGCTCTGCGTTGCATGCCTGTACATAAGGCGTATGTACACCTATAGAACACCCCGCTATAAAGCGAGATGCACATATGGATGATTTAGACTTATAATTCCTTTCATTAGTTGAATGCTTATGGTTTAACGTCACATTGGCAATATTTCAGCCATATCATGGCGAGAACATTGTTACAACAGAAGGCAGTGAATGGCTTTCGGTATGATGAGGACATTCAATGTAAAATAAAACAGAGAAACATTTTAAAGATCCGCCAAGAAAACCAAGCCTCAGTTAAAGCTTAAAAACCATGATATATAATATACACTCATAAACAACATATACATATATGCTGTCCTCTATTAGTAGAAACATAGACATTGTTGAAACGAATATCCCTGCTAATCCCTTGCAAATTATGTAAAAATATGTCTCGAATGCATGAAATGATATTTTTTACATAATTTGTATTTCTTAACAAAGTTAAAAGAAGATTTATACGAAAAATATGTCAATCAAACCGATGCTAGGTGAATTATTTATCGTCATTAAACTCCGTTAAAATAAATAATTGTACACATGTACGTATTTGCATATTTATTGAAATGAGATCGTTACCACGTGTGATAGCTTATGGATACATCGCACGGCATTTGATAACAACTGTTTCGAAAATTTTTCTGGAAGGTCGATAATGTTCAATCCGAGGTTTTAGGCAATTCCTGGATAGAATTTTAGAACAGCACTGCAGTTAACTGAAACTATGAAAAGGAAGAAGAATTCCGCGGTGCATTGACCCAGAAGCCTATCCAACGCGGTCGCTGTGAGTTTAAGTTCTGGTCATGCTTGCATTCATTCCGGTCTTACATGATCTGCCAGCATCCTGCAAATGGCATTCTGCTTCCCCGAGCCCTCTTTTCTCCCACCGTAATGCTGTCCACCGTCGTATAAGTGAACAGTTCTCGGGTGCGATGTAAAATACCAATAAAAAAAAATAAATAAATAAACAATCGTTTACAACATAGCTCAAAGGGAGGTAAGTCGAAGGTATGGGCAAAGTTGTGCCCCTTAGACATGTTAATATTCAGATTTGAAGCAATTTTCACACTGACGGCGGCCAGCATTATGGTGGAATGAAACTGGGCTCTTGGGGAAATCTACAACTATCCAAATGTGACAGGCTGACTGTGCCGTGTATGGCTGGAGAGGGAAAACAGAAGCAAAAACAGACTCATTACCGTGACCCCAGATGCCTATGTTTTGTTCAAGATTTCTGTACAAAATTTGCTGGTCCTGGCAACGATGTATGTGGCATGAAGAAAGTGGAACACGCGCGCATGCGCTGTATGAAGTAAGCACCATCAGTCGGGTTGTTATGGATACCCCACTGCAGATTCCACATACGTTTTACTTTAGGCCAAAAAAATACCTATAAATCCAATTCAGTTTCTTAGAATGAATCCAAGTAAATTGTGCATTTAACTCCTGTTTTTAGGAATACAGGCATATGATGGTAAGTGTACAAAAGTAAGCCATCACGGACGGAGCAAAAACAAATTGATAGAAAAAGTTCAAACTCCTGTGAATTCAACTTTTCAACATCCTACCATGAATGACGTTTGTCCGATTTTGTGGCTGAACTCTTCATTTATACATGGAACCATTACATGAAGTATGGAATATTCATGAAGGCATTACGTATGACGTCCCCCTTCATTGTTGCCTGACGCAGGAATGTATTTGTATACTACATGTACATGGCGTTATATCGCCAGTCTCAAACTGAAACATTATACATGTAAAACAAGTGTTTCCTCTTCCACGTCATGGAGTTTTTTTTATCGAAAAGATAAAAAGTGATTTACACCCTTCGCTTGAAGTTTGATCCCAGCGTTTCCACCTTATATCCTTCACTTGCAGTCTAATCACAGCCTTACTGCCCCATGTTCTTATCTTGCAGTCTAATGACAGTCTTACCGCCTCATATCCTCGGCTTGCAGTCTAATCACAGTCTTACCGCCCCATATTCTTTGTTTGTAGTCTTACCACAGTCTTAGGGCCTGGCATCCTTCGCTCGCAGTCTAATCGCAGCTTTACCGCCTCACATTTTTCACTTGCAATCTGAAATTGTCCAGTACTGATTCAGATCTGGTGAAGATTTAACTTTTCCGGAGTCGTTGTCTAGTGCCACGCACAATGCCTCCCACACGGGCTTGCTATCGATATACTGCTGGCGGTATGACGTCTTGTACACCCTACGCCACTCATGGTATTTCATGTATTCAGATTTATTCCTGGACAAAAAGAGTAGATACTTTCCCAGTTCCTCATGACTCTCGAAATCGTCCACGTGTATAAAACTATTTGGCGGAGTTATGGCTTCGTAGTCTGCTTTGGGCGCGCCCATAACCACTGGAACTGCGCCAGTTGCGAAACCGTGACTAAAAGATTTTTCTGATATATACTCACGGCAGTTGCTGTTTTCGAAAGCCAAATAAAATAAATAATCTTTCACCTGAGGACAGGTATGCATCAAGTAAAGATTAAGTCCTTTGCATGGTCTGTGAAAACACCTACCGAAGCCATCCACAGGAACTGAAGTGTTGAGTTTTTTAATATACCGGTACCTACTATTATGTACACTTTGACAGTTCGAAATCACGGCCGCTACGAGTCGAGACCGGTTAGCAAGTGAGCTGTGGATTGAGCCCGGTTTCTCCCGAAGCCTTGTCCAGCCGTATGGAATGTACACATCCGATGTTCTTCTGTAGGTCATTGTCCAATTGAACACATTTGGTATTGACTCGAAGCTAAAGTTATGTCTGTTATGATGACGGTGGTACGGAGATTCATCCATAAGCCAAACCCAGCGCTGTGAGGGCAGGCGGGTCCGTGGGTACGACTCAAGGGTGTACTGTCTCCGGTGAGTAATCACAACAGCTTTGCTTTGGTTAAAAAAGGACCTGTCACGAGTCACAAGACAATTGCCCGTACGAACATCTGTGTGATTGGTGGGATGATAGCCTGTCCAGTCCAAGATTATAATAGTCTTTGAAGAAGATGGCTTTTGTCCATAATATTCCCGTTCCTGTACTTTTCCTGCTTCACGTCTCTCCGCTACTGATGCTGGTTTTGAGACCCGCCCGTGCCCAACTGACGCTTGTTTTGAGACCCACCCGTGCGCTACTGCTGCTGGTTTTGAGACCCATCCGTGCTCCACTCCTAATTGTTCTAAGGGCACTGGCACAACGTCCGTGTGTTGTTGATGTGTCCTCACCTTTGAATAATCATACCAGAAAAGCAAACTCCCCACTCCAAAGACGCTGACTATCACGAAGCTGGCAAAAAAAAAAAAAAAATTAAAAACAACGGACGAAGATAATGACTTTAGAATGACACGTCGAGTATTTCATAAAATTGAAGATGTCATGTGTATTGGATCACACCATCGCTAACTGCGCTAAATCCGCGTATTAACTCGTGGAATTCGACAAGTGGAATGCAAATAAGAGTACAAGGGAGGATCTGTCGGCAAGCTGCGGATTATCTTGGATTTCCATTGGGCTTTGCACCGTTTCCTCTCACCATACTGCTGGCCGTCATTGTACAAGTGAAATATTCTTGAGTACGGCGTAAAACAACAATCAAATAAAGAAATATATAAATAAATAAACATTACAATTTTCCTGACCAAGAGTATAGTGTTGCTCTGCGTTTGGCACTGACTTGGTCACACCCATTTATGATCATTTTAAGGAGAGGTCGCCTGTTGTGTAAGCGGTCAATGTCCCGGCGAAAGTCATTGGCTAGTTATTTATAGAACCCCTGTGCAAAGCTTTGTCATGTAACACACACGAATGACAGTGTGCCGTGTCTTACATTAAACTACCTGTCTTGGTACAATGTAATTGTAAACTGATAACAGTACTGCCGTACATGTACATTTGTTTTGAATCTCCTATGGAGCCTTCAACGTTTACTCACCAGACATGGACCGAAAATCGAGGATGGTGGAACAAGGTGACCCTGAAAGTGGATTGAAGCAAGCAAAAGTAGAGTGTTAAGTGAACTATGGGTACTTTAAAGTGATGAGTATGTTGTACCGATATCACATCACGCCGCTTATACCGCGCTACGGCCCGACAAAGCCTTCTTCATTTAAGCAACGACCGCTTTGGTTACCTAATTGTTACAGTGTCCGCCTCTAATTCTGGAGAAACTATGGTGGGGTCATAACAAAGACTTTAAAAATGGCACTTGTTTTTGTCTCGCTAGTCGCTCAGCACTGATAGATTAGAACAGAGAAACATGGTTGGTTGGCCCTGTGCCAGTATTATGTGTCTGGGTGGGGTATCATATCGCATAACTTCGGCTTCAATTTTGACAGCACTTTGGCGAACATACTCCCAATGACCCATCGTCGTCGTATGACGGCAAAATGGTTAAGCACCCCAAGCTTTTATTCAGTCATTTAATCAAGCTAGCCATGTCCAACATCATCTAGCTTGTTATCCGCATTTTCTCTGTAAAACCCAGCCAGGTTCCACTTAGTACTGGCAGATAGACACCTTAGTTACTGACACTGACAGAAGTTCTAAACAAAATAGCATTGGTAAGTGGCTATGGAAAAGGAACAACACGGGCTACATTGGATATTCCACCTCTTATGCTATCAGCGGTATTGCCTCACGGAACAGTGACATTCCGCTGTCTGTTCGTGTCGATTAAAGAACATCACTGCTTACTACTGTTCTCAAATGTTGTGTCAATGAATAAATTGAATCCGAACCTACATGCATTTGCGTCTATATCAAAGAAATACACATCTATAAGGAACCATCAATGACTGGTTGAGAATCCCGTACTCGGGCGCAATGCCATTGGTTTTCAAAAAAGTACACGTTCATATGCACTGTAAAGCAAGGACAATAACGACCTCTGCCTGGTGTGTCGGAGCGGTAGATCCAGGGTCAATTCTGTGTCGGGTCAGACCTAAGACCTAAAAAGAGGAAATTGTAACTTCCTTCCTTGAAGTTCAGCATGAACGGGATAGTGCAACGACTCGTTGACTCGTATCAGTATAATGGTGGGACCGCTTAATTGCCTTTGGTAAGTCATCGCATTTTCGCTGTGAGATCATGTCCACCCCATTCTGGCTTCCTCTCAAGCCGTGAGTGGGAAGACCTGTCAGCAATCTGCGAATGGTCGTGGGTTTGCAAAGGGGCCTGCTGGATTTTCTCCCACCGCCGTCGTATAAGTGAAATATCCTTAAGTACGGCTGTAAACTAAAATCAAATAAATAAGTCAAATAAATCATCTCTGTGAAGCAGCACTAGGTAAACGAGCGGTGGAAATCCGCCCTGCAACAACGAGGCATGCTACATGCACTATCATGACTCTTTCGTGGTGTTATGTGCACGACTGCCGTCAGCTCCTAAATGTAGCTTGCCACTGTTTACATATGCTGAGTTCAGAGCGTGCTGTCTGCCTCTGCCTTAGAATGTTCCAGAATACCCTCTGTTCGGGGCCTGTTTGGAGTTTTCTTATTCTAGAAAATTCCACCAGTCTATAGAAGACCTATGAAAGCAGGTCAAAGAGGAGAAAGGAGAATTATTGAGAATGTTGGATGCTTTCGCTGTGTATTACTTTAGTAGGCCTTTTGTGCTGAATTTTGGTGTCTTTATAGCCTCTGGCTTTGTTATATCATATCTCCACCGAGCACTTGTTCAGTCTGAACTTGTGTATTTAATTTGTGCTCTTGTGTACACACTGCTTATTAGTACACGGACCCTGTCTGTGGAATTTTGTGTATATTTCGTCATACACTCAGTTATACTGTGGATTTTCCCTCATATTTGTGCATTTATGCCTGTATGGTTTTTCGCATTGTGGAATATATGCGTCCATTTGGACTTGACACCGTTGTACATGTAAGTACTTTAGTATTTGTATAGATACTGCTATCCTTTCTTGTTAAACTTAAGTTCTTTAGAATTTGTAAAAGTCTTGTTATCTGTTCTTGTTAAACCTAATAAATTGTTGTAAAATAAAATCTGCTGGTTTTGGTTACTTTTTTTGTGCGGCTAAACTGTCGTGTGTTTCGAACAAGCCATCTCTTTATAATGCAGACAGTTTGGGTCGTAACAAATTGGGGGCTTGTCCGGGAAGTGACTTTGAATTGGAATTGAAAGGATTTTGTGTAAGTTGTGTCATTTTTCTAATCTTTGACTTTGTAGCAAATCTTGCCAGCAGATTTTATTCATCATGTCGGATTTTAAGCCCGACGAGTTTATGGAAGCGCCAGATCAGGACATTTTTGATGTGTTAAATAAGAATGATTTGTACGCTTTAAGCAAGTACCTGAATCCTAATATCAAAAGATCCTTACGCAAGAAAGATATGCAGTTTAGTAATGTTAAATGCTTTGTAGAATTACAGGAGTTTGATGAAAGTCCATTAGATGCGTACAGGCCTGAGGGCGAAGATTCCACTGTAATAAGGCTGAAGGAGTAAGAACTGAAAGAAAAAGAAAATGAAAAAGAAAGACTGTTTAAAGGAAAGTGAAAATGAAAAAGAAAGATTGTTTAAGGAAAGTAAAAATGAAAAAGAAAGATTGTTTAGGGAAAATTTGTGCCACAATTTCGTGAGACTGATGTAGATAAATATTTTCTACAGTTTGAGAAGATTGCTCAAAATTTAGAGTGGCCTAAAAAGTTTATGACTACCCTTTTATAGAGTGTGTTAACTGGCAAAGCTATGGATATATACACAGAGTTATCAACAGAACAGGCTGCAGGTTATGACTTTGTGAAAGATGTTATCTTAAAACAGATATGAGCTTGTGCCAGAGGCCTATCGGCAGAAATTTAGAAATTTTGAGAAAAGAGATCAGACTTACATTGAATTTGCTAGGCAGAAGGAACAATTGTTTGAGCGGTGGTGTTATGCTAAAAGTGTAGATAAAGATTCAGAACTTTCATTGAGGACAAAGGCTGATACACTAGAAGCAGCAGCCACTATGGCCGATACTTACACGGCTACACATAAGGTCTCATTTCAGAAAAAGCCGTCTACATTTAGAAAGCCTCAACCCTTTTCGAGGGGTTCATTTAACTCAAATTCAGGCCAACCGAAACAGACTCAAAATTTTGACAAATCAGGTGAGCAAAGAAGCCCTGTTAATTCGAACACTATTCAACGAAGGTCCGACCATACATTTACTGATAGACAGTTTAGCAGGGTTACATGTAGTTATTGTAGGAAGCCAGTCCATGGCATATCAAATTGTTATGCTTTAAAGAGAAGGCAAGAACAGGAGGGTGGCTCCAAGCCTATTGGTTAGTGTGTTAATTTAATTTAATTTAATTCTTTATTTGTTTACTGAGGATATCCCACAACCCATGGGTCACTAGGGGGTCTCCTCAAACTTATATACATCATACATTTATATAATCAAAACTTGATAGTGAAGAATAAAATATTTACAATATTTACAATACACATAGGCATCCAATACTGCACACACTCATATACTTCATTAAGTACCGATTATATAACAGATTTAAGAATGGGTTTCAGTCTTAGCACTTTGTACCTTAAAAGGAGCTTGTTTGAACTACTTGGTGAGTACGATGGATAAATCTTCGAGTATCTTGAATGAATTTGTGCACAGAACAGAATATGGTTTTATTGTCTTCAAGAGATAGGTCATTTGATCCAAAAAGTAATATGTTTTGAGCAATGCGGAAGGAAAATAGATAAGTGAGCATTTGGAGAAATCGTTTTAGTAAACCTGTCGAACATGTGCTTCCTTTGAGTGGCATATGCGGGACATTCAATAAGAAAATGATGAGAATTTTCACATTTGTAATTACATTTATGACAAGACTGGTCATCTGAAAGGCCATTGGTAAATAAGTCTGCGTGAAGAGCGCTCAGTCCCATCCGCATCCTACAATGCAGTATCGAGGAAAATGTTACAAAAGAATCGTACAGTACGGAAATAGTAATGCTGTCAACAAAACTAGGTTTAAGATAGGATTTAAGCTTTTCTAGAGAGTCGTGACGAAAGTGGAGAGGTATTGAATTCCAATCCTTAATTGTTTGGGGAATAAATGACGACATGTACAACTGGATACGACCTTTGGGAAGACGGATGTTGTGCTTATTTCGTAGATTGTATGTACTGACGACAGCTTCATTTCCGCATGGTAGTAATTTTTTCAAATAAGGAGGCGATAGCCCATTTATAATTTTATGGAAAAGAAGAATTCTGTGGGATCTACGTCTCACATAAAGCGGTTCCCATCTTAGTTCATTTAATAATTTACTATACGGTGTCCGACGTAGGCCCCCAGAACAGAGAAGAGCAGCTCTTCGCTGAATTGTTTCAAGTTTTTGAGACAACACTATACCGCAATTGTCAAACAGGATGTCACCATATTCGATGGTAGATCTTATTTGACTGAAGTATAGAGTTTTCAAACATTTTCGGGTAAGGCATTTCTTACATCGGTTGAGAATACTCAGTTTTTTGTTACATTTATTAACTAAATTTCTAATGTGTTCGTCCCATTTCCCATTGTGTTGTAAAAAGATCCCAAGGTGTTTGTGGGACTGAACGCTCTTCACCTCCGTGCCATTAAGATACAGTTTGGGATAGGAAGGATTTCCCTTTAATGATACAAGTAAATAAACTGTCTTAAGAGCATTGAATGTGACACACCATTGATTTGCCCACGATGCTAACTTGCTAAGATCACGATTCAGTCTAGTTTCTGAGACTGGTAAATCTTTAATTTCTTCTAACCAGGATGTGTCGTCAGCAAATATATTTATGTCACATTCAATATTAGTATTTATATCATTTATGAAGATAAGAAACAACAAAGGACCAAGTACAGAGCCCTGGGGAACTCCTGAGTACGTAGGATTCGAGCTAGATTCATTACCGTTGATGCAAAAAGAAGATTGATCGATCAGATAAGTAATCATTTATCCACGCCAGTAACATTCCTCCAATACCCATCTGCCTCAACTTAAATAGTAAACCTGTGTGCCAAACCTTGTCAAAGGCTTTGCTCACATCCAAGAATACCAAACACATATCATTACCGTTGTCTAAACCTTTATAAATATTATGGACGATTTTAGTTAGTTGACAGATAGTTGAATCACCACTTTTGAATCCTGCATTGTGAGGAATAAGAATATTGTTTATCGTAAGATATTGATATGAATGTTTAAAGACGACTTTTTCAAATACTTTGGATATCGATGGTTGAAGACATACTGGTCTGTAGTTAGAAATACAATGTCGATCACCTTTTTTAAATACTGGGCAAACGCGGCACCTTTTCCACGCGGACGGAAAGACGCCGTTTTGTAATGAAGAGTTAAATAGTTTAGTAAGCGAGGGTACTATACTTCCTGCTGCACTCTGCAACATAAAATTACTGATCCCATCCGGACCTGATGCCTTCTTTGTATTTAACGAACTGAGACACTGACCGACTTCCTTTTCAGTTATTTGTATACTGTTTAAACGAGTTGTAGTAACGAAGGAGAAGTCCGGCAAGTCGGGGACAGGAGATGGAAGGTCAGAATGTGATGCAAAGAATGCACAGAAAGCATTGGCCTTATCAATATCACTGGACACATTTTTACCATTTACAAGTAGTGGTGGTATTGGAGGTTTTGCTTTAGAACCCAACAGTGATTTCATTGAAGACCAGTAAGTCTTGGTATCTAGATTTGGGTCAGATAGTTTGGTTTTTAGACGTGTAGCATAGCGACGAATAGCCTCTCTTTTGGCTGTGTTGGCCTCCCTTCTGGCTATATAGAAGCGAAATTTATCTTTTTCATTTTTAGACCTTTTATACCTTTTAAAGCATCTATTTCGAATTCGTAACTTATATCGCACATCATTGGTCATCCAGGGCTTGTCGCGAAGTCTCACGGTAATTTCTTTATTTGGGATAGCTTCCTTACAGCATGACAGAAAAAGATTTGACCATGCATACACTTTGTCATTTATATCAGTGAAAACGTCACATATATCCCAGGGTGAGACAGACAGTAAGTTACGTAGACGGTCTATATCAGCACATTTAAGGTCCCATACATGTCTTTTAAAAGATTTAGGTTTATCATTGCACAGAACATCCAGTTTACAATAGATCGTGCAGTGGTCAAGATTAGCCATGGGACAAGCCACTCCGTAATCTATTACATATCTCATATTGTCAGTGATTATTAGATCTAATAAATAAGCACTATCTTCCGTATATCTTGTCGGCTCATTCAGTATTTGAAATAAATTTTTTCCAGCCGAAAGGTCGAGAAGTTTCATTTTTAATTCACTCTTATCATGGTATTTATTCCAGTCAGTTCAGCGATCGTTAAAATCACCAAATATTAGTAAAGCGTGTGGGTTTTCTGATATAACAGAAGTGAGAGTAGAATCAAAGTTATCAATAAAAAGATCCCGTGATTCCGTTGATTGGTTAGGAGGGCGGTAACATACAGCAACTAATACACTTCTATTGAACAATTCAATTGTAATCCATAGCATTTCATTTTCATTTTCAAGATCTAATCTGCGTGTGATATTCAATGATGACTTACAATAAATGGCAACACCCCCACCATGCCTATCTCTGTCTTTCCTTATAATGTAGTACCCTTCTATATTAACTCTTTCATCTGGTATGGCAGAACTAAGCCAAGTTTCTGTTACACAAATAATATCGTAATCATGTTCATTTACAAGTACGGTTGAGACTTCGTCTAACTTAGAATATGATGACATTTGATCATCAGACTGAGCCAGAAGGCTCCTAGAATTAAAATGACAACATCTTAAGTTATGCGAGCTTGGTGGTCCCGGATTTTTATGTATATCTCCGCATCGCAGCAGTAATGCGATATTGACAATTAAAACGTAATTCAAGTTGTTTAACATACAAAGAATACCTATAATAACACAAAATAGTAAAGAGTCAGTAGCATTACAAATCACTGTTAATTCATTCAGCAAGTTTATAAGTTTGATTAGGTTGTACCCTACTTTTACAGCACACAAAGTTATACCAAGTCCCGATTGCCACACGATATTGACTTAGGTAATCCATGACGTAACAACATTTAAGAAAGAAAGAAGCACATGTTCTAGCCTGGTTACCATCGTACTCACTTGATAACAGCTCGAATTTTTGTTTATTACGCATGTAGTTATCGGTAAGATCACGTGTAACATAGTCCAGTACATACAAGTAAGAATTTCAAAATAAATCACAAAAAATATGAGGTGTAAAGGTGCGTACATAGTACGTCCTCAGAAGCACCAGTCCCAGACAGAAGCGTATAGGCAGAGGTGGGTTACTGGCACAATAAAGTATCATGAGGAAGTTATTAACAATGAGAGTTTGTTTACAAATATTATCACTAAGGTGAGTATTTTCAACTCATATATTGAGAATTGGGATTTGCTTAAAGGAGACAACTATTAATCAGAAATGAGGGCCAATCTTCCGTATAGTTTTGAATGGTAATTATTTATCTACTTATCGGATAAACAACGATTTGGGCTCACTGGAAGGATACTGAAAAATGGTCAAGACAATACAAATAGATTGTACGTTTTGTTAACCGTGACTTTTCACTTTTGGTACCCTGTAGCTTGGTACACAGACATAATGACGTCATTTTCCCGTCTACTCCATATATTTATTGTTCCCTAATATTTGTAGTTTAATTTGGAATTTATCCGGTAATTCAACTGGAATATTTAATGTGTCATGGCCAAACGCATATATACATTTATATATTCTTAACTATCAGATAATTTTTTTTAATTTTTCGGGCTTACTTATGCAGATATATGGATATATGTATGTATACATGTACATTTACACGGCCATTTACACATGTCCAAGACCAATTCGTTGTGAGTACAATATTATTGATCAAGTCAAGTGTTTTAGAGAGAGACATTGAGCAGCAGTTTGTGTTGGAGTAGCGTACATATTATCTGCTATTACGTAAGTTACGGCAGCAGACCGCACTTTTGTGTTAGTAGACACGCATGTACAGTCAGAGTTACTATACAGAAAGCACATCGGTCGGCTGTCTTTAATGATTAAAGTATGAACACTCCTGTATCCTGCACGGGAAAAGTGATTTGTCCGGGTTGATTAAATGTTCTCGAGATCCCATTCAGAAGCCACCTGCACCTTCACACCCCCGTCTTGGGAACAATAGAACACATTTCCGTCGTGTGTCCAGGCTGAGAAAATCACACCTTCTCTCTTCTTTTGAAGTAATCTTTTAAAGAGCTTATACCTAGTTTTCGTGAGATCTTCATTTATATGCACCCCTGTGTAACCATTGGCGCTCTTCAGTAATGGACGTGCTCTAATCAGTTCAGATCTGGTTCGGTACGAAACAAACCTAACGATTATCTGGGACTGGTTTTTTCCAATAAAATGTGATCGTGAGATATCTTTTTTACACATTTCAATATTAAGATGAATTGCAAGTCGGCACACCGCATCATCAGTCGTTTCACCTGATTGAGGTGAAAGGCCAGAAATCCGCAGACACTCTCGTCTACTATATTGTTCGGCTTTGTCTAAAAGGGACTGGAATTCATCCTTTTGTCGCATATTTTCTTCTGAGCTTTTTCTGAGTAGGGAATTGACGATTGCCAGTTCAGATTTTAGATCTGATATTTCAGCCTTACATTCACAAATTGTCTTATCCCTGTCAGCAATTTCTAGTTGTAGACTGTCAACTTTACGTGCAAGGGTTGTTATGTCATTCTTACTCGACGCTACTAGCTCAATTAGTGGTTTTATAGCCGTTTCTACAGCATTCAGGATTAGGCAATTTAGATGTTTGCTGACTTGAGGTGTCAATAAGCTCTCGGTAAGAAAGTTAGTGTCAGTTCCAGCCTTGAAGTTTGTTACCTCGTATAACTCGGTTTCGTCCTCACCTCGATCAGCACAAATTAGGGACTGAATGTCACTGTGTTACTGCTAAACAGTCTGATAGTGTGAACAATGATGGAAGCATTTGATTATGTTAAGATTCCACCAGTAGATTGTACACAGAATTCACACGATAATGTTATGAAGGTTTTTGAGCCATTTATTTGTGACGGTAAAGTCTCACTTAAAAGTGACATGTCTTGTGATACAAACATCAGGGTATTGAGAGATACTGGAGCTTCTCAGTCTTTATTGTTACAAGATGTTTTGCCATTTTCTGATGAGTCATATTCTGGATCAAATGTATTAATCAAAGGTGTAAGCTCTGCTGAATTTGAATCTGTGCCTCTTGACAAAGCTTACTTGTCATCAGATACTATTTCGGGCCCTGTTACTGTCGGCATTAGGCCTACTTTGCCTTTTAAAGAAATTCATCTACTACATGGTAATGATCTTGCTGGTGACAAAGTAATGGTTAATCCTATTGTAACTGATAAACCTTGTTTAAATCAAACTGTTGATCCTGTTGAGAAAGAAATTCCAGATTTATATCCCTCGTGTGCTGTAACGAGGTCTGTGTCAAACAAACTTTCTGATAACGGCAAAAACACGGTAATGGACTTACAAGACTCACGGAAGGTCTGCTTTTCGAAGCGGGCCTCTTTGGTCTGGTCATGTCTGTTACGTGAACAACTGCCGTTAGCTTCTAAATTTAGCTTGCCACTGTTTACATATGCTGAGTTACTTACAAGATACATTTCTTACACAAATGTTTACTCAAGGCGACTGCATTGATAATGATGAATTAGACCATTGTACACCTAGTGATATATCACATGTTTCTAATCATCAGCTTGTAACAGAACAGCATAAAGACCCAGAAATTCCATGATTGTTTGACAGAGCTCTCGATGATTGTGTTATTTCATCTGAACCTGTGCGTTATTATGTCAAGTCTGATACACTTATGCGTAAATGGAGACCACCTGATGTATCCGTTGATGATGACTGGGCTGTTAAACATCAGATTGTTGTGCCCAACGCATACCGAACTGAAATTTTACGTATGGCACATGAAATGCCCTTAGCAGGTCACTTGGGTGTTAAGACGACCTACTACAGGATACTAAACCACTTCTTTTGGCCAGGATTAAATGGAGATGTAACCCAGTTTTGTAAATCATGTCATACATGTCAGGTAGTGAGTAAGCCTAATCAGACTATTCCTAAGGCATCATTAGAGCCTGTACCAGCTTTTCAAGAGCCATTCAGCAGAATATTGATTGATTGTGTAGACCCTCTACCTAAGACGAAGTCTGGGAATATGTGTACAGCATCCAGATTTCCCGAAGCTGTTCCTTTAAGGAATATAAACACCAAGTCTGTTGTCAAAGCTTTAACAAAGTTTTTTACTCTGTTTGGTTTACCCAAATTCATACAGTCTGATCAAGGTTCAAACTTTATGTCTGGTATTTTTCAGCAAGTTATGTACCAGTTAGGCATTAAACAATGCAAGTCTTCTGACTACCACCCAGAAAGTCAAGATGCAATTGAAAGATTTCACCAAACATTAAAGAACATGATTAAGACTTATTGTTATGATACAGAGAAAGACTGGGATGAAGGTATTCCATTTCTTATGTTTGCTGTTCGAGAGTCAGTACAAGAATAATTTGGTTTCAGTCCATTTGATTTAGTACTTGGACATACTGTTAGAGGACCATTGCTAATTTACAAGGAACAGTTTCTCAATGATGACACAAGTAATGTAAATCTTTTGGATTATGTATCTGATTTTCGTGCCTAGCTTGTCAGAGCATGTGAATTGGCTAAAGCCAATCTTGAATGTACTCAGAAGAATATGAAACGTAGATATGATGAGAAATCTGTTGTTCGGTCATTTCAACCTGGTCAGAAAGTTTTTGTATTGTTACCTGTACCAGGTAAATGCCTTGATGTCAGATATTTTGGTCCATATGTTGTTGACAAAAGGCTGAGTGAGCTTAACTATGTTGTTAAAACACCTGATCGGCGCAAATCAAGTCAGTTATGTCACATTAACATGTTGAAACCCTATGTAAACAGAAGTGACACTGACAACACTGGTGTATATTCTGTTAATGTTGTTGCTGCTGACACTGACCACATTTCCTGTAATACAGATGAGATTGGCGAACAGTTTGTTGACTCCAAGCTCAATTCTTTAAAGCTTCAGAATTCAGATGTCTTAAAACAACTTGATTCTAAACTGCAACATCTGGAACCCATTCAGCAACAGCAACTGTCTGAACTTGTTTATGAGTTTTCACATTTGTTTCCGGATGTACCATCAAGAACTGATGACATTTTTCACGATGTTAATGTTGGTGATGCCTCACCTATTAAACAGCACCCTTACAGGTTAAACCCAGTGAAGGCTAAGTATCTCTCTAATGAGATTAAGTACCTGTTAGACAATGACTTGATTGAGCCTAGTCACAGTAACTGGAGTTCACCATGTATTTTGGTACCCAAGCCTGATGGTACATATAGAATGTGTACGGATTACAGGAAAGTCAACGCTGTCACTAAATCAGACAATTATCCAGTACCTCATATTGATGACTGTATCGACGCTGTTGGTCAGGCGAAACATGTATCAAAGTTCGATCTGTTAAAAGGGTTTTGGCAGGTTCCTCTTACCCCTAAGGCTTGTGAAGTTTTAGCCTTTGCTACGCCCAATGGACTCTTTCAATACAAGGTAATGCCATTTGGAATGAGGAATAGCCCAGCTACGTATCAACGCCTGATGAATGAGGTCACTTCCGGTTTGGACAAGTGTCGTGTCTACATAGACGACGCCATTATCTTCACCGACACTTGGGAACAGCACACATTTCCAGAATACGCCAGTTGTTTGAGAGACTTAGTCAGGCTAAATTTACCGTCAATCTTGTAAAAAGTGAATTTTGTTGTGCCACTGTCACATATTTGGGTCTAGTTGTCGGTCAAGGTCAAGTTTAAAAGTTCGCCTGTGTTGCCAGCACCTAATTTTGAGAAAACTTTTAAGTTAGCAGTTGATGCAAGTGGTGTTGCGGTAGGTGCTGTTTTGCTTCAGGAAGACAATCTTGGTGTTGATCATCCGGTTTGTTTCTTTTACGGTAAACTTAACAAGTTTCAGAGAAGTTATTCAACTGATGAAAAAGAATGTTTGTCGGTTATTTTAGCTCTGCAACATTTTGAAGTTTATGTAACAGCTTCGAGACAACCTGTGATTGTAAATACTGATCACAATCCACTTGTGTTTCTACAAAAAGTTAAAGGAAAGAATCAGAGATTGTTACGGTGGAGTTTATTGTTGCAGGAATACAATCTTGAAATCAAACATGTTAAGGGAAAAGATAATGTTATTGCAGATTGCTTGTTTCGTGTATAAGCTGTGTATAAAATGTTTAATTGCATGTGGTTTTACAATGTTCTATATATTATTGTTTAACATACATTGTAAGTAAAAAAAAGTTAGAAAAACTGTTTTTCTTGAAGGGTGGGTGTGTTATGTGCACGACTGCCGTCAGCTTCTAAATTTAGCTTGCCACTTTTTACATATGCTGAGTTCAGAGCGTGCTGTCTGCCTCTGCCTTAGAATGTTCCAGAATACCCTCAGTTCGGGGCCTGTTTGTTTACAACAAGTGTTCAGGAGTTTTCTTATTCTGGAAAATTCCACCAGTCGATGCAAGACCTATGAAAGCAGGTCAAGAGGAGAAAGGAAAATTATTGAGAGTTTTGAATGCTTTCCCTGTCTATTACTTTAGTAGGCCTTTTGTGCTGAATTTTGGTGTCTTTATAGCCTCTGGCTTTGTTATATCATATCTCCACCGAGCACTTGTTCAGTCTGAACTTGTATATTTAATTTGTGCTCTTGTGTACACAGTGCTTATTAGTACACGGACCCTGTCTGTGGAGTTTTGTGTATATTTCGTCATACACTCAGTTATACTGTGGATTTTCCCTCTTATTTGTGCATTTAAGCCCGTATGGTTTTTCGCATTGTGGAATATATGCGTCCATTTGGACTTGACACCGTTGTACATGTAAGTACTTTAGTATTTGTATAGATACTGCTATCCTTTCTTGTTAAACTTAAGTACTTTAGTATTTGTAAAAGTCTTGTTATCTGTTCTTGTTAAACCTAATAAATTGTTGTAAAATAAAATCTGCTGGTTTTGGTTACTTTTTTTGTGCGGCTAAACTGTCGTGTGTTTCGAACAAGCCATCTCTTTATAATGCAGACAGTTTGGGTCGTAACACGTGGTCATATAGCTGTTAACTACGACGTTAATCCCCAGGCACCCAAACTCCCACACTACCTGATGCGCAAACTTGACATCGGGTCGCCAAAATGTAAAAGCACAGGTATTTGAACTCTATCACTGGAAAACTGGTATATCCTCCTAAACACGTCACTTCTCAGAGACACATGCTCCTATACACGTCACTTCTCAGAGACACATGCTCCTATACACGTCACTTCTCAGAGACACATGCTCCTATACACGTCACTTCTCAGAGACACATGCTCCTATACACGTCACTTCTCAGAGACACATGCTCCTATACACGTCACTTCTCAGAGACACATGCTCCTATACACGTCACTTCTCAGAGACACATGCTCCATCAGCTTTTAACAGATATCGTTGATTATGTGTGAAGCCTGTGAATTTTATACAAGTATTGTTTTCTTCATATTGTACAGAGACTGTCTGCTTGGATAGAAATTAGTAGCAACTAATGGGTGAAGCGCATCTTCGATTTTTGTTTTATGTGTTTGATTGGTGAATATTTCACCTATACGACGGCGGCAAGCATTATGGTGGGAGGAAACCGGGAAGTTCTCGGTGCAACCCACCATCTGGCACACCTTACCACATGTGGGCGGAGAGGAAGACAGCATGAGCTGGACTTGAACTCACGCCGTTAATGAAACGCTCCTGGGTCATTCTGCCGTGCTGGTGTGAAATTCACCTCAGCCACAGAGGCCCATTCATCCTAGTTACAAACTTGTGTGTAGTCAGTGTAAAAATCACGGAGGATACTTTCATTATTATTGTTTTACTCTGAAAAGGTTGATATGATCTTAATGCTAAAGCATGGAACATGTTAACTGACCTTCGGGGAAAAATATATTTTGATTTTAATATATTTTCGAAGGTTGTATTTAATAGCAATAAAGTTCAGACGCTCTTGGACGTGTCTCACGTCTCATTAAGTAGAAAGGCTTAAGCTAAGTCCATATTAAATTAACTTGATATGGTCGGTCCTATCAAAACGCAGCCACTACCCTTTTCTTAAAGTGATGCCAAGTATTTCTCGCTGAAAAAAGTACCTATCTTATGGGCATAAAAAAGGCCGTACTTTGATGCCGCATTGCTCCATGATCCATTGTTCAAACCCTTTCGAGCTTTAGACACTCAGTCGCATGATTTTGTTAATACACTGACCAATTTCAATGTCATAGCTTGAGTAGTCTGTGCACCAAGATAAAATTAAACATATCCTGAAAAACGCACGTTCAGGTGAACGCATTGCATCATCTGCCAGATGTCACGGGTAGAGCGCACGCTGCACCTGTGTGACAGGCGTCAATCAAGTGTCGTCTGGAAAAGTTGTCTGGCTCTAGTGTCAGAGAAACCCTTCTGCCAGATAGGCCAGATGGTTTTCTCTGCGACGGACAAGGAGTTGATCAACTTTTCAAATAAAAGAAAGTAGAACATCATTTTGAAATGCCCGGAACATGCGTTTTTCATTCTTTTTTTTATTTTTGTCCCATGAACAGAAATCTGAAATGATGAAATTGAAATTTTGCCTGTATTCTTAGGACATAATGTCGTTTGAGTGTGTAAATATTTAGAAGCCTGACGTAAGAGGGTTTTGGAGACATTGAGTGTCAAAGTACAGCCTACTTTTTTATGCCCACCCAATATATATATATATATATATATATATATATATATATATATATATATATATATATATATATATATATATATATATATATATATATATACTTTGATTTTTTTTCTTTCATTTCCAGCCAACATGCCCCATCCAATGGCAATCCACTGAGAAAAGTTCTCGCTAACGTGAAAGACCTGCGCAGGTTTCAAAAAAGTCGGGTCAGGAATAATATTTTATCAACTGCATAAAACGACTTTGCCATTTTACTTGTTTTATACGCACTGTTTCAATTACAAAAAAAAATCAATCTGACGGTAAAGAAAGTGTTGGAGATCTTACAGGCAAGAAAACACCAACATGAAGCGCATGTATACACGTTTACAGTATTAGATAAAACACCATTGAACAATGCCCAAGAAAATAATTCAACTGACTGTTTTTAGAATGCATGGATATTTCTATATGTACATATATACATGTCCTTTGAATGATGACATCTAGCAGACATTGTGTGTCAAATGAGAAAAACCTGTCCTGACGTCATTGGTCTCAGTATGGTCAGAAAAGGTCACCGAAGAATCCAAAGGTTCAAAGGCATTTTGCCAGGGTTGAAAAGCTCTAACAAAATAAATCAAGCTATTTTTAAGTGTGTGTTTAATTGTTTTTCATCTGAAAATTACTTCACCTTAGTGTCTACTGCCACCAAAGATCGCCTGGATAACACCATAATATTGCAATTATTTCCTATCTATTTATGGCCACAGGTATTTTTTGTAATTTATTTTTTTTATAATTAACATTAGAGCAAGTGAATGCTGGTGTCTTTTGACTGTTGTATCAGAATGGGATTGGCAGGCCAATACATGTAAGACTGTATTTTCTCCTCTCCACAACTTTAATTTATAGTTATCACGATGATTTGTGAGGACCATTTTTTTAAAAATTAAATGCCAGTGTTGAAGTAAGAATTACTTTTTTTAACTGGCCACTGTTTTATTGACATAAAAAAAAAATGATCAGTACTGAAATAGGAATGCTGAGAAGTTGTTAAATAAAAATATACCATTCTTGAATCAAGTTTCACCTTCGGGTAGAATAAGAGTTTTCTTTAACAAAGATATTAATATTGATAAAGTTTTATTTCATTGTATAGTAAAGTTGAGTGACTCTGCCATATATCAATTACTAAAGATATTACATAAAATATATCCAAGCGTTGACAACGGAAATGACATGTGTATGGTCTTTCTTGATGTGGGTAAAGCATTTGATGAAGTTTGGCATAAAGGTCTTCTGTTTAAGTTGGAGCAATTTGGTTTTGGAGATCCATTACTTTCTTGGCTGAATGACTATCTGACTGATAAAAAAATCAAGGTCTGTATTAATGGTACTGAATCAGATGTCAAAGGTATTTCCTGTGGGCTACCTCAGGGTTCTGTACTAGGTCCATTACTTTACTTAATATTTAAAAATGATATTATTACAAACAATTAAATTGATATTAACATTTTTGCTGACGACACGTCACTATTGGAAAAGATCAATAATTTGAGTGACTCAGAGTAAATCGAGATCTTGATCGTTTGTCAAAATGGGCAAGTCAATGGGTTGTTAACTTTAACGCTCTTAAAACTGTTTACTTGCTTATGTCTTTAAAATGTAACCAATGTCATTCTAATTTGTATTTAAACGGTGTGAATAAAGAGAGCGCTCGGTCCCACAAACACCTCGGCGTCATTCTGCAATATAATGGTAAGTGGAACGAACACATTCGAGCTGTAGTAAAGAAATCAAACAGGACATTAAGCATTTTCTACAGAGCAAAGAAAACTCTCACTAGAAAATGTCTCGTCACTCTCTTCCAAAGCCTAGTAAGGTCGTCATTCGAATATGGCAATGTTCTGTAAAATAACTGTAACCTTAATTTAGCAACCTCGCTTGAAGCTATCCTAAGACGCGTGGCATTTCTCTGTACTGGAGGATTACGCCAAACATCATACAATAGTTTATTAAATGAACTCAAATGGGAATCTTTACATAAGCGACGTCGATACCATGGAAGTTTACTCTTCGGTAAAATTGTAAATGGACTTTCTCCGCCTTATCTAAAAACAATATTAGATAACAGAAATATCACAGACACAAACACATACAACCTTCGAAACAGGGACAATGTTCGACTTTTTAAAGCTCGCATTCAAATATTTTCCTCCTCTTTCTTCCCTAAAACTGTCAAAGATTGGAAACTTTTACCGTCTCATATCTGCAATGCCTCAGTTGGAATAATAAAGCAATTTCTGTTTTTCAAGAAAAATAAAGAACTCACTGAACTGTACAACATGTTCGATTCATACCACTCTGTTCTTCAATACCGAATGAGAACGGGACTTAGCGCCCTGAATGCCGATCTTTTTAAGTACAATTTAAGCAATGTTCGCGCGTGCCCCAATTGTAATCATTTATGTGAA
The DNA here is from genome assembly GCF_032854445.1 of Liolophura sinensis. Classification (NCBI taxonomy): domain Eukaryota; kingdom Metazoa; phylum Mollusca; class Polyplacophora; order Chitonida; family Chitonidae; genus Liolophura; species Liolophura sinensis. The sequence continues at coordinate 1,728,355 of NC_088297.1, read as the reverse complement.
AATGTACTTCATTATATCTTTGAATACCCCAATTATGCTACTCAAAGAAAGCATATGCTGGAACAAATTGTATCAATAATATCTCCAGGCGTAAACTACACATTATTTATTCATTCGTGTTCAAAATATATTTGTTATATAGCATTATTTGGATCCGATGAAATTAAACCTGATGCAAACAAAATTGTCTTAAAAATGTGCATAAATTTATTGCAGAATCAAAGATATTTTAAATCGATGGGTAGCATTGAAATTTCTTCATACATTAAATGAAAATGATAAATATTATTTCAGTAAGTAGTCATAGTGTCCTTGCATTATGACCTCATTTTATTACATATGGTATGATTCATTCTGTTGTAGTGTAAATACTTTTGTTGTTGCATACATTACACACATATGTGTACAGTTTATTCGGTCTATTATCTTTCTGTATCCTTTCTTTTTATTTATGTTTGTAACCAATTCCTTGTTTTATCCTGTACATATGTTATATGTTGTCGAGAAGACCCCCGAGTGGTGACTGGGGTTTGGGGAATCCTCGTTAAACAAATAAAGCATTACATTACATTACATTTTTTTATGTCAACTGGTCAACTTATTTAATAAAAAAAAGAAAACAAACCATTGATCTAAGGTGGTTTTGGATTCAAAATTTGTATACATTTCAAACATTTTTTCTGCAAACCCAAAGTATAATCTCAGTACTTGAACTTTATTCAATGGGTCTACAGTCCGAGTGAAATCCCTAACTGTATTTATATCAAGGCCAGTATTTATCAATATCTTAGGATTTAAGTTCAAAATTTAGACTCAGCTACAAACAAAATATTTCACTCTAGAAAATTAAAACTTTGTTTTAATGAATTATTTACTGCAGAGCAATATACTTAACGTAATTTGAGCTCTTTCACGTACAAAGTTTAGATACAAGTTATGCCCGAAGACTGTACAGGCCCATAGCTCCTCAATATAAATCTGCAAGTATCTTCAGACATTTTTAATGTCCATCTGATCAATTCAAAACCACATCAAAGAAATGTTTCCAAAGGTAATCATAAATTCTTTTTAAAACACCTTATATAGTCTGCACCAAGTACAGCACGTGTTGTTTTTGTACAGTTTTATCTCTTTTAATGAGCAAAACTATTTCTGTAACTTTAACTCCGCCATTTTGTTCTCCTCATTATTTGAGTGTGACCTATATTTTATGAGAAGAAACGAATATCGCCACATTGGTATGCAGCTCAGCGTGTGCACATATAAATACTTCAGTCTTACTTAAAGTTGACAGTGGTGTGTGTATGCGTAGGAAGGCTATCACAAATCCAGAGTATCACGTTTATCCAGGTATAATTCCATTCGTCGACAAGGGATGGGGCTCAGTTGACCTTTTTGACCTCTCCAATATATAGGACATTTATAGCGGCCATTAAAACTTCACCAAATAGCAATGAAATAACCTCTATACAATAAATATACACACTCCACATATTCTATAGACATGCCCATTAATAACTGGCTATACCAGTGTATTTCAACTATTTTCCACAACTTCAACTAAAACTCTTCACAGTGTCACGGCTTCCAGACTGTTTTCACACACATTTTTCAGCTTCAACTTGAGTCAGTATAACTCGGTGTCATCATATTTTGAAGCCTAAAGAAGTCCATATAAAGCGAATGGTTGGTGGTATCTTTTAGATCAACAATCCTGTAACTGCTGCCGGTTTGATATTGTATAAATCAAGAAGAATTCAAATTTTTGCTAGCAAATGTAATATCTGGCCACAATATGGCTGAAATATTGCCAAGGTGGGGTTAAGCCATAATCATATTCCATATATAATATACATATAGCTATAACTACAAAATGGTTTAACCGTAAGAAGCCCTAGATCATCGCATGGTGTTATCTATGCCTATTATGAGCTCATTAGCCTATGGTGTTCTTTCCAGCAAGAAAGCCCTTCCATCTATTTAGTTAATACATTGATTTTTTCATCAAAATCAATACTCTTGAAATCATTAATAGGCATCTGACAATTAAGCTGGGGCAATATTCTTACTATGAAAGTGGTTTGACAACAGCTGCTAAAATTTCTACTCAAATACAAGATGCTCAGTTCGAGGGTATATTGGATAAGTTAGGAAGTTTGGACTTCCGTGATTTTTGGTTAAAATGTTTAGTTTAGTAAAATGATGTTGAAAAAGATTCTTTCGGCATTAGCCCACAGGCAAGTGAGTTTGCTGATGTCACTACTGTTGTCACTGAAGCGGTGACAAGTGTCGAAACCATGGGGAAAATGTGATTTGGTTAGCTCTGCCTGTATGTGGACAATCCCTGCAGATGTCCGTTCAATGTCATATGCATTAGTCTCAGAACACACAGAGTGGGCACGGTAATGTTAGTGCATATTCCTAACAGCGCACGCGTCGTTCTCTGGCATTCGTTTTACAGCACTGCCACCAATATCAAATTTCGTACAGAGATCTTGAACAGCGCCAAAGTCACTACATGGCGTCACGGTGAACAACCAGGGAATGATGTCAGGAATGTCGTTTCAAATAATGTACGTTCTTCGAAAACATGCGTTCTATTAATCTAATGCATTCATCATTCATACCAACGTGAGATCTGTGACTTTTCTATTGGTCTGTTCCTTTGCTGTTACCAAAAGCTAAGTTTACATAATATTTGATCTATGGATTTTTAATACTGCGGTCGGTCGGTTAACTGAGATCGAAGTGAACTGTGTGGAGTGGAAATTGAGGTCCGAAATATGAAGAAAAACAAAACGACTATAGTTGTTGTAATTGCCCTTACTTGACTGTTCCTATGAAAGAGTTCTGAAACCCAATTTTTTACAGGTTATAGCATTGCAAGCAGAATACTTTCGCCAGAGCATTTTCAACCAGCCATTGATGGTCACTCATAAGCGTGAGTTTCCTCGTTTTAAACCAAATACATGTGGGTTTGGATCCAGTTCATTCCTTTATATGACAGGAGGAAACAGCAATAAGCAGTGTTTTGAAGCTTGTTGATGTACTAATTTTGGTCATGACTATTTTACCTAAATAGGACCGTCACTTGTCACTTTAGTCACTTCCCAAGCCGTACTGTTTTGAATTTCTATCAACGTCAGTAAACAGCGTCTCTGTCGATCTTTGTAAAGTGCAGCCTGATCTGGCCGTGAATCGTGCATATTTATGAGGGAAAGGTTAGGGATTTGAAGAGATAATATGGCTTAGTAAATCAAGGTAGATATTGCTGGTCATCGCTAGATTACATGGCTTCGGAGATCGACAGCTTACATGACGCTGGATATCGTTGGCTTACATCAGGCTGTAAATCGTTACCTTACAGGAAGCAGGATATGGTTAGCTTACATTGTCCTGGATATCGTTAGCCTACATGCCGTCCGATATCGCTAGCTTAGATGGAGTCCGATATCGTTACGTTACATGCCGCCGGCCATCGTTAGCTTACATCCTGTTTACTCTTTTAAGGTGTGACCCAACACAGAATTTATCCTGGATCCCGAAGCGGTATTGTGGGGTGAAAAGGGGCAACAAATATTACTGAGTATAAATAAATAAATAAATAAATAAATAAATAAATAAATAAATAAATAAATAAAAAAAATAAATACTTACATGGCAGTCTTTTGGAGAGCTTCGTATATCCCTGTAAGGCAGCATACAGAATGAAGTAAGTAACTTGGAAGTTAGGGTCTGAGATCTGGGTCAGGAACCAGGTGACAAAATCTGTTCGGTGTTTCACCACGGCACAAAAATGGGTGTGGCTATTGAACTTTACAGTTATATTACCACCGTGATTGTAGCACTTCACACAAATCATGCACCTCTATTCATACATACATTTTATGCCTTTCAGAATTATGCAGGGTCATCTCCGATCAACGTTGCCTAGCAGAAATATGCGATTTTCCGTCGAGACATAATACTGTTTAAATCATTGGTCTTTTCTTAAGAGGCCACAGCTATTGTTAATATAAAAAGGCCCCAGTTACAGAGCCTAGTGGCGTATTAGTACACTGACTTTCTGAACGCCACGCACAGGTACATTGTGTTGCAGTGGAGATTGTTTGTCTTCTACACTGGTGTCCTAAATAACTGATTACCTGAATGGATGGTTGGAGTTCAACGATAAGTTGGCAGTATTTTAGCCTGAATATCGTCGCAATCCCTGTTTGGCGTACCTCAAAGTGCACCAAGCTAATCACAGTACCGGATGGCAATGTCTTATGTGTAGCTCTTAGAGCGCAAGTGCATTCACTCTTCTCACTGCGCATGCGGTGCCCTGGACGTTCGAGAGAAAGAGTAAACAATTTCAGGCGTGTTATTATTATTAATTGCGTTATTATAACTCATCTTTGTCTAGAACTACGGTAAAGATGGATGGCCGACTTAAACTTTCCGCGAGGACTTGCAGTTAAGCTCACGCTCAGCTTTTCCATTGCTTAAACTATACGTGCTACTTGACACGTCTAGAATTACAAATTCTTGTACTACGCCCCAAAAGTAATTTGTAAATTTTAACAGGAAATCTGTTGTCAGAGTGACGCTAAAATGTATTCTGTCATTTCATTAGATTGTGTTGTTAAATATAACACACATATTCTATTAATTGAACATACAGATTCTATTAGACTAATAGGATATTATATTTAATATGACAAATGACGGAATACATTCTAACATTTACTCAGATAACAGGATTTCGGTTGAAATTAACAGATTATTATTATTATTATTATTATTTTTAGTTAATATTCCCATTTCTGCCTGAATCTTGCTTTGGTTTTCTAATTAGTACTGAACGAAGGATGTTCTAGCGGTAAGCTTATTCAGCTCATTTCAAAGGTTCGGGAGGTTTTATCACTCTTCCATTTTGACACTGATTTCCTGATGATGTAACATAACTTTATTACTCATAATAAGGTTAAATGTCAGAATTTTCTTTAATTTCCGTTAACTTATTTCACTAAGTTAGATCTCAGTTTTGTTATTCTTTAATATTTCACGCATGTTTTACTTGTAATGATTATAGTGAACAAAAGGCAATCTTACTTATATGTACAGCAACCTACTTATACTCAAGGTTTCTTCTACGATAGTGACCAGATTTATGGTTGGAGTAAAACCAATGCAATAAAATAACTAAGAAACAGCGTTTTTTTTTTAAAACTGTTAGACAATATAAAAGCCGACACGAGAAACGTCGGCAGATAAGAGATATGTCACAGAAATCTTGAGTCATTGATGCCCCTTGTTTGGAATAGGGGATTTTGCCGACTATCGTAAAGCCGTCCTTACAAGGTCCGTTTGATCGTATGTCGGCTAATGGGTATTTATCAACTACCACAAAGATTTCTTCTCTCGGTAATATGCGATTGTCTTCCCCATGCTTTCGAAGATTACCACTATAAATTACAAAAAAGAAAACAACATTTTCTTTGCAATCAAATGGACGTCCGACATGCATTGTCCAAGCCTTAAGCTGTTTTTTGTCGCGGGAGAAAAGTATTTCGTGAGGCGAGTATGACTAATATCACAAATAGATGAGTATAGAGGACAAGGTGCAATGATCTATCAGACTAATATCATTTTCCAACAAATGAAACTGACTAACTAATTCGGCTTATCTTAGTCATGAACGTTAGTTGAATCAATTGAGATGAAGTTTAAATTTGAATAAATTATATTAAAATTGAATAAATTATATTGCTGCGTATAAATAACAGTAAAAGACGATAATACATCCTATATTTATTTTTTTTATTTATTTATTTATTTTTTTGTCGCTTTTAGTAAACAAAGGCGACTTCCTCTCAGGCCTTAGGTAGGAAGATTTGGCGGCCACCTATATATGGCCGGAGGTTTTCCCTGGGCTCTGCATTATTTCCTACCACCATAATGTTGGCCGCCGTCGCATAAGTAAAATATTCTTGAGTACGGTGTAAAACACCAATCAAATAAGTAAGCAAACAAATAAAAATAAAAACATATATCCATATTGTTCTCCTACCAACAGGGCCAATAAACTTATCTACAAGACACGTATGCTAACACTTTCAAATCCTAATTTTTGATGGCCTATCCAAACCCAGACGTGGGTAGGATTTTTTGAATAAAATTAAAAATATTAGACAAAGTACTTTAGACCTTTCTTTAAGCAACGGCATAAACAAATCCGCCAGTCCATTTGCCTAGTTGACCGGACAAGGCTAGTCAGTACGCTTTTTTGTGAAACGGGACTGGCTTTTTTTAGACTGACCTAGTCAAGTGAGTAAGGCTAGCCACTTTTGTAAAACCGGGTCCGTGTAAATAGATACAAGCGATCTCACACAGTAGAAAGCAGTCCGTCAATACAATGCCGGTGTCAGAAGATAGGGCTGTACCGTAAACTTCCGTAATAAAATGTCGCAACAAAGTATAATCAGATTTGAATGCCACCGATTTACAAGCTGGTTTTGTCCAAGACGACTGTTAAAACAAAGATAGACTGGTTTCATACGGTATGGGGTGAAAGTGACTGAGATAAATGTGGGGCCATGGACATAGTTAATAATAATGGTGGGACGAAACCGGGGCCGAACCCGGTGGAAATCCTTAACCATCCGCAGGTTACTGCATGACCTACCGACGTGTCGCCGGTGAGGCAGCCCGATAGGCAGCTAACAAGAGCTTGGTTTGAACTCACAGCGACCGCAATGACGACAGGCTCCTGAACACAAATTGGAATTCTGTTGACACATCACTAAGTATATTTTCTATGCAAAATTGATTTCTGATATTACACATTATACCAGACGTATGGTGGGCTCTGGTTGACTTACTCATCTGAGGCATTAGTCATGAATGTGGCTCACAAAACTCTTCGTTTGTGAGGTCTCCTGTCCACAACCAGTTTCCGATGATGGTTTTACACGTGTGTGGTTTCTGGCGAAATGCTCTGTCTTCTCCCCACAATCTGCTTATGGAGTTTAAGGGAAATGAGATAAAGTACTTTAACACACTATTCCTTACAACCGCATGGAAGTTTAACATATCATGTTAAGAGCTTGTGGTGTTTTGAGTCAATGCAAAACGACAATTTTGATAGTGAATACGACGTCTTTAATGCGATCTGAATATAGGTGACAAGTGAAAAGAAACAGATTTTTAGAAGGTATAGTGCTATCTATATCTAAACTGAGGTTTCTGATTGTAAGTGTCACAGCTATAATATCAAGAAAGGGGGATAACTCATTAGGGAGAAATGTTAACCAGTTGTGTAAATCTACAATGGTACATGAATGTATGTGTGCTTGAGGTATTGCGTCGTGCTTAACAATTTTTCAGTCTTATGGCAAGAAGGAGTCATTAGGTGTGTGTACATGTACTTTGATTTCTTGTGGGAAGGCCAGGTCCATGCCTCCAACGTGCTGCCGCCACTGACATGTCATGCCGGAAAAAAAAAAAGAAATGACACCCCACCCAGTCACAATATACTGAAACAGGGCCAGTCAGTGATATTTCATTGGTCTAACCTCTGAGTGTTACACGCCAACTAAGGCAGCAACATGTAGAACTTTAAAGCCATTGGTATTACCCTACCCAAGTTTGATGCCAGGTCTCGAGACTTTCGGGCGAATGTGTTAACCACAATAGCCTCCGACGCTGTCAAATCCACGGGTAGACAGAGTGACGACAAGCAGCTAGGTAAGCATACCAATATATACAAACTAGACTAATTCATTTGATATACTTGATTGGCTTTTTACGCTGTACTCAAAAATATTTCACTTGAATTGAACAACTGGTGCCTGAGACATGTTTCGCACACAAATGAAATCTTTATATGAAGGTACCGTACTGCAAACAAGAAGTCTTTTTGTGTGCTGAGAAGAAATACTCTCTTCTCAGCATACACAAATGAACAAATGACACCGCGGAGAAACCGCAGTTTTACTATAGAGCTTAGCATTTATTTAAAATAACTGTAACCAATTCCTAACTCTGTAGTAAAACGTGACATTTTAAAACGCAGGAGACAAGCGAGGAAAGAAAAATCCTCCGTAAAACGTATACGTTTTATTACCTGGATACCTTATTAGCTTTCATCTTCGTATGAATCTAATTCTTATGGGGAAAACATACACTTATTTAGAATGAGGTTACTTTTGTAACTAAGGAGATACAGGTATCACTATCAGAGAGTAACGACAAAAAACAACTGGCTTGTTTAACTCTCAGATCAGTGATAGACCTTCCACAAGATCAAACAAAGAACTACGAAGACGCTTAAATAAGTTCAAAACATATACTTGAACCAATTTAGACAAATGACACAACTGAAAATAATAAAGAAAACAATACAAATAATTACAAAAATATATTTATTTATTTATTTATTTATTTGATTGGTGTTTTACGCCGTACTCAAGAATATTTCACTTATACGACGGCGGCCAGCATTATGGTGGGAGGAAACCCGGTGGAAACCCGCGACCATCCGCAGGTTGCCGGCAGACCTTACCACATTCGGCCGGAGAGGTAGCCAGCATGAGCTGGACTTGAACTCACAGCGACCGCATTGGTGAGAGGCTCCCGGGTCATTACGCTCCGCTAGCGCGCTAACCACCTGAGCCACGGAGTCCCCACACAGAAATATTTAGTCTCTTACTAATGACAGTGTCCAAATCCGGATGGAGTAATCCGGTTTTCAAATACCTGTCAGTTCACTTTTAGAGATGGTTTTCGTAACAAGGACTCCTTTGGTTGAACTGCCTGGGTTTAACCCCAGATCTCTCCACTTCATTCCAAGAAAAAGACACCACATCGGTCGTCATTTCACAAGGCTATCCATTAAATGGTTAAAAACAGTCTTGACTACTGTGTTAAGCAAGAATTAAACAAATATATCAGTTTATATATTTTATCTGTGTGTAACTAATTACTCAAGAATATTTCACTTATACGACGGCGGTGGGAAGAAACCAGGCAGAGCCAGGGAGAAACCCGCGACCATCCACAGGTTGCTGATATTACTTCCTCGGAAAGGAAGCCAACATCAAATGGACTCGAACACAGTTTTAATATTTTATTCATGAATAGAGCAGTCGGATTTTTCGGTGGTGAATACTTCTTCTCGGAGTATTTATTCATTTATTTAATCGGTGTTTTACGCCGTACTCAGGAATATTTAACTTATACGACGGCCGCCAGCATTTTGGTGGTAGGAAACCGGGGCTGTATTCGAGCCGCTGACCTTATTTGCTAGGGGTGGGGGTGGGGGTAGGAGGTGATTGAGTGGTAGGGTTAATAACAATTTACTCTAAATGAACGAGCGGGATTGTTATATGCCTTTACCTATACGGGTTTAGAAAATGTCACACAGTTCGCACTTAATTAGAGGCATGAGTTCATCAGGCTGCTGATTAGAGTAAGGAGGAAATTGTGTCCGAAATGTTAACTGAATTGACCCACAGTTTAGAAATGTCGTCCACATTATCTAAGCTGTTGAATCATATAGCTATTAACTGGCACTCAAATAGGCATCAGACGAATCTCATATAAATATCACATGTGACCAATCGAATTCAGGGTTCGAACCTGAGACCTCTGGAGTGTGTACACATACTGTGTCTGGGCGAGTACGTGCCGTCAAAGTGCTGACACCAGACATCACACCTCGTGAAGTCAATCATTTAGACAGTGGCTTATAATCAGCTGTCTGCAAAATCAGTAATACTCGCCCCAAAATTGCCTTCAGTCAGTCGCACCTAACAATAGAAGCTCTGCACATCTTTGTGCTGTAAGCTCATATTCTAGCAAAGAAAAAATAAAATTAGAACATTTTTTTTTATTAACCTCAATGTTAAACTGCATAAACACAATTTCGACGGCAAGAACTCATTACCTCGGCTGACGCCATAATTATTCAAACACAAGTGACATGCCTGGGAATCGACTATCAACTATAATGTAAACCCTGTATCTGCATCACACAGCCATTTTTGAAGTTGTCTACACGTTTTGGTATGATATAACCTTTAAAAATGCATTAAGATTCATATTGTGTAGAATATGGTCTGACGGCCGAATGATTTTAGAGTTACATGTCGGGACACTCTGTTATAAAACACAATGCGTTACTGTGTGCAGTTTGTTCTAACCTATTGTTAATGCAGTCATTGTAAACGAGTTATTCCCCACACTCTTTGTCCAGCATGTCACTTGTTTCTGAATACTTGACGTAATCCGAGGCTTAAGGAGTTTAACATTATAAACAAAAAAAAAAGTGTTTTAACTTTATTTTCTTTGCAAGAATATGGACGTTCAACATATCCATTAGTAGAGCTTGTCTTGTTACGTGTAAATAACTAAAGGCAATTTTGGTAGCGAGTAGGGCCGATTTTACAGGGTAGCTGGACTCAGGCGACTGGTTAAAAGGCGACTGTTTAGAAGAAAACAAACAGACCATTGTCCAGCTTCTCTACTTTAACCTTTCAGTGTCGTAACACTGGGCAGCAGTAAGTACCGTTGTTTAAAGTATTTGGTATGGCCCTACCCGGGTTTGACCTTGGGTATCTCGACGTCTAGGCGACTTCTAACCGTAAAGCCACTGATGTTCAACATTAACACAAAATACGACGGTAGCCAGCATTATGGTGACATTAATTGGACATTCATTGGTGAGGAAAGCAGAGCGAGTTTGGGCACTTCATCTTCGATCCGCATTCTTCAAACTAAAGGAATAGTGTGTCTTCTTAGTGATAACACGGAGTATTATATTGGTGCGAATTGTTCTGCATCCAAACAGAAAACTTTCATGTTCCAAAAATCAGCTACGGGCCCCGACAACTCAGTTGGTACAGCATCTGTTTTGAGGGGCGGTAGATCCGATACAGGGTAAATCCTGGGTCGAGTCACGCCTAAGAGCTTAAAGGATGAAGTTGTAACTTGAAGTTCACTATTAAGTCATCATGAAAAATTATTAACTACGACGTTTAGGCCCTAAGCACTCACTAACTCACTCACTCCAAAAATTAGTCCCCAGGTGATCGGGTTAGCAGAGGATTTGGGTGCCGTATTTCCATTAGTGAATAGGTAGCAAGAACACATTTTGATATGGATTGTATGGGTATATGGCTAGGACCTGACAATGGGCGAATGGACAGGGTATCAGTTTACGACAAGTGCGAATTTACTGGAAATATAACAACATCGAGAATGAAGCCATTATTTCTATACTAAGCATGTTAACGATACCAATCATTACCCACCCAGGATTCTTTGCACAGACAGTGCGGGTTTTTACCTAACACACGAACTGACACTATTCGAATTGATATTTTTTGTAACCCGAGTACAGAGTTCTCTTGTCAGCTCATACGAAAGAGTAAGTGCAAAAAAGGACACAGAGGGCGCTTTAGTTCACCATACCCCTGAAGGGCTAACAGTTTTTGTCCACTCTTGTTGCACTCTGTTTTAACCCCAGAGAAATGGGGAGTAAAAATCTCTTTCGATCTCGTGATAAATCTCGTTTTTGTGCGGGGTGTACACCAGAACGGTGATTGGAATGCAACCATAGTGTCGAGATACATGACCGAGTGTACAAGGTTAGAGGCAGCACCCGCTGTGTCTTTGGGTGCTGTATTTTCATTAGTAGGTGATATACAGAGACATTTTTCTTGCGCTGCAGTTTACTCAGACATGGACTCAGCGATCATTTTTTGGGTTAAAAATAATCCTGTCCACTCTAATGAGACCTTTATTATACAATATGGAGCTGGTAGGGAGTATCAGGCATTATGATGAGCCTGGTTGAATGCATGCAACAAACCCATGCATAATATAATATATTACATTGCTTTTTTCATTACGCCGTACTCAAGAATATTTCACTAATGCAACGACGGTCAGCACTATGGTAGGAGGAATCCTGGGAGAGCCCCCGGAGAAACCTACGACGATTCGCAGGCTGCTGATCACGGATGATCGGAGAAGAAGCCAGCATGAGCTGTGATGTATTGAAAGAAAAGATAGCAAATGGTTTAATCTTTGCTACTTTGGAAGATATTTATAAACAGACGACCACGGTAATTTTGATTTGATGTATTTCTGTACATTAACGCTAAATCCGGAATTCCTACGAAGCCATAGAAGGCATCATGTCAGAGAAACCGGATATATCATCTCTCGTCAGTCGCACCTAGCGTCATATGGCTAAAAGGCAAAACAGGGTTCGGCTGACATCAGTGGAAATAGATGAGTGCTCGGGAAATGGAGAAAGCTGGCCACTCGGTGGATAAAACTGAGAAAAAGGTGGTGCTTTCGATTTCCTCCACGTATTCGGTTTTGCTTACCTTGAATTACGATATCAATGTAAATGCAAGATCACAAAAATAAAAAGGCTATTTTTTTGGCTGTTTGGTCTTTGTGTGTGATACTTTATCGGCGGATGTATCCATATAGTTCAGTGATACTTTACCCACCGCGCTGGCCAATCACTCATAAGGAAGTTTAAATTTTTTATAATAAATGTTATCAATTTTGCACTTATACTTCATCGACGGATATTATCATATTCCAATTTGACTATAACAAAGTTACTGTTTATAAAGTCGGTCTATTGTTGTCACGTGTCAAAGCCACTGTGTAAAAAGTCTGTCAGATGTTATCCCCTATCAAAGTAACTGTGTAGAAAATCAATCCGATTTGGTCAAGTGTCACATTCAATGTGTATAAAGTAAGTGCAATGTTGCCATGTGTCAAAGTTACTGTGCAAACGGTCAGACAGATGACGCGTATCAAAGTTACTAATTAGAAAGTCAATCTAATGTTGTCACGTGTCAAAGTTTCTGCGCAAACAATCATATAGATGCCACGTGTCAACGTTACTGCATACACAGTTTGTCAGACATTGTCTCGTGTCAAACTTACTGTGTAGAACTTCAGGCAGATGTTTGTTATGTATCAAAGATATTCAGCAGAAACTCAGTCAGATGATGTCACTGTGTAGAAGGTCAGTCAAATGTTGTCATGCATATGTTTGTCATTCAGGAGGAAAGTCAGTCAAATGCTGTCACGTATCATATGACTGTGTGGAAATCCTCCCGACAGCAAAAAGCTCTTTACAATCGTTAAGGCCACATTGGATGGCTTACACGGAATTTCATTGGAAGCACTTGGGGCTGGGCTCCAGAATAAAGTTATATGTAATGTTTGTAATTCATATGGCACAAATGCCTGCATTTCTATATTAAAATACATACGTGACATTTGCTAAATAAGAGTTATAATTATAGTGATTTACCTTTCCACGACAGTTCGGCTATAATCTAAACATATTATGGCGGTATTACAGGGTCATTGCCGGGGAAATTGCTGCCTCCACGAACTTGCACATACGACCGAGATAACTAAGTAATTGTCCAGACCTCTACTTATACGCACTAGTATCCAAAAAGTGTCCCACAACTACACTGTCCTGAGGAATAGACTCACTTCAGACACAATGGAGGGTAAATACGCTATAACCCTGACGCTATTTTTGGCGGCAGTAGCACTTGGTAAGGGGCTTTTTTTAAATTAACGTCTTCATCATTTCTGTACGCCGTTTTGCTGAACATTTTTAGACATTTTATACTAATTTTTGAGGATTGAAAGGTAATTTTTCTCTTTTTTATTCAGCGAAGGTGGAATTAGATTCACTGTCAATGTAAAGATGAGTCATACATGCACGGCTAGAATAAAATAAATAATAATAAAAAAAAACACATTGAGAGAAGTATTCAATAATTCATTAATACTGTGATTTTCTATTGACAGTTGCCGCACGTGATGTGAGACAGAAGAGATCGATGCTCTTCCCGGGTTTGTCCAGTCATGAGTGAGTGCATTGTTTATATTCAAAGCGAGGGCGGGTCGTGGTAAAGTTGGTTGAATTCAAATCCAGCGTAGAGGATGCATGAAAAGTCTCAAGCAATATGTCGGATCTTGTGCTCCACACAGTTTCGCATCAGCGTGTTGGAGCTGCGCCCTGCCATCCGAAAGTTAAACTTCAGATACACTTAGGTGCTTTTGCATTAATTCTTTGCATCATTTGCTGTGCATGGATTTGTATCAGTTAAATGATGATGCGTTTTCTACTCAGCACAGCTTTGTATTAGTTGAATGGAGGTGGGTCTTCTACTCAGCAATCATTTGCATCAGTTTAATGGTGATGAGTTTTCGACTTAGCACAGTTTTGCATGCAGTTGAATAGTGATGCGTTTTCTACTCAGCACAGTTTTGTATAAATTGAATGATAATGGGTCTTCTACTCAGCACTCATTTGCATCAGTTTAATGGTGATGAGTTTTCGACTTAGCACAGTTTTGCAAGCAGTTGAATAGTGATGCGTTTTCTACTCAGCACAGTTTTGTATAAATTGAATGATAATGGGTCTTCTACTCAGCACAGTTTTGTATCAGTTGAATGATGATGGGTCTTCTACTCAGCACAGATTTGCCTCAGTTGAATGGTGATGAGTTTTCTTCTCAGCACAGTTTTACATTAGTTAAATGGTGATGCGTTTTCTACTCAGCTGTCGATTGCTGTTGATTCCTGAATATCACAGTTTTAAATGGGTCCGTATTGTAGCAGTTAGTTGGGTGTTCTCGGGGTAGGGTAGGTGGTGTTGACTTCTATGTTTCGTGCAGGTTTGCATTTGTTCGTTAGTCTTGTATTCATACATGAAACGTTTTATGTCACTTGGTCCCTTCTGAGTTCTTTGTAGCGCACCGATTTGCGTCAACTAGCTAATGTTGATTTTTCAGAAGGGGGACTTTACTACATCTCTAGTAGATTGATTTTGTTGCGTCTGACAGCCGGCGCAGTATTGTATACTTTCAGTCGTGTTAACTCCTTTCCTTAGCCCAATTTCCATTCTATATGGGCACCGTCGTTTTTATGGAGGTTAACTATTTCAGACAACAACAGTGGGGGGGGGGGGGGGATCGATATATATGGACTTGTTTGATTGGCATCTGACACTATACATGCACTCCGGAATGTTTTGTTAATAACGTCTATGAAGAGAGACGAGTGCACCACAGTGCAGCCATTACCCCATACTTCTTATAGCGCACGCGTCGATCTCCACCTTTCAGTTCACCACCAGTAAAGTTTGTCCAGAAATCTTCAACAGCATTGAGGTCATTCGGGTCACAGTGGTGAGGACGGAAGTGATGTCAGAAAACACAAACAATCCATCTCTACCTTTGTCCGGAACAATACTTTATACACATGCCTTTTCTTTCCATAAAATGTGTACAACATTGTCCTAAGCAAAACCCAGAACAATTTTATTGATGAAAGCAGAATGAGTAGTTCCACGCAAGGACACCAGTGATAAGCCTAAGTCTAAACAAGCCTGCGTGTGCCTCACCGGCTCCACAGAGACAAAGCCTGCCGAGAGTACTGCCGAGAGGATTAGAACATTAACTGGACTTGAACTCACAGCGACGGTATTGGCGGCAATGAATCATTGTCTTGCGCTGTCAAGTTGCGCGGCCAAAAGGGCGTTCCTCTGCTATGGTTTACTTCACAAACTTGTACCCTCCGGCCGTCCCTGAGTGTACAAATACGAGGGTTAGTATTAACATGGTTCTATTGATTTTGTGGATTATAGGGAGAAGAGAGAGGATATCAACACAGCCGAAAGCGACAAGGACATGAATGAGTGAGTTCAGTTTTATGCATGCAGATCCCAAGGCAGGGAGGTTGATTTGTTTTGACAAGTCTTACATTCCATCAAATACAACTGTACCACCGTATACATGGAAGCAAGTAAAGCAAAATTTGGCATTCCTTTGTAACGCAGGTAAGTAACTTCATGAGAAAAACAAACAAGTGGCCAGGTGAGCACTATCAAGACACGAATATCCCATAGATCAAGACACGTGAATGGAATGAGCAGACAGTTGACGTTAGAATCAACACAAAATAACGAATCCCTCAGATGTGGGCTGACTTAAATTGTGTAGCAAAGCATGGCTCGATAACAGTTATTCCCAGGGAAAATTGGTGAGATCAATTTTAAAAAAACTTTTACTTTAACTTGGCATACACAACACCGATGTACACTGATGCATTGTACACTGATGAACTGTTCGCCGACTAATAGTACAACGATGCGCTCTATCCCGATGAACTGTACACCAATGAATTGTACTCCAATGACATGAGCGAATTGTACACTGGTGAATTGTACTCCGACCAATTGCACGCTTATGAACTGTACACCGATTAATTGTACACCCAGGAGCCGTGTGCCGATGAACTGTAGACTGGGTAATTGCACACGGGTGAATTGTGAGATCTGTACCAACGAGAGGAACCTGGCATACTGAGTATTTTTTTTATTTATTTATTTGATTGCTGTTTACGCCGTACTCAAGAATATTTCACTTATACGACGGCGGCCAGCATTATGGTGGGTGGATACCGGGCACAGCCCGGGGGAAACCCACGACCATCCGCAGTTACCATCCTTCCCACTTACGGCCGGAGAGGAAGCCAGCAGGAGCTGGACTTGAACTCACAGCGACCGCATTGGTGAGAGGCTCCTGGGGCATTACGCTGCGCTAGCGCGCTAACCGACTGAGCCACGGAGGCCCCTTCACATACTGAGTATTAAATCTGAGATTAAAATACAGAAAATATATTTATTTATTTCTTTTATTGGTGTTTTACGCCTTACTCAAGAATATTTCACTCATTCGACGGTGGCCAGCATTATGGTGGGTGTAAACCGGGCAGTGCCCGGGGGAAACCCACGACCTTCCGCAGGTTGCTGTCAGACCCTGCAAAATTTAAACATGCGCATAGACACTATTGCTAGTGTACTAAATTCGTATCACAAGTCTAGCTGGACACCTCTTGTTTTCGGTTTTGGCGACCCAGTTTTAAAAATGGTTTATTTCCCCGGTTATAATGGAGATGGGATTACTTTGCAAAATTTTCTACCGTTTCTATTGCTATATTTAAAACTTTATAAATATTAGCATTGCTTCCACAGATTTTTAGTGAATTCAAAGTGGTTAAAGACGTACAGTATAGATAATAAAACCTGATCTGCGACGACAGTGTGACAGTTGGCAAATGGTCACAAGTAACTGGTGAAATCTGGCCTATTATCAATTTTAATCAATTTACCTTACCTTCAGTGGCGGGTGCGAGCTTTGTAACCCACTGTGATACAGATTTTTTTCTACAATTTCGAAAAGCAAGATATAGAGGGAAAAAAGAAGCAGAAAAAATAATCATCATATAGCCTATATTCGCGCCCACAGAAAAGGGCATTACTGACTCTGTTAACGTTAGGCTACGTAAATCAGTGAGGTTTTCAAGATCTATCCTTAATGACTCTGCCATGGCTTCTTCCTACCATGACGCTAGCCGCTGTTGTATAAGTGAAATATTCTTGAGTACGACTCAAAACACCAAATAAATAAATAAATAAATAATAGATAAATAAAAAAATAGATGACCAGATTGAGGCATTGCAATATGCATTGCACCTACTTCATTAAAACTTAAGTTGTTTCTATTTTACAGGAGAGAATCTCAGGAAAGTGCCATGCAAATGAAGGAGTTCATGCTGGAAAGACGTGGAATATTTGACTGCCGCGAGATGTTCCAGAAATGCAGCATATTTAAGCACTGTTGTGGCGATCTGAGATGTAACCGGAAAAATTTTCTCAGTGGAGGAATCTGTTTAAAATACTTGTAAACAAAGGGCAGATCTACCAGGCAATAGTGGAGTGATAAATGCCACTAACGCTTTACGAAAGTCCTGAGCAGAAATATTAGGTTCCGATATCACAATTTGCTGATTATGTGCTTAAAATCACTTTAAGCTAACCTCCTGGTTGCATACCATTAGTCTCGTGATTCAAATTTCGTAAACTGATGTTAGATTATTTAATTAATTTACCAACTGTTTTATCTCTATTGACAATGTTAAATTAGCGAGTATTTTTATTTCCCAACTGGCCAATCTGTTGATATGAAAACTTACAAGCCTGAAGAATAAAGAACGAACGTGTACAATGCCGTAGTACATATAACTCTGTGTGACATGTTACTCTATATATAGTAACACATGGCCAATGACACGCTTGTAGCATTATAACTCAGATCAGAATGTCGCAGTTTCTACCCAACAGTGTAATGCAGTAAAGGTTGTAGTGGATTAAACGCTTGCACAGGAGGATATCTAGAGGGTGAAACTAAAGTGTGCGAAAGAATATCCAGAGGGTGAAGTTATAGAGTGAAGAATTTACACAGAATGAAACTTATGTTCCGTTGTCAAGTGTATAAGGAAAGTATGTATTTCTGTATCCTTGGGGTTTCACGTGGTAGTTAACAAATGTTCAGTCATATGACAGCGAGAAGTCAGTCGGTGTGTGCACACACACCGTGTCTGCTTGTTGCAGGGTGAGTCCATGCCCCCAAAGTGCTGTAGCCCCTAAAGTATCATGCCGAAGACACCGGACATGAAACTCACCAATTCACATTCTACTGACACCAGGCCAACCAGCCTTGTTTTCTTCCTCTAACCTCACAGCGCTGAACGGCAAGGCAGGCAGCAGCAAGTGCATGTATCATTTTAAAACCTTTGTTATGACCCGACACGGGTTTAATCTCATGGTCTCCCGATTTTGAAGCGGACACCCTAAGCAGTAGGTTACGGAAGCGGTCAGGGTGAAAGCATGTGGTTAACACTGAGCATTCCGTTGTCCTCAATCCGGTGTCCTCAATCCGGTGTCCTCTGTTACGACCCAAACTGCCTGTATTATAAAGAAATGACTAGTTCGAAATACACGACAGTTTAGCCGCACAAAAAAGTAACCAAAACCAGCAGTTTTTTTTTTACAACAATTTATTAGGCTTAACAAGGACATATAACAAGACTTATACAAATACTACAGTACATACAATTAACAAGAAAGGATAACAGTATCTATACAAATACTAAAGTACTTACATGTACAACGGTGTCAAGTTCAAACGGATGCATATATTCCACAATATATACCACACAGGCATAAATGCTCAGAGGCAAATTCACAAGAGGGAAAATCCACAGTATAACTGAGTGTATGACGAAATATACACAAAATTCCACAGACAGGGTCCGTCTACTAATAAGCGCTGTGTACACAAGAGCACAAATTAAACATACAAGTTCAGGCTAAACAAATGCTTGGTGGAGATAGAATATAACAAAGCCAGAGGCTATAAAGACACCAAAATTCAGCACAAAAGGCCTACTAAATTAATACACAGCTAAATCATCCAAAACTCTCAATAATTCTCCGTTCTCTCCCTTTGACCTGCTTTCATGGGACTTATATAGCCTGGTGGAATTGTCTAGAATAAGAAAATTCCTGAACACGTGATGTAAACAAACAGACATCGAACTGAGCGTATTCTGGAACATTCTAAGGCAGAGGCAGACAGCAGGCCCTGATCTCAGCATATGTAACATTCTAAGGCAGTGGCAGACAGCAGGCCCTGAACTCAGCATATGTAAACAGTGGGAAGATAAATTTAGAAGCTGACGGCAGTTGTGCACATAACACCTCAATACAGTGTCCTCAATCCGGTGTCCTCAATACAGTGTCCTCAATCCGGTACCCTCAATAAATAAACCTGATCTTCGTTGTTCAAGCGAAACATTATATTTAGTGCATAGTTAAAAAAGATCATTAGTCAATAAGTAGCAGCCAAACATACATCACTTCAGTGGCGGAAAGGCGTAGCATCCCATGCGCAGGCTGGGGGCATTAAATCAAGTCCTTCTATTGTTTTATTTATTGCTTGGGACAAGCAATAAACTGAGCGTATTGGTGTCAAAATATTGAAAAAAGAACACTGTTATAGCAGCCGGTTTCGAAATCAAGTACCCTTTGACTGAACTGAACCCTTTGCCTCTGTTGACGTCAAAAACCATTGGTATGCCTGATATTGGGCAAATCTCAATGTGGTTTTGCAACACCATGTCCTTGAACTGGTATCGACTATTCTGTAAAACCTCTCTCTGACACTGCCGTATTTGAAATTGTTTACACGTTTTAGTATTACACAAACTTTTTAAGGCAATATGTTTTTAGAATTCTTAATAGGAATTTCTGTGGTGCAAACAATGTACTCTGTTCGCTGAGACAGTAGTGTAGGCTGTGTTAGTGCGTCCATGGAGTTTGTTTTAACTGTTTATTGGTGCGCCCATTGTGAAAAAATTACTGCGGTCAAAATTATGGTGGGGGCAAACTGGCTAAAACAATGTTTGCTGATGAAGACGAACAGCAATGTCTACACAGACATAGTGGTTTGACGATGTATCTCCTTGGTCGGAAATAAGGTGTTTAAACCTAACGGCTCAATAATCTTGGAATACTGATTCTTACTTTTTCATTTATTTGTTCGGTGTTTTACGCCGTGGTCAAGAATATTTCGCTTGTACGAATTGTGCTGTAATGAAAACCGGGAAGAGCCTAATTGCGTGTTAGCAGCATAACTTTATTTTGAATTCACAAGAATCTAAATGGTGGGAGATTCCCGAGGAACTAAGATCCGATATCACGCCAAGCACTCAGCCAAGACTACAAAATTCCCTGATAAATCAGACGAGCAATACACAAGCGCCTAATTCCTACAGCCAGAAAGCTTATCTGAGAAGCAAACATTAAGAAATGATGCCAAAAGCATATGACAGAGTGTCAAAATTTATCTGCAAATATAGTTCTTAATATTTTCTTCGATTTTTTTCTCCAGACAATAGAGTATGTGAAAATATTTTGGCATGGCGGGAATTTAGGACCAGATTTTGGTATTTTTTTTCGTTGCATAATACAGCTCTAAACAAATATGTGATGCATGTCTAATATATCTATTTGAATGTAAATGTGTTGTTTACATAAAAAAGAAAACATGTGCCTTTCATTTGAATTATGACCATATTTTTGGATATATTGGAATATACATATGAACATAATCCAGGTTGAGCTCATTTTTTGGTATTATTAGTCATGTTTTGCTTCATCAATGATATCAATATTACACAAAGACTATATACATAGTCTCAAATCATAGTCCCAAATACCCACCATATAAAATTAGTTTCCAGTGTCTGTTTTTCGCTATAAGGAAAATACACCAAAAAATATTGAAAAGCACAATTATGACAATAATTTTTCCCACTCTTCCATCTAAACTTTCTGATTTTTTTATGTTTTCTCCACGTTTACGGCCTGGGTGCACAGAACGTGAGATAAAGTACAGTCAGAAAGTCACAAATACAGCGAAACACGCTAGATGCGGGTATACGATTAATCCAGGGCCATCATGGGCAAAAAAGTGTAATAACAAGCGCTCGACGTCACTTACAGGGCTGATTAAATGGTCTTCTATCCATGCATTTACAGGAACTGTTAGAATAAAACCCCGACTGATGTAAATTGACAAGATGTCGTATTTCACAGGTTGTGCGTGACCATTTGCCAGCTATCACAAGTTGTAGCTGCTCCGTTCTTACTCTGTGTTGTACATCTTCAATTGTATTCCACTTATACGACACTTAATCCTATACATCAAACCTGGGGTAGTTTGGCAGTAAATTCTCGAATGTGGCTGTTGGTATCTCCAGTACCAATCATCTTTTCCACACGTGACGTCATTTAGGTTGTACTTAATTGTCAAAACTACAACCCCTACCAGATTCTTTTTGTCGGGAAGCTGTGTGAATAACTCCAGGGAATATTCTTCAGTACGGCGTAAAATACCAATCAAACAAATAAATAAATATAACTCAAGGGAGATAATCTCCTGGTAAAAGCCTTACATGTAGCGTGTTAGTGTATACATTAGCAGCATTTTATACGAGTGCTAACCCGTGACATTTCGGGCATGGCGCCTTAATAGGCATTTAAGTGATTGTTTTCATCATATTTAAAACGAAACAACCAGTTCGTGGATACACAGCATATCATGGGACAAGTTTTGACACTTGCTCTAAAACACAAGCATGTAAGCATTAGGTGTCCCAGCCCAGTAAAATAACTGGCAACTAACTGGATAATTGCCAGATTACCGGATGACATTTTCTTTAAAATGTGCCCTCAACACGTAGCCCTGTGTGTGTAAGGAAAGTATTTTAAGCAGCCTGCCTAATTAGATGGTTAAATCGCCATAGCCCATTCTGTTTACAGTGTTTACTAAGGGAAGTTTATATATAATAGCAGATGTTCCTAAACTCATGTCCAAGAATGGGATACCCATACGGAAAATTGATGTCAGCGTAAGGATATTCATAAATAAAGAGTTTGCCTCCATGACCGAATCCACAGGGTGAAATTTATGTATACAGGGGGATAATCAATGGCCAATATTAAAATGTAGGGGTGAGTTTTCATGAGATAGAACTTATATCTACAGGAGGGTATATACGATTATGTTCAGGTATCTTTTTTTTTATTAATTCAATTACTTATTTATCATTTTCTGTCATCGGAGTTTTTCACGCCATACTCAGGAATATTTCACTTATACAACAGGGGTCAGCATTATGGTGTGACGAAGCCCATCTTTGGGGAAACCCACGATCATCCACGAGCTGCGGGAAGACATTCATGCCTACGGCCGGTGAGGAATCCAGCATGAGTTGATCTTGAGAGCGTATTCAAAGCCAGCTTATTACAATACTGGATTGACGTAATAAATTGTACGGGGGAATATTCATGTGACATAAGTTTGTGTCTCTGAGACAATTTTCCCTGGTCGAAGCCAAAGTGTGCGAAGGATAGTTATATGGTGAAGCTAAAGTGTGTGAAAGGGTATCCAGAGGGTGAATCTAAAGTTTGCGGAAGGATTTTCCAGAGGATGAAGCTAAAGTTTGCAGAGGGATATCCAATGGGTGAAGCTATAATGTGCGGAAGGATATCCACAAGTTGAAACTAAAGTATCCGGGAGGATATCAAGAGGGTGAAGTTATAGAGTAAAGAATTTAAACAGAATGAAACTTAAACATTGCATTTGCATTTGAGAGAAAACGCTCCCTGTGTCACAAACATTTCAAAGTAATGGCGGTAATCACGTTTGTGTGGTAAAGCCGTTCAAGTCTTCATAATCAATTCAAGAGGCGCTCCGTTCATGAAATCGTTCTTTATTGAGGCCTAGCCTGTTAGCACACAGAATTTACTTAATCGAGATCTCTTCCTGACATCATGTTGCTGAGTCGTCAAATTTACAGCGAGAGAATCGACATGGAATGTCTAATGATTCAAAGCTGTTTTGTT
The DNA here is from genome assembly GCF_032854445.1 of Liolophura sinensis. Classification (NCBI taxonomy): domain Eukaryota; kingdom Metazoa; phylum Mollusca; class Polyplacophora; order Chitonida; family Chitonidae; genus Liolophura; species Liolophura sinensis. The sequence goes on along the minus strand of NC_088297.1, from coordinate 1,705,001 downwards.
AGTTTTGCGTGTATATATGTAGACCGTCCTGATGTTTAATTGCCATAGTCTATCACACAAACACCTCCCTCGAAGATGTGATCACGGTTGCATACCCAATCACCACAGCAGTGTTTAAAGGCGTGGCATTCCTCCATAAACCAGGCGCAGTCAAATATCCCACGCTTGCTCATCATGGCTTTTCGGAAGTTCGCCGCCATCTCTCGCATCTGTCGTCTGTAAAACAAAAAAAGGAATATATATTATTTACGTGTCAGGTATTTCATTCACAACTAATCCAGATTATTGAAAATTTTATTTACTTATGTATTTGGTTATTTATCTGATTGATGTTTTATGCCCTACTCGAGAATATTTCACTTGTACAACGGCAGGCAGTATTATGGAGGGAGCAAACGGAACAGAGACCGAAGCGAGGGATTTTGCTTAGTTAATTGTTTTTAACGCCTTGCTCTAGAACTTTTCACTAATACGGTGATAGCCTTGCTTCTGACAGTAAAGGAACCAGAATACCTGGGAAAAACCACGTATATTTGGCAACTTCCTGACGAATATTCTTACATGTTAGATACATACATGTACGTGCACGCCGTATTGTTGGAAGTCGAGTCATCGCCCGCATGTTGCCGTTCAAAAAGGTAGAAAAAATGAATCACTCTGGTGTTATACTGAAGTGCTGGTGAATTAGCGTTCTATTTTACTTTCTTCTGCTGTTGCCCCCGTGCCTCAATTGGTTACCGCGCTAGCGCAAAATAATGACCCAGAGTGTGTGATTGAGTGCTTGGGGTTTAACGTCGTACTCAATTTTTCAGTAATATGACGACGAAGGAATCCTTAGGGTGCATGTACGTGTAATGTGCCTCCTTGTTGCATGACGGATTTCCACCGCACTTTTATTTAGTGCTGCTTCACTGAGACAACTTACCGAAGGCAAGTAAGCCGCCCGGCCATTATACTGATACGGGTCAACCAGTCGTTGCAAAATCTCCTTCATGCTGAACGTCAAGCGAGGAAGTTACAACTTTCTCTTTTAAAGTCTTAGGTGTGACTCGATCAAGGATTGATCCTAGATCTACCCGTCCCAAAAGGGACGCTCTACCAACTGTGCCATCCGGGCCGGTAATAATGATCCAGAGGCTTCTCGCCAATGCTGTCGCTGTGAGTTCTAGTCTAGCCCACACCAGCAATAGTGCTTATGTGCATGTTAACATTTTCTGTATTTTAATCTCAGATTAAATACTCAGTATGGTTGTTCTAGTTGTTACAGATCTCGCATTTCTTCGGTGTAGCCTACAGTTCATCGGTACACGGCTCATGGGTGTACAATTAGTCGGTGTGCAACTCATCAGTGTGCAATTAGTCAATATACATTTCATCAGTGTGCAATTCGTCCATGTCATTGGTGTAAAATCCAGTGATGTACAGTTCATTGGTATACAGCTTATCGGTGTACAGTTCATCGGTGTACAATTCATCAGTGTGCATCGGCGTTGTGTATGCCAACTTAAAAAAAAGGTTGTGAGGGATTCGTTATTTTGTGTTGATTCTAACGTCAACTGTCTGCTCATTCCATTCACGTGTCTTGATCTATGGGATATTTGTGTCTTGATAGTGCTCACCTGGCCACTTGTTTGTTTTGCTCATGAAGTTACTTACCTGCGTTACAAAGGATTACCAAATTTTGCTTTACTTACTTCCATGTATACGGTGGTACAGTTGTATTTGATGGAATGTAAGACTTGTCAAAACAAATCAACTTCCCTGTCTTGGGATTTGCATACATAAAACTGAACTCACTCGTCCACGTCCTTGTCACTTTCGGCTGTGTTAATATCCTCTCTCTTCTCCCTATAATCCACAAAATCAATAGAACCATGTTAGTACTAACCCTCGTATTTGAACAGTCAGGGGCGGCCGGAGGGCACAAGTCTGTGGAGGGAAGCATAGTAGAGAAATCGCCCTTGTGGTCGCGCAACTTGACTGCGCAAGACAATGGTTAATTGCCATCCACCAATACCGTTGTTGTGAGTCCAAGTCCAACTAGTGCTCTAATCCTCACGGCAGTACGTGGGAAGGTCCGGCAGCAATCTGCTAATGGTCCAGGGTGGTCTCAATAATGCTAGTAGCCGTCGTTTAGGTGAAATATTCTTGTGTATGGCGAAAAGCACATACGAAAATAATAGAATTGGCAGCGGAACGAGATCCGTTCCTCCTGCCGGGAGTCGATACGCCCTTCATCAGTCAATTGTACGCTCAACACCAAGTCTCGAAGGTTCGCTCTCGACTTGAAGTCAGCCATGGTGTTTTTCAGGGAAAGGCATACACCTTACAGCGCATGCATCGCTGTCCACCATTCGCTTTACATGACTACCACCACAAGACAAGCTTTGTCTTTGTGGAGCCTGTGAGACACACTCAGGCTTGTTTAGACTTAGGCTCATCACCGGTGTCCTTGCGCGGAACTGTATATTCTGCGTTCATCAATACAATTGTTCTGGGTTTTGGTTAGAACAATGTTGTACACACTTTAAATATAGAAAATGCATGTGTATAAAGTATTGTTGCAGACAAAGGTTGAGATGGATTGTTTGTGTTTTCTGACATCACATCCTACCTCGGCACTGTGACCGCAGTGACATCGATGCTGTTGAAGATTTCTGGACAAAATTTACTGGTGGTAAATCGAAAGGTAGAGATCGACGCGTGCGCTGTATGGAGAATGGGTTAATGGCTGCTATGAGGTGCATTAATCTCTTCTCCTAGACATTACTGACAAAGGTCTTCAGAGTGAATGTATAATGTCAGATGCCAATCAAACAAGTCCGTATATATCGATATTGCCCACTGATTAAACAGCTTAATGACGACGGTGCTCATAGAGTGTGGAAATTGGACTAAGGAAAGGAGTTAACACGACTAAAAGTGCACAATACTGCGTCGGCGGTCGGGCGTAACAAGATCAATCTACTAGTGAAGTAGTAAAGCCCCCCCCCTCCCCCCATACACACCCGCCTTCTGAAAAATCAACATTGACCACCTCATGGAAATCGGTGCGCAGCACAGAACTCAGAACGAACCAAGTGACATAAAACGTTTTATGTATGAATACGAGACTAATGAACGAATGCAAACCTGCACGAAACATAGAAGTTAACACCACCTAACACCCGACCTCGAAAACACCGAAGTAACTGCTACACCACGCACCCACTTATAACTGATATTCAGGAGTCAACACTACCAGACAGCTGAGAAAAGAACGCACCACTATTCCACTAATAAAAAACTGATCCACAACCGATCCACAAAACAACGCAAAACATAGGACGCAACACAAACCTACTAATCCAAAACTCTTCAGATTATAAAAGGTAATACTAGCCAAATGACTCAAACCTACGAGCAGTAAAGGACGCCGCACAAACAAATCGATGCAAAGCTGTACGAGAAATGACGCGACACCACATAACTGACATCTGGCTGTGCTGAAAACAGGACGCAATGGCAAACAACTAATGCAAAACTATGCAGGAGACAGGACGCAACATAAACCAACTGATGGACAATTTTGTAAACCGCAAGACGCAAAACTAACCCAATGACCCAAAACTACGAGGAGCACATGGCGCAAGACTAATCAACTGATACAAACCTGTGCGGAGCACAATACGGAATACTAACCAAATGAAGGAAAACCACAAGACGCAATACTAACCAAATGACCCAAAACACTAACCAAAACTGTACAAAGCACCAAAACTACATTCAGTACAGGACACAAAAAAGTAACAAAAACAATGCGACAACAATACAACAATACTAATTTTTGTATAAAATTGATGCAGAAATTTAACGTATGTGAAGGATAGAGGAACGTAAGTGTTCACGCAGAAAGACAGGCCTTTTCCGGGCCTTTTGGCCTTAATGGAAGGAAAAAAATCTCCAAACTTTGCTAAAAGATCAGCTAAGGATCCAAATAAACCTTCCTAGCGATTATTCACACATTCTCTACACAGGATTTGCATTAAACCAACTTTACCACGACCCGCCCTCGCTCTGAATATAAACAATGCACTCACTCATGACTGGACAAACCCGGGAAGAGCATCGATCTTCTCTGTCTCACATCACGTGCGGCAACTGTCAATAGAAAATCACAGTATTAATGAATTATTGAATACTTCTCTCAATGTGTTGTTCTTTTATTATTATTTATTTTATTCTAGCCGTGCATGTGTGACTCATCTTTACACTGACAGTGGATCTAATTCCACCTTCGATGAAAAAAAAGGAGAAAGATTAACGTTTAATCCTCAAAGATTAGTATAAAATGCCTAAAATTGGTCTGCAAAACGACGCACAGAAATAATGGAGACGTTAAATAAAAAAAAGCCCCTTACCAAGTGCTACTGCCGCCAAAAACAGCATCAAGGTTATAGCGTACTTGCTCTCCATTGCGTCTGAAGTATGTCTATTCCTCAAGGCTGCGTAGATGTGGAAAGCTTTTTGGATATTAGTGCGTATAAGTAGAGGTATGCACAATTACCTATGTGAAAGTTTGCAGAGGCAGCAATTTCCCCGGTAATGACCCTGTAATACCGCGATAATATGTTTAGATTATAGCCAAACTGTTGTGGAAAGGCACATCGCTATAATTTAAACTCTTATTTAGCAAATGTCATGTATGTATGTTAATATATAAATGCAGGCATTTGCGCCATATGTATCACAAGCATTACATACACCTTTATTCTGGAACTCAGCCCCAAATGCATCTACGTGCAATTCTGTGTAAGACATCCAACGTGGCCTTAACAAGTGTAGAGAGTTTTTTTTGCTGTGTGGAGAATTTCTACACAGTCATTTGATACGTTACATCATCTGACTGACATTCTCTTGAGTATATTTGATACGTAACAAACATTTGCCTGACGTTCTACACAGTAACTTTGGCACGAGACAACATCTGACTGACTTTGTATACAGTAACGTTTTTTTTTTTTTTTTTTTTTTTTTTTTTTGATTGGTGTTTTACGCCGTACTCAAGAATATTTCACTTATACGACGGCGGCCAGCATTATGGTGGGTGGAAACCGGGCAGAGCCCGGGGGAAACCCACGACCATCCGCAGGTTGCTGACAGACCTTCCCACTTACGGCCGGAGAGGAAGCCAGCATGAGCTGGACTTGAACTCACAGCGACCGCATTGGTGAGAGGCTCCTGGGTCATTACGCTGCGCTAGCGCGCTAACCCGATTTCGAAGCGGACACCCTAAGCAGTAGGTTACGGAAGCGGTCTGGGTGAAAGCATGTGGTTAACGTTTTTTTACAACAATTTAATAGGTTTAACAAGGACAGATAACAAAACTTATACAAATACTACAGTACTTACGTTTAACAAAAAAGGATAGCAGTATCTATACAAATACTAAAGTACTTACATGTACAACGGTGTCAAGTTCAAACGGATGCATATATTCCACAATATATACCACACAGGCATAAATGCTCAGGGGCAAATTCACAAGAGGGAAAATCGACAGTATAACTGAGTGTATGACGAAATATACACATAATTCCACAGACAGGGTCCGTCTACTAATAAGCACTGTGTACACAAGAGCACAAATTAAACATACAAATTCAGACTGAACAAATGCTCGGTGGAGATAGAATATAACAAAGCCAGAGGCTATAAAGACACCAAAATTCAGCATAAAAGGACTACTAAAGTAATACACAGCAAAACCATACAAAACTCTCAAAAATTCTCCGTTCTCTCCCTTTGACCTGCTTTCATAAGTCTTATATAGCTTGGTTGAATTGTCTAGAATAAGAAAATTCCCGTACACGTGATATAAACAAACAGGCATCGAACTGAGCGTATTCTGGAACATTCTAAGGCAGAGGCAGACAGCAAGCCCTGAACTCAGCATATGTAACATTCTAAGGCAGTGGGAGACAGCAGGCCCTGAACTCAGCATATGTAACATTTTAAGGCAGTGGCAGACAGCAGGCCCTGAACTCAGCATATGTAAACAGTGGGAAGCTAAATTTAGAAGCCGACGGCAGTTGTGCACATAACACCTCAATACAGTGTCCTCAATCCGGTGTCCTCAATACAGTGTCCTCAATCCGGTACCCTCAATAAATAAACCTGATCTTCGACGTTCAAGCGAAAAATTATATTTAGTGCATGGTTAAAAAAAGGTCATTAGTCAATAAGTAGCAGCCAAACATACATCACTTCATTGGCGGAAAGGCGTAGCATCCCATGCGCAGGCTGGGGGCATTAAATCAAGTCCTTCTATTTTTCTATTTATTGCTTGGGTCAAGCAATAAAAATTTTGGGACAAGGGCGAATATAAGTGGTGATGTGTCATAGCTACGGTAAGGCGTTCCAGTTTGGTGTCAAAGATTGAAAAAGAACATTGTTATAGCAGCCGGTTTCGAAACCAACAAACCTTTTGCCTCTGTTGACGTCAAAAACCATTGGTATGCCTGATATTGGGCAAATCTCAATGTGGTTTTGCAAAGGGTTACACCATGTCCTTGAACTGGTATCGACTATTCTGTAAAACCTTTCTCTGACACTGCCGTATTTGAAATTGTTTACACGTTTTAGTATTACACAAACTTATTAAGGCAATATGTTTTTAGAATTCTTAATAGGAATTTCTGTGGTGCAAAAAATGTACTCTGTTCGCTGAGACAGTAGTGTAGGCTGTGTTAATGCGTCCATGGAGTTTGTTTTAACTGCATATTGGTGCGCCCATTGTGAAAAAATTACTGCGCTCAAAATTATGGTGGGGGCAAACCGGCTAAAAAGATGTTTGCTGATGAAGACGAACAGCAATGTCCACACAGACATAGTGGTTTGACGATGTATCTCCTTGGCTGGACATAGGGTGTTTAAACCTAACAGCTCAATAATCTTGGAATACTGATTCTTACTTTTTCATTTATTGGTTCGGTGTTTTACGCCGTGGTCAAGAATATTTCGCTTATACGAATTGTGCTGTAATGAAAACCGGGAAGAGCCTACTTGCGTGTTAGCAGCATAACTTTAGCTTGAGTTCACAAAAATCTAAATGGTGGGTATCACGAAAAGCACTTAGCCAAGACTACAAACTTTCTGATTTTGTTTATATTTTCTCCACCTTTACGGCCTGGGTGCACAGAACGTGAGATAAAGTACAGTCAGAAAGTCACACATACAGCGAAACACGCTAGATGCGGGTATACGACTAATCCAGGGCCATCATGGGCAAAAAAGTGTAATAACAAGCGCTCGACGTCGTCACTTACAGGGCTGTTTAAACGGTCTTCTATCCATGCATTTACAGGAACTGTTAGAATAAAACCCCGACTGATGTAAATTGACAAGATGTCGTATTTCACAGGTTGTGCGTGACCATTTGCCAGCTATCACAAGTTTTAGCTGCTCCGTTCTTACTCTGTGTGTTGTACATCTTCAATTGTATTCCACTTATACGACACTTAAACCTGTACATCAAACCTGGGATAGTTTGGCAGTAAATTCTCGAATGTGGCTGTTGGTATCTCCAGTACCAATCATCTTTTCCACACGTGACGTCATTAAGGTTGTACTTAATTGTCAAAACTACAGCCCCTACCAGATTCTTTTTGTCGGGAAGCTGTGTGAATAACTCCAGGGAATATTCTTCAGTACGGCGTAAAATACCAATCAAACAAATAAATAAATACAACTCAAGGGAGATACTCTCCTAATAAAAGCCTTACATGTAGGGTGTTAGTGTATACATTAGCAGCATTTTATACGAGTGCTTACCCGTGACATTTCGGGCATGGCGCCTTAATAGGCATTTAAGTGATCGTTTTCATCATATTTAAAACGAAACAACCAGTTCGTGGATACACAGCAAACCATGGACCAAGTTTTGACACATGCTCTAAAACACAAGCATTTAAGCATTAGGTGTCCCAGCCCAGTAAAATAACTGGCAACTAACTGGATAATTGCCAGATTACCGGATGACATTTTCTTTAAAAATGTGCCCTCAACACGTAGCCCTGTGTGTGTAAGGAAAGTATTTTAAGCAGCCTGCCTAATTAGATGGTTAAATCGTCATAGTTCATTCTGTTCACAGTGTTTACTAAGGGAAGTTTATATATACTAGGAGATGTTCCTAAACTCATGTCCAAGAATGGGATGCTCATACGGAAAATTGATGTCAGCGTAAGGATATTCATAAATAAAGAGTTTGCCTCCATGACCGAATCCACAGGGTAAAATTTATGTATACAGGGGGATAATCAATGGTCAATATTAAAATCTAGGGGTGAGTTTTCATGAGATAGAACTTATATCTACGGGAGGGTATATACGATTATGTCCAGGTACCTTTTTTTTTATTAATTCAATTACTTATTTATCAATTTCTTTCATCGGAGTTTTTCACGCCATGCTCAGGAATATTTCACTTATACAACAGGGGCCAGCATTATGGTGTGACGAAGCCCATCTTTGGGGAAACCCACGATCATCCACGAGTTGCGGGAAGACATTCATGCCTACGGCCGGTGAGGAATCCAGCATGAGTTGATCTTGAGAGCGTATTCAAAGCCAGCTTATTACAATACTGGATTGACGTAATAAATTGTACGGGGGAATATTCATGTGACATAAGTTTGTGTCTCTGAGACAACTGTCCATGGTTGAAGCCAAATTGTGCGAAGGATATTCATGTGGTGAAGCTAAAGTGTGCGGAAAGATATCCAGAGGGTCAAAGTAAAGTGTGCAAAAGGATATCTATAGGGTGAAGCTAAAGTGTGTGAAAGGATATCCAGAGGGTGAATCTAAAGTTTGCGGAAGGATTTCCAGAGGGTGAAGCTAAAGTTTGCAGAGGGATATCCAGTGGGTGAAGCTATAATGTGCGGAAGGATATCCACAAGGTGAAGCTAAAGTGCGCTGAAGGATATCCAGAGGGTCAAACTAAAGTATGCGGAAGGATATCCAGAGGGTGAAGCTATAGAGTACAGAATTTAAACAGAATGAAACTTAAACATTGCATTTGCATTTGAGAGAAAACGCTCCCTGTGTCACAAACATTTCAAAGTAATGGCGGTAATCACGTTTGTGTGGTAAAGCCGTTCAAGTCTTCATAATCAATTCAAGAGGCGCTCCGTTCATGAAATCGTTCTTTATTGAGGCCTAGCCTGTTAACACACAGAATTTACTTAATCAGGATCTCTTGGTGACATCATCTTGCTGAGTCGTCAGATTTACAGCGAGAGAATCGACATGGAATGCCTAATGATTCAAAGCTATTTTGTTAGGTTTGCGTGTATATATGTAGACCGTCCTGGTGTTTATTTGTCAAAGTCTATCACACAAACACCTCCCTCGAAGATGTGATCACGGTTGCATACCCAATCACCACAGCAGTGTTTAAAGGCGTGGCATTCCTGCAAAAACCCGGCGCAGTCAAATATCCCACGCTTGCTCATCATGGCTTTTCGGAAGTTCGCCGCCATCTCTCGCATCTGTCGTCTGTAAAACAAAAAAAGGAATGTATATTATTTACGTGTCAGGTATTTCATTCACAACTAATCCAGATTATTTAAAATTGTATTTACTTATTTATTTGTTTATTTATCTGATTGATGTTTTATGCCCTACTCGAGAATATTTCACTTGTACAACGGCAGGCAGTATTATGGAGGGAACAAACGGAACAGAGACCGAAGGGAGGGATTTTGCTTAGTTAATTGTTTTTTAACGCCTCGCTCTAGAACTTTTCACTAATACGGTGATGGCCTTGCTTCTGACAGTAAAGGAACCAGAATACCTGGGAAAAAACCACGTATATTTGGCAACTTCCTGACGAACATTCTTACATGTTAGATACATACATGTACGTGCACACCGTATTGTTGGAAGTCGAGTCATCGCCCGCATGCTGCCCGTTCAAAAAGGTAGAAAAAATGAATCACTCTGGTGTTATACTGAAGTGCTAGTGAATTAGCGTTCTGTTTTACTTTCTTGTGCTGTTACCCCCGTGCCTCAGTTGGTTACCGCGCTAGCGCAAAATAATGACCCATGGTGTGTGATTGAGTGCTTGGGGTTTAACGTCGTACTCAACAATTTTTCAGTCATATGACAACGAAGGAATCCTTAGGGTGCATGTACGTGTAATGTGCCTCCTAGTTGCAATACGGATTTCCACCGCACTTTTATTTAGTGCTGCTTCACTGAGACGACTTACCGAAGGCAAGTAAGCCGCCCCGCCATTATACTGATACGGGTCAACCAGTCGTTGCACTATCTCCTTTATGCTGAACGCCAAGCGAGGAAGTTACAACTTTCTCTTTTAAAGTCTTAGGTGTGACTCGATCAAGTCTGATGATCCTAGATCTACCGGTCCCAAAGGGGACGCTCTACCAACTGTGCCATCCGGGCCGGTAATAATGATCCAGAGGCTTCTCGCCAATGCTGTCGCTGTGAGTTCCTGTCTAGCCCACACTAGCAATAGTGCTTATGTGCATGTTAACATTTTCTGTATTTTAATCTCAGATTAAATACTCAGTATGGTTGTTCTAGTTGTTACAGATCTCGCATTTCTTCGGTGTAGCCTACAGTTCATCGGTACACGGCTCATGGGTGTACAATTAGTCGGTGTGCAATTCATCAGTGTGCAATTAGTCAATATACATTTCATCAGTGTGCAATTCGTCCATGTCATTGGTGTACAATCCGGTGGTGTACAGGTCATTGGTATACAGCTTATCGGTGTATAGTTCATCGGTGTACAATTCATAAGTGTACATCGGTGTTGTGTATGCCAACTTAAAAAAGGTTGTATTTTTTTAACTGTATTCACAAATTCTCCATGAGAAAAACTGTCATCGAGCCATGCTGTGTTATACAATTTAAGTCAGCCCACATCTGAGGGATTCGTTATTTTGTGTTGATTCTAACGTCAACTGTCTGCTCATTCCATTCACGTGTCTTGATCTATGAGACATTCGTGTCTTGATAGTGCTCACCTGGCCACTTTTTTGTTTTTCTCATGAGGTTACTTACCTGCGTTACAAAGGAATACCAAATTTTGCTTTACTTGCTTCCATGTATACGGTGGTACAGTTGTATTTGATGGAATGTAAGACTTGTCAAAACAAATCAACTTCCCTGTCTTGGGATTTGCATACATAAAACTGAACTCACTCGTCCACGTCCTTGTCACTTTCGGCTGTGTTAATATCCTCTCTCTTCTCCCTATAATCCACAAAATCAATAGAACCATGTCAGTACTAACCCTCGTATGTGTACACTCAGGGGCGGCCGGAGGGCACAAGTTTGTGGAGGGAACCATAGTAGAGGAACGCCCTTGTGGTCGCGCAACTTGACAGCGCAGGGCAATGATTAATTGCCTTCCACCAATTGCCTTCCATTAGTCAATTGTACGCTCAACACCAAGTCTCGAAGGTTCGCTCTCGACTTGAAGTCAGCCATGGTGTTTTTTCAGGGAAAGGCATGCACCTTACAGCGCATGCATCGCTCTCCACCTTTCGCTTTACATGACTACCACCACAAGACAAGCTTTGTCTTTGTGGAGCCGATGAGACACACTCAGGCTTGTTTAGACTTAGGCTCATCACTGCTGTCCTTGCGCGGAACTGTTTATTCTGCGTTTAACAATACAATTGTTCTGGGTTTTGGTTAGAACAATGTTGTACGCACTTTAAATATAGAAAATGCATGTGTATAAAGTATTGTTGCAGACAAAGGTTGAGATGGATTGTTTGTGTTTTCTGACATCACTTCCTACCTCGGCACTGTGACCCTAGTGACATCGATGCTGTTGAAGATTTCTGGACAAAATTTACTGGTGGTAAATCGAAAGGTAGAGATCGTCGCGTGCGCTGTAAGGAGAATGGGGTAATGGCTGCTATGAGGTGCATTAATCTCTTCTCCTAGACATTACTGACAAAGGACTCCAGAGTGCACTTATCAAACAATCTTCGTTAAGATGCCAATCAAACAAGTCGGTATATATCGATATTGCCCACTGATTAAACAGCTTAATGACGACGGTGCTCATAGAGGGTGGAAATTGGGCTAAGGAATGGAGTTAACACGACTGAAAGTGCACAATACTGCGTCGGCGGTCGGGCGTAACAAGATCAATCTACTAGTGAAGTAGCAAAGCCACGCCCCCCCACCCCCCCCCCCCCGACACCCGCCTTCTGAAAAATCAACATTGACCACCTCATGCAAATCGGTGCGCAGCACAGAACTCAGAACGAACCAAGTTACATAAAACGTTTTATGTATGAATACGAGACTAATAACGAATGCAAACTTGCACAAAACATAGAAGTTAACACCACCTACCCGACCTCGAAAACACCCAAGTAACTGCTACACCACGCACCCACTTATAACTGATATTCAGGAGTCAACACTACCAGACAGCTGAGAAAAGAACGCACCACTATTCCACTAATAAAAAAACTGTGCTGAGTAGAAATTGCATCACCATTCAACTGCTGTAAATCTATGCTGAGTACAAAACGCATCATCATTCAACTGTTGTCAATCTATGATGAGTAGTAAACGCACCACCATTCAACTGATGCAGATCTGTGCTGAGTGAAAAACGCGTCACCATTCAGCTGATGCAGATCTCTGCTGAGTATAAAACGCATCATCATCCAGCTGGTGCAAAATTATGCTGAGTAGAAAACGCATCACATATAACTGAGGCAAAAATGTGATGAGCAGAAAATGCATCACCATTCAAGTGATACAAATGCATGCACAGAACATTAAGCAACGAATTAATGAAAAACACCTAAATGTATCTAAAGTCTAACTTGCGGAGGGCAGGACGTGGTCTCAACCAGCTGATACAAAACTGCGCGGAGCACAAAACTCGGTACCACCTCAAACTGTGCGGAGCAAAAGACTCGGCACCACCCCAAACTGTTCGGAGCACAAGACACGGCCATACCTAAAACTGTGCGCAGCACAAAACTCGGTACCACCCCAAACTGCGCGGAGCACAAGACACGGCAATACCTCAAACTGTGCGCAGCACAAAACTCGGTACCCCCTCAAACTGTGCGGAGCAGAAGACTCGATACCATATCAAACTGTGCGTAGCACAAAACCGGCACCACCTAAAACTGTGCAAAGCACAAGACCCGGCACCACCTAAAACTGTGCTGAGTACAAGACTTGGTACGACATCAAACTGTGCGGAGCACAAATCCTGGCACCACCTAAAACTGTGCAAAGCACAAGACCCGGCACCATATCAAACTGTGCTGAGCACAAGACTCGGTACCACCTCAAACTGTGCCGAGCACAAGACTCGGTACCATCTCAAACTGTGCTGAGCAGAAGACTCGGTACCACCCCAAACTGTGCGGAGCACAAGACTCGGTACCACATCAAACTGTGCGGAGCACAACGCTTGGTACCACATCAAACTGTGCTGAGCACAAAACCCGGCACCACCTAAAAGTGTGTGGAGCACAAGACCCGGCACCATGTCAAACTGTGCTGAACACAAGACTCGGTACCACCTCAAACTGTGCGGAGCACAAAACCCGGTACCACCTAAAACTGTGCGGAGCACAAGGGTTGGTACCATATCAAACTGTGCGGAGCACAAAACCCGGTACCACCTCAAACTGTGCTGAGCACAAAACCCGGTACCACATCAAACAGTGCTGAGCACAAAACCCGTCAACACCTAAAACTTCGCGGAGCACAAGACCCTGCGCCATATCAAACTGTGCTGAGCACAAGACTTGGTATCACCTCTAACTGTGTGGAGCACAAGGCTCGGTACCACATCAAACTGTGCGCAGCACAAGACTGGGCACCACCCCAAACTGTTCGGAGCACAAGGCACGGCAATACCTCAAACTGTGCGCAGCACAAAACTCGGTACCACCTCAAACTGCGTGGAGCACAAGACACGGCAATACTTCAAACTGTGCGCGGCACAAAAGTCGGTAGCACCTCAAACTGTGCGGAGCACAAGGCTCGGTACCACATCAAACTGTGCGGAGCACAAGACTCGGTAGCACATCAAACTGTGCGGAGCACAAAACCCGGCAGCACCTAAAACTGTGCAAAGCACAAGATCGGGCACCATATCAAACTGTGCTGAGCACAAGACTCGGTACCACCTCAAACCGTGCCGAGCACAAAGCCCGGCGCCCCATCAAACTGTGCTGAACACAGGACTCGGCGCCCCATCAAACTGTGCGGAGCACAAGACTCGGTACCACATCAAACTGTGCGCAGCACAAGACCCGGCGCCCCATTAAACTGTGTTGAGCACAAGACTCGGCATTACCTCAAACTGTGCGGAACACAAAACCCGGCACCACCTCAATCTGTGTAGAGCACAAGACCCGGCCCCACCTAAAATTGTGCGGAGTCCAAGACTTTGCACCACCTCAAACTGTGCGCAGAACAACACCCGGCACCACCTCCTTGAAATCTAACTGTGCGGAGGGCAGTAATCAACATCAAACAACTGACGTAAAACTGAGTGTAACACGTCATGAACCGAAACAAAACTAAACAGAGAACACGGCGCAACTCCAACAACCGATCCCCAAAACAACGCGAAACATAGGACGCAACACAAACCTACTAATCCAAAACTGTTCAGACCATAAAAGGTAATACTAGCCAAATGACTCAAACCTACGAGCAGTAAAGGACGCCGCACAAACAAATCGATGCAAAGCTGTACGAGCAACGACGCGACACCACATAACTGACATCTGGCTGTGCTGAAAACAGGACGCAATGGCAAACAACTAATGCAAAACTATGCAGAAGACAGGACGCAACATAAACCAACTGATGGAAAATTTTGTAAACCGCAAGACGCAAAACTAACCCAATGACCCAAAACTTTGAGGAGCACATGGCGCAAGACTAACCAACTGATACAAACCTGTGCGGAGCACAATACGGAATACTAACCAAATGAAGGAAAACCACAAGACGCAATACTAACCAAATGACCCAAAACACTAACCAAAACTGTACAAAGCACCAGAACTACATTCAGTACAGGACACAAAAAAGTAACAAAAACAATACGACAAAAATAAACAATACTAATTTTTGTATAAAATTGATGCAGCAATTTAACGTATGTGAAGGATAGAGGAACGTAAGTGTTCACGTAGAAAGACAGGCCTTTTCCGGGCCTTCTGGCCTTAGTGGAAGGAAAATAATCTCCAAACTTTGCTAAAAGATCAGCTAAGGATCCAAATAAACCTTCCTAGCGATTATTCACGCATTCTCTACACAGGATTTGCATTCAACCAACTTTACCACGACCCGCCCTCGCTCTGAATATAAACAATGCACTCACTCATGACTGGACAAACCCGGGAAGAGCATCGATCTCTTCTGTCTCACATCACGTGCGGCAACTGTCAATAGAAAATCACATTATTAATGAATTATTGAATACTTCTCTCAGTGTGTTGTTTTTTTTATTATTATTTATTTTATTCTAGCCGTGCATGTGTGACTCATCTTTACATTGACAGTGGAACTAATTCCACCTTCACTGAATAAAAAGGAGAAAGATTAACGTTCAATCCTCAAAGATTTGTATAAAATGCCTAAAATTGGTCTGCAAAATGACGCACAGAAATGATGGAGACGTTAAATAAAAAAAGCCCCTTACCAAGTGCTACTGCCGCCAAAAACAGCGTCAAGGTTATGGCGTACTTGCTCTCCATTGCGTCTGAAGTATGTCTATTCCTCAAGGCTGCGTAGATGTGGAAAGCTTTTTGGATACTAGTGCGTATAAGTAGAGGTATGCACAATTACCTATGTGAAAGTTTGCGGAGGCAGCAATTTCCCCCTGTAATGACGCTGTTATACCGCGATAATATGTTTAGATTATAGCCAAACTGTTGTGGAAAGGCACATCGGTATAATTATAACTCTTATTTAGCAAATGTCATGTATGTATGTTAATATATAAATGCAGGCATTTGCGCCACATGTATCACAAGCATTACATATAGCTTTATTCTGGAACTCAGCCCCAAATGCATCCACGTGCAATTCTATGTAAGTCATACAACGTGGCATTATCAATTGTAGACAGTGTTTGCTGTGTGGAGAATTTCTACACAGTCATTTGATACGTTACATCATCTGACTGACAATCTCTTGAGTATATTTAATACGTAACAAACATCTGCCTGACGTTCTACACAGTAACTTTGGCACGAGACAACATCTGACTGACTTTGTATACAGTAACGTTGGCATCTATATGATCGTTTGCTAAGAAACTTTGACACGTGAGAACATGAGACTGGCTTTATACACAGTAAATGTGACACTTGACAAAATCTGATTTATTTTCTACACAGCTACGTTGAAAGGTGATAACATTTGACGTTTTTACGCAGTGGCTTTGAATCGTGACAACATTACACTGATTTTATACACAGTAACATTGCTATAGTCAAACTGGAGTGTGATAATATCTGGTGATGAACTATAAATGGAAATTAATAACCTTAATTATAAAATATTTAAACTTCCTTATAAGTGATTGGCCAGCGCTGTAGTTAAATCATCACTTAAGTATATGGATATATCCGCCGATAAAGTATCACACACAAAGACCAAACAGCCAAAAAAAAAATAGCCCATTTTTATGTTTGTGATCTTGCATTAACATAGATATCGTAATTGAAAGTAAGCAAAATCGAGCACGTGGAGGAAATCGAAAAAACGCCTTGTTATACGTTTTATCCACCGAGTGGCCAGCTTTTTCGCCATCCCGAGCACTCACCTATTTCCACTGATGTCAGCCGAGCCCTGTTTTACCTTTTACTCATATTAAGCTGGGTGCGACTGACGCGAGATGATATATCCGGTTTCTCTAACGTGGTTTTGTAGGAATTCCGGATTTAAGGTAATGTACAGAAATACTTAAAAAAATAAAAATTATCGTGGTCAGCTGTTTAAAAATATCTTACAAAATAGCCAAGATTAAATCATTTGTTATCTTTTCTTTCAATACATCACAGCTCATGCTGGCTTCCTCACCGATCATCCGTGATCAGCAACCTGCAGATCGTCGTGGATTTCCCCGGGGCTCTCCCAAGAATCCTCCCATCATAGTGCTGATCGCCTTTGTATTAGTGAAATATTCTTGAGTACGGCGTAATAAAAAAAGCAATGTAATATATTATATTATGCATGGGTTTGTTGCATGCATTCAACCATGGTTATCGTAATGCCTAATAATCCCTTCCTGATTCATATAACATAACAGAGGTCTGATGAAAGTGGACAGGATTATTTTTAACCACAAAAATCAAAATGATTGCTGAATCCATAAAAATGCTGCAGCGCAAGAAAAATTTCCCTAGTTATCACCTACTAATGAAAGTACAGCACCCAAAGACACAGCGTGTGCTGCCTATTACCATTCTCGTGTACACCCCACACGAAAAAGAGATTTTGACTGACAAGATTTATCACGAGAGCGAAAGAGATTTTTATTCCCCATTTCTATGGGGTTAACACACTGTGCAATAAGAGTGGACAACCACTGTTACCCCTTAGAGGTATGGTGAGCTAAAACGCCCTCTGCTTCTTTTTGCACTTACTCTTTCGTATGAATTGACGAAAACTCTGTACTCGGGTTACAAAAAATATAAGTTCGAATAGTGTCAGATCGTGTGTTAGGTGAAAGACATAACTCGCACTGTCTGTGCATACAACCCTGAGTGGGTAATAATTGGTATTGTTAACATGCTCTGTATAGAAATAATGGCTTCATTCTCGATGTTGTTTTAATTCCAGTAAATTCTCGCTTGTCGTGAACTGATATCCCGTCCATTCGTCAATTGCCGTGTCCAAGCCATATACCCATACAATCCATATTAAAATGTGGGGGGCCCCCGTGGCTCAGTTGGTTAGCGCGCTAGCGCAACGTAATGACCCAGGAGTCTCTCACCAATGCTGCCGCTGTAAGTTCAAGTCCAGCTCACGCTGGCTTCCTCTCCGGCCCTACCTGGGAAGGTCTGCCAGCAACCTGCGAATGGTCGTGGGTTTCCACCGGTCTCTGCCCGGTTTCCATCCACCATAATGCTGGCCACCGTCGTATAAGTGAAATATTCTTGAGTACGGCGTAAAACACCAATCAAACAAATAAATCAAAATGTGTCCTTGTTACCTATTCAAAATGCTGCACAGAGAATCATTGTCTGATCCTCTGCTAACCCGAGCAGCTGGAGACTAATTTTTGGAGTGAGTGAGTGAGTTAGTGAGTGCTTAGAGTTTAACGTTTTTTTTTTAGTTAACGATTTTTCAGTCGTATACTGTATGACGACGTAGGATCTTTTAAAGTGCAAGTACTTGTGATGTGCCTCCTTCTTGGAGGACGGATTTCTATCGATCTTCTATTTAGTGCTGTTTCACTGACATGACGTACCAAGGGCAAATAACTTGCCCGACTCGACATTGTGTACTGATACGGGTCAACCGGTCGTTGTGCTTAATGCTGAACACCAACCGAGGAAGTTACAACTTTCTCCTTTAAGCGCTTAGGTGTGACCCGACCCAGGATTGACCCTTGATCTACCGCCCATCGAAACAGACGCTGTACCAGCTGAATAGAAAAGTTTTCTGTTTGAATGTAGAACAAGTCGCAGCAATATAATACCTTCTGTTATCACTAAGAAAACGTAATATAACGTTAGTTTAAAAAGTGATGATGGAAGTTGCAGAACCCAAACTCGTGCTGTTTTTTTAGCACCAATGAATGCCCAATTAATGCCACCATAATGATGGCTACCGTCGTATAAATAAAATACTCCCGAGGGCGATGTAAACCAGTATCGAAAAATTAAATAAATAAATAAATAACTTTTACGGTGTGCATGTTTTGGTATGTATGTTTGATGATTATATTTTCCTTTGCATTATTTCGGTATGGCGTTTAAGCTGAAGCATCGGGGCATCCATCCATTAAGACATTTTGGTGCTAAGTGTACGTAACTATCGTGACAACGAGAGATATATAGGCGATACGGCACCAAGGTACAGTACTGCCCGATTCTAACAATATAGGCCTACTCTACGCCTATCATCCGCCCATCCTACACTCATCTTCAGCGGATGTGAGGCGGATCCTGAGCAGATCATTCGGCCATGGTGGGCGGCTCGTGCGCGAATGTTGGCACCGTCCTGATCTTCATCTTACGTAGATCTTGATCGGCCAGTTCATGCCGATGTAGACTGGGTTACCCAATGAAAGCCCACGACGAACCTCAGGTTGTCTGCAAAGGCCTTCCCACCTACGACAGTGGCTTAAAAAAGCATGAGCTGAACTTGAATTGGTCTCGGCTAGCGCGTTATGAAGGCCGAGGGGGCCCACCCGAAAGCCTTCTTCCAAACCCATTGGCCATCCTGCCGTCCTGTTCAAATGAAATGTAAATAACGAGACAAATGTTTACGTTCAGATTTACTCACTTCTTCTTGCATTGCTGGCCTCCTGAGCGTTTGCATAATCCCTCCTAAACAGGAAAAACGAGAGAAAAAATCGAACAAAAATATGAGCATTTGTCTCTGCATTACTCGTTCATTGTTGCATTCCTTTGAACAAATCATTTTTCACAGGTGTATATACAAGCATAGTCAGTCACTCCGTTTAGTAGCAAACTGTATAATTGCTTCGAAATCAAATCTTTCCTGCTCAAGGGAAATGGATATTAAACAAACAGAAAATAATTATATCCATGTTTATATTTTACATTTTCAGAGACATTTCTTGAGTGACTTTCTTGATTTTGCACGGATTTACTTCTTTAGCAGTGGCGAATGAAAGTACATCAGATTAAGCGTACATATTAAGGACACATTCTTGAACATTGGATGTTTTATAGTGAGCATAGACAGGTGTAATTAGAATAATTAGGATGGCGTGTTTTCTCTCAATACACACTCTCGATATGTCCATGAAAGTAACTTGTCTTAAAGTGTAATGAATTTCAAGCCAGGAAGCTGTAAATACCTTTCCTCGCGCAAAAGCGAATAAATGAATTGGCCGTTGCTCTGGTGCAAAATATGCATGATTCTTATAAAATGTCACTGACAATATAAAAAAAGCTTGGTTATTCCTAATTGTCAAAGCAAAGTTGTCTTTCCTCTGGGCGTGAAGATATTCCACCAACCCTTGCTTTTCCACACCGTACGTTTGTCAGAAAATGATAAAAAGACTATCTCTGCGCCATGCTTGAAACGTCATGTTATTGACACTGCTTGTAATTTAAATTATCTTTGTTTTCTCAAGTCCAAAGATTTTTAAACAGGCCTTATGTGATTTGTTGATGTAAAACATTAAAACGTAAAAAAATTTAGTAGCTCAAATATTTTTAAACAGACATTTGCTTGGTAAAGGTTTTAATATTTTAACAAATCATTGCTTTGGGAGTATCAGAGCTTGCTTTTAAAATACTGACTTAAACATTGGCAGACATGCAGACGTTCTTACATAAAAAACTGTGTAATTTCTTTTCCAAATCATGAATACAAAATGATTTCCATTTCATGCCCATCGCACTCATTCTGTCCTTTAGATCCTGGGGCAAACGTTCAGTTAGTTTTATTGTTGCCCGTTGAGCATAGGGAAATCGTTTCATATTCTACAAAATGACGAAATTCATACAGGTAAAATCTATGAGGTCGCTCTGCACCATTGATCATTACACCGCATCGTGTGCAGAAAGGAAAGGTAATATTTTATTAGGGATGATATTCTTCATTCTGTCGAGTAAAGAGGACTAAACAAAAAGTAAACGTTACTTACATGTTTCAGATCTTTGAGATCTATCCGAGAGTTCAAGCCTTTTGTTAATTTTTTTTTTCATGTTATGGAAACATTTTCGACCACATTGGTTACAAGATGCTTTACTGGAATTGCATTAACGCTCCGCCCCAGTTTCGGCCCTAACCGATGTACACTAGATAATTATTTGAACATGTAATCGATGTTTGACGCCGTTCAAAAAATTTTCAGTTTAAACACGTCGGATAATGGTAAAGGAAACAGATCTGAGCATCTGACCCGTGCATCTGACAAATATCCTGGCATAAAGCATACGTAAAAAGCTACTATAAAACTAAGGCTTTCAGGAAAATGAAAGAAAAAAAAAACATTTGTCAAAACAATGAGAAAAAACTTTTATTGTTGAGGTATATTTTATACATATGCACGTGAATGTTCGGAAATGGCCCTCATCAGTGACATTTATCAGATCATTTAACATCCTTTAAATTTAAAACCAGCTTAGCTTCACCAAATCGGGCGCTCTTCTAAACAAAGTTGTGTAAAAAGTTATCAAATTGACAGACTGGGGTTTTAGGAGAAATGTAGTTTTAGGAAATTTTTACAACTTTTACAACTTGAAGTAGATCATTTCCTCAACCCTTATATAAAGACTCTGTAAGGAATAATCCGGTAACAAATGGGCTTCAAAAGTTAGTGTAGGGGACGGAATGACGCGGGGGTGGGGGGGGGGGAGGGATGGGGGAGCGCTGGAGGGGATGATTGTTAATGAATGGTTTCAAGATCAGTTTCATCTTTCGGTGGTAATAATCTTGACCTACGTGATGTACGGAAGAGCGGAATGAACAGTTACAAAATTTAGTCAAAAACCAATTCCTTACAGCAAGAATTATTTCCAAAATCCTAACAAAATTTGGGACATCATTTATTTCTGGGAAGGCAGATTTCTAAAAAACTGAACATCTTCTTAATTATACATGAATAACAATGAAAATCTGCATGATTGCCTTTTTAAACATAGCAACTCAATCATGTGTTTAGCACTATGCAAATTAAGCTCTGAAAAGTATCCTGAAGAACAAAATGCATCATCAAGAAATTGAAATAATAATGCTGGTGGGAAGGTCTGCCAACAGTCGTGGATATCTTCCAGGCGCTGCCCAGTTTCCTCTCACCATATTGTTAGCCGCCGTCGTATAAGTGAAATATTCTTGATAGCGGGGTAAAACTGCAATCAAATCAATACATTTGTGCGTGGAAACCTACTCTCAGCCATGCATTTTATTTATTTATTTATTTGATTGGTGTTTTACGCCGTAGTTAAAAGTATTTCATGTATGCGACCATCCGCTAGTTACTGCCAGAAATTCCCACGTACTGCCAGCATGATCGTTTTTGATCCTGTTTAAAAGCATATCAAAGAGGTTTTCACTTACATATACGAGGGAGGCCAGTATATTATCGTTGAAGGACACCGAAGTTTCTGGAGGAAACCAGGAAAAACCTTTTCCACGTATCATTTTGATGGAAAGATATTATTTTTAACTGCGATATCTCACAAAAAGTCCAAAATCGTTATAGCTGCGCGTATGTCACAACGAACCCATGCAATTAGTAATCAATGTCCTTTGCTATGCTGGTATATAAATTGTTGAAGTTCATCCTAAGAAACAGTGAAGCGCGGTAAATGCGATATCACGCGATAAATTACTGTTGTGTATAAAATGTGGACAAAAACTTTTTCTTTTTCTTTTGAAAATGATGTTGAAGTGAGGGAATACGTGATATTTTGTGCCAGTGGAAAAGAATTCTTTATATTATAGATTACTTATTATTTTAGATGTCTTAAATTCATTTAAATACTGCAAATAGCTTAAAGAAATATATTTACATTCACTTTCAAATTAGCCAGCAATTAAGGTTATTGGCGTCATTCACACCTAAAATCTTTCATAAATCATACATTGGAATTGAAACATTTGACAAGATTTTATTCAGAGAAAAAAAAATAATCAACAAAAATTAACTGCGATAAACTCCTCTGTCGGGTTTCCATGGGGGTTGGTTTCATACTTTGTGTCCTTTTTCTACAAACGTTGTCACAGGGAAGCTACCATAGAAATCAAGCATGTGCTTCAGAGCATTTCAATACTATAGTTATTAACATCGCTTTAGCACTTCACCTCTTATCCCTTCCGTCATCCTCTGAAGGCGTGCTCATTTAATCGCGTGAGAACGGTTTAACATTTCGGAAGCTACAGCTGTAAACACGAAATTGGTGTACTGGCATTAATATATTTAAACGTGGGTTACTGTTTAAAGGTTATACACATAGCTTGCTGATATGCTTTCAATATTAAGGTGCCCGCTATATTCCCGGGCTATAACATTGGAATATATTTCATTTTTGTCTAAATTTTTGTTTAAACTTTTCCGAAATGCTTATTTGAAAGATGTCCAAGAAGACGCTCCAACCCCACCCGGAACCGCCTCCGATTTTTTTCATAGTGACTCGGCAATGGCTGTCGCCATTGTAACAATAAATCTTGGAGGTTGAGCGTAAACCTGTTTAATGTATCTATCGACTGAATGATTGTTTGATGTTTGATACCGCTAAGTAGCAAACCTTTTGACCTGAATGTTCAAGTTAGCTTTACGTCGTACTTAACATGTTTTCAGTCATACGACGACAATGGGCTATTAGGTGTGTATGCATATGATGTGTCTTCTTTTATCCACATCGCCAAAGTGCTACAGCCACTGAAGTATCATGCCAAAGAAACAGACAGGACACCCCTCCCGGTCTAATAATACTAACGCCTGGCCAGCCAGTCAAATTTCGGTGCTTTAACCACTTCAAGCACCAATCGAGGCAGCAAAAAGTATAATTTTTAAAGCCTTTGACAAAGTACTTCTAAGCATCAAAATAATACTAAAACATAACAAATGCTATAGTTAAAACCTTTTTTTCTTTTTTTGATTTGACTACTCTGGCTTTGGTTTGTGTGACTTATCAAGTATTCGACGATTTTTACTGTACAGTCCACACAAGTTTTTCCCAGTTCAAAACTGGGCTCCTAAAAGTTATATTTACAACAAAATTATACTTTAATGTCACGTCAAACTACCTCAAATAAGTATGTCCATAACCATTAACACTTAGTAAAAAAAACCTGATCGATAAACAGATAAGAACTCACGCTAGACGTTTTTTTTCCACCGGCGCTCATTAACGGCATAACATGAGGTAGTTATAATCACATGTGTAAAAAACCGTTCGAGGCATTTATCCTTGGCATTTACAAATAAATACCTTAAGTGTGGATTGCTAGAAATTGCAACGGAAACAACTGCATTATCAAGGTGACCTTGTTTCGGCGCAAATATGCTTGATAACTTTTAGAAATCCTTAGCAAATAGCTTGACATTACGCCGTATTCTTGTACACTTGCTATAGCATACAAACTGGGTTTCAACATATCAACATATATGTTTGATACTTTCAGCTCTCAGTCTTTCTTTTCAACATTTTAAATACTTTAATAACTTCACACGGGGCCTCCGTGGCCTGATGTGGTTAGCGTGTCCCAGGAGTCTCTCACCAACCTTCCCCTTCCGGCCATGCCTAATGTGCCGTGGAGACTAGCTATATGGAAGTTGCGTACCTCTTAGTAATGGACTTCTGTTATCACGTATACAGCGGTGGTCTGCACTGTAATGTAAAAAAACCGTGTATCACCCTGAACAGCTTTCCGATATGACTGGAAAGTGTACATGAGCTCAATTGAAACACAGAGAAACCCCAGTGATGAACAACTCGACTGGTATTCGATCATGTCGCTGCGCTAAGGTTCAATTTAATGAGTTACTTCCAACATAAGTATAATCACTTCCGTACTGGCTGACAGATTTTATTTGCGCAGGGCACGGGGGATCGGGAGTATAGGAAATCGGCATAGGAAAATATCAACGCATCTCACTGGAAACTCTAACTCGCTCAACCGCACCCCCACTAAAAAACAAAAAAACAAAAAAAAAAAAAAACAAGGAAACAAACCACGCATGGCATTCCTATTTTAATCCATATATCATTTATGCTTGCGTTTCTTTTGCTCTGGCCGCATAACCAATTTCTTATCTCAGCGACAAAGACAAGTTAGGATTAGACATATGCACGTAGTGTTTCATTTGCCGCATTTTTAAATAAATCACAATGTTATTGCTGATCTACACCTCAATCGAACAGATGCCTGTACCGAAGACGTTTGCTCGACTGCATAAGAAATCTCCACAGCAATGTTTGAAGATGTGACATTCTTCTTGGTAGTTGGCACAGTCAAACAGTCCCCGCTTTCTCATCATGGCCTCTCTGAAGTTTGCGGCGAGCTCTCGTAGCTCTCGTCTGAAAACAGGAAAAACTTTGTTATCTTCTGTTCCACGTTAATTGTAGAGTTAAACGTTACATTAGCGTCCCCGTAGATAGATCAAGATCGCCGTGTATTTATAGCGGTGTGTCGCTAGAAAGCCCTGACGTTCATACCACTCATAATGCCTCTAATCTGTTAGAGCAAATAAAAAAATGCTGCTCTACTGAGTTGCTTACAGCATCATGACGCAGAAGTTATGAATTTTCCCAAGGTAATACTGTTCTTTTTTTTTTCTTCTTTTTTACGTTGTAAGATTTTTCATATAATCAATAAAGTTGTATGCGAGATCGTCTACGAAATTACGTAAAGGCCTTCAGGTATGCGGTAGATTTTGCCATATATCAGGATGTAGCGGATGAAACAGGCAAAGCTAAAATGTTTGTTACTAACTATCAACCTTTTAAATGCCGCTGAATGCAATGTTTCATGTTACGAATAATACCGTGAATATATGACAGTGTCTTTAATAGACATTTATCGTGAAGCTAAACTTCTAAACAGGTGTCCTCTTTCTCAGTATAATTGTACGATATGCTGTGAGCTGAAATAAATAGCGCTGAGCGTTCAGTTGAAGAATAGCGTCCAAATTGGAAATCGCCAAAGTGCGCGGTGGAAGTAAGAAAATGGGAGGAGAAACCAGAATGGCAAAACTATTACAATATAGCTTTTGAGTTTTCTTTACCTGCACACACAGTAATATAATTTGGATGGCGACACTGGAAAAATAGTAATTGGTGTTTCAGTGACATTGTTTGTCATCGTTGATTAAAACTCTGTTCATATTCCTGTCAGATTTGAACAATGAGTGAATGAATGAATGAATGAAGGCTTGGTGTTTAACGTCGAACTTAACACTTTTTCCGTCATTTGATGACGAGGAGTCATTAGGTGTGTGAACGTATGCTACATCATGTCACAAGTGCCATTGTTAAAGTCTTTGGTATAACCCTACCCGGGTTAGATCCCGGTTCTCCCGATTTCGAAGCGGTTATAAATCAAAGAGATGAACGTTACATGTGCAACATTGTATATCTACTCACTTATTCAGAATCCTGGTACTGTCTGCTTTTCTTACTGTATCCACCCTATGCACAAAAACAAACAAGAAAAAAGAAATGAATTATGGCATATTCATTAAGCGGTCATTTCGATATTTATTTCAAATATATATTTAGGGTAGGACAAATAAAGTACAGTTTTTAATATCAGAGCGTCTCGAATTACGAAACCGTGATTAGAATGATCCCTGTTAATTGAAATTTGTTTCATAGACTCAGTCTATACCCTTAACATATGAGTCAAAACAGACATTCGTTTGCCAGCCATCAAGCAATAAGGACGATCCAGATCAATGATCACAAGACCAATTCCCAAAAACGGCGTATAACACATACCAGTAAAGAACTACGAAAACACGAAAATGGGACGGAACCGTGCAAAGAGAAGCATTCAAAAGTGTATGATGATGTAGTAAAGAAACAAGGTATGTTCTAGGCGGCTGGGTGAAACCAATATTCAATTCGTGTACCATGCTGAAATATCGGTTGTCGATAACAAAATAGGTATCTATGTTGCGCTTTGACTGCAACTATCTGTATACCAAACGTGACGATTTAACTCAAGACGATGAATATGCAGTCCCCAGACCCTGGTTAAGCAGCATTAGAGACATTCATAAAGCAGAGCACAGGAATTTCTGAAAGCTCTGTCCATATTTACTAATCAGAGAATTTTTTACCCATTGTAAAGCTTACGAAACTTAGAGTGAAGGCGTTTGAAGGAATAACCTTGGCACAATAGTTTTTATAGTATTAGTTGATTAAAATCGCCACACAAGATGCAAGATCTAACAAATGATACTAGGCAAGATATGCACACGCCACATGCAGGACTCTTCGGTATATTGCTGTTTAAGTAAGGATAATTTACAATTTCAAAATTGAAACTATCCCTCTTGTTGTAAAGTCTGCGTGAGAGGAAACCCTTTTTGGTATTTGTACAAATGTAGGTTTACATCCAAGAATATTTTATTTATATTCAATTCTATGTGTGAGAGAAACCGAAGTGTTGAAAGTTAAAACCAAAATAACTGGCCATTTTTCGCACACGAGGCGAACGCCATATTGGGCGTAGACAATATTGGTCGAAACTACAAAAGACATGCCAAGTACATCAAACTTCATGCTTCTGTTAGGCCATTTACATCATCTTTTATTGTCCTAATATCGCAGGCGATCACTGAAGTCAGCAAGACCATTCGGAGCCTGAAATATTCAAAATAGTCTCGAAGCCTTATGTCCTGTATGTGTGGCGATAAAAGGGTTAAATTATTCTATGTGTACATACCCCTCAGCAATCGCCTGGTCCTTCTTCCCTGCACGGGCTTGTGTAGCTAGAATTGATGTAAAAAAGGCATTGCATTTATTTTAAAAGCACACTAAGGGATGAGGATTACTCGAAAATAGAAGCAGGCTGTGCCAGCTTTCATAACAATAGTTCTCTTTCAAGTCAGTATCTTTAATAGAAACCAGTGACGTTATTCGAATCCAACATTTCTAGTGCACAACAGAACAGGAATCCCACCAACAAGTCACGGCAACCCAACAAGAGTCACACCTACCAAAAGCCTCCTTAACCCAGACTAGTGACACCGACTCCAACAAGTCACGAGTCACACCAATCTCGACAAGTGTCACATCAACCACAACGAGAGTCACACCAACCGAAGCAGAGT
The DNA here is from genome assembly GCF_032854445.1 of Liolophura sinensis. Classification (NCBI taxonomy): domain Eukaryota; kingdom Metazoa; phylum Mollusca; class Polyplacophora; order Chitonida; family Chitonidae; genus Liolophura; species Liolophura sinensis. The sequence continues at coordinate 1,676,992 of NC_088297.1, read as the reverse complement.
CAACCCAAGGAGAGAAACGTTTACCACATATCAAACACTGATCTTACCTATTGCCGCGGTCACATATATAAGGATGACGGCCATCAGAATGTTGTTCCCCATGGTGAACGTGCTTCTTGTGATATCTAGAGACTAGGGCTAGACAGCACGTCTTAAGCTCATCCGCGCTCATATAAATAACAACTGGGGTAATTAGATAACAACATGGGCGGCCACTCCCTGCTGATGAATCACAATAATTCCGGTTAATTAAGGCGTTTAGTGACTAGTCCAATTAAAACGGAAACAAACTACGTCATCTTTGAAAGACCGAACTGGGCACATGCACTCAACCTTTACTGCAGAATAAAATTCTAGCGAACCTACATGTAGTCAGAAAAATTGATGAAAATTGTCCACACTTCAAGGCGTTTAAATGCAGTATTATATCTCAAGATCTCGAGTTATTGATAAAATCAATTCTACACACAAAGGAAGAAGTACGTACAACAGTTACACCAGACACCATCAAGTGGGCGAACTGAGGTTTGCCCTGAAAAGTTTTCTGCGTTTTTGTTAACAAAAATCAAAACAAACAAGAGTAGAGTACACTTTTACGTTTCGTATTTTTCTTTATTTCTATAAAACACCGACAAAGTGCCTTGGTTTATTTTATTTTAAAAATTGATTTCCAAACACATCAAAGAGTCGAAACAATCCCCTGCAATTCTACATTTGCAAATGAAACATAGCTGTCTTACTAACACACTGATTCCTCAAACGCCTATATGTCAGGGCAACACGCAAGTAAGAAGGAAACAGAATTGTCCATTTGGGATGTAATCGCCACTCTTGTCAGACAATATCAGCTGCCACACAAAGGCAATGTGATTTGTGTGTATTGACCTTGCAAGAGATCATAGGGCTTTATAAAGTGTTTATGTTTGGACAAACTGTATATAGCCTCCATGTGAGTCAGAAATATGATCCGCTCTTGATTCCTTGAATTTATAAACAAATATGTATATATGCTTGAATTTTACGTCGTATTTAACATTAATTATCATTAATAGCTGGAGTCACTAAGGATATGTACATATACTGTACATATATTGTGTGTTTTTATCCCAGAGCGAACCCATGCCGCCTAAAATGCTGCTCTCACTGAAGTATCACGACAAAGGCACCAGATATGACACTCCGAACATTACACCGATATCGGGTCAATCAGTCCTGTTTCCTTGCTCTAGCTTGCCCGTGCTCTAACCTCTCAGTTGCCCATTGTATCCAACTGTAGGGAGTTGTTGAGCTCTGCCCTCTTTGTGGACCTATATTTGTATATAGTAGGTCAGGGATGTCACCAATTACTGTTTGTGCGATATTACACAAGTTTCCAGGGAATAGATTCTCATTGAGGCATTTTTACTATGCTAATAACATATTAAAATCGTAGAATTCGTCATCGGCATGCTCCTATCTTCCACACATCTGTACACGTTGCTTCATAATTACGCGACAACCATGTAACATTTACTAAATTACAGTTTAGCCACGACACCCTGACTACAAGGTGGCTGTGTAATTGTTTGAATGCGTTTAATGGGTGTGCACTTATTCGACCTTCCAAAACAAGGATATGAGGAGAAAAACAGACGAGAATGTCTGTCGTCTATGTCTTCAGTAAACGGCTTTGTCCCTTTTTGTGTAATTAAACAGTTTCCTACTGGGATCCGATCGGATACAATTAAAATACAATACTAACAATATACTAAAACAAAGTATTATTATTTGTGGTAATGTGAACAATTTTTGAAAGCTCTAACTTTCGTGTGGTAGGATGTGATATATACTTTACGCAGTGTTCATAAATGTTTCATGTATAAAACTGTGGGGGCCACCATTGTTGTGGGAAAGACAACGGGCATAGCCCCGAAGAATCCATGACCATCTGAAGGATGTTGTCAGACCTCCCTACGAACGGCCGCAGAAAAAACCAACATAAACTTGATTTGAACTCACAGCTGATGCACTGGCGAGAGACCCCTGAAAACTTGATCGTTCCTCGGTGTGTTCAAAAATACAGAAATTTGTCATTTGTAAATCAGTTGGTTTTAGCCTGGTGCATGCTCACTTCAATTCCTTCTCTGCTTCAGTTCCTGATTAAACCGATCAAACGTTTTGAACAAAATGCAGTATGGCCGTCAAGTGACGTGACAAAATCTACCCAAACTACTCAAGAGATATACCTCGTGTATGTCCTTAAAATGTCCTTAAGTTTCATTTAAACTGGTTGGTATACTCTACATTTCCTAGCTCTGTCGTGGACAACAGTGGCATGGAACACGGGTTTCCTTGATTTCTTTATTTCATTGATATTTAACGAGGTCTTAGCAATATTTCACTTAAACGGCGGTGTCCAGGATTATGGTAAGATCAAACCGGGCATAGCCCTGAAGAAGTTTTCGCTGATCTCTTGGTTCCTTGTGGTGTCACATTCGGATACATATAGGTCCTTTGTAAACTTTCAGCGTCTTTTTTTGCTTTGCTATGTGTGGACTCTCTCTTGTTTTTAAACAGACTTCAGCTGTATGGCCTATGGGTTTACCTGTGTTAATATACGCCAATCTATGTCAATACTAGAAAGGGCCCTCCGTGGTTCAGTCGGTTAGCGTGCTAGCACAGCACAATGACCCAGGAGCGTCTCACCAATGCGGTCGCTGTGAGTTCAAGTCCAGCTCATGCTGGCTTCCTCTACGGCCGTACCTGGGAAGGTCTGCCCGCAACCTGCGGATGTTCGTGGGTTTCCCCAGGGCTCCGCCCAGTTTCCTCACACCATAATGCTGGCCGCCGTCGTATAAGTGAAATATTCTTGAGTACAATTTATCAGTCAAATAAATAAATAAATGTCAATACTAGTCAGTGTGACGCATATGTCACGAACAATATTATAAAACGAGGTAACTGCATACACGCACGCATGGGTTAAATCGTGCCCTACAGATTGCACGACAAGGGACAGCAATCCGTATATGATCAAAAGGGTTGCCTCCCTTGCATAAATCACGTGAGAATAATTTGATACCGTAAGTTCGTATTATATAGTCAGTCTGCCAGCAGGATTCATAACTGATCGTGATCAATAGCTATAGTCAACCTACCCTAATCGTTTGTCCTTCATTTTATTGGGAGGTAAATGATGCGAGTAAGTGAGTGACAGAGTCAGTGAGTGAGTGAGGTGAATAGAGCGAGTGAGTGAGGGAGTGAATGAAGGTAGTGGTTACAGTGATGGCAGCAAGTTGAATTGACAGCTGCACAATTATGAAGTAGAGAACAGAGAAAGCAGCATAATTTCCGCCTAGCGCAACGAATCAAGGTATTTGAAAGTGTTTTTTTTTTAAGAAACATTTTACTAAGCCGAAGGTAGGCATATCTTGGCTCTATCGGGTTTGATCGCCGAGAAATCAAGCCAGAACTTCTCCCTGTTACCGGATTTGTCCTCATGTAGCCAAGAAAAAAGTTTGTTAGATTCATACACCAATGTAAAGCTGAATGTCTGCTTAACAAGAACAGTAAAAACTTTGACTGCTACGTCATTTCTACGTAACAGTTAGGGACTAAACTGTTAAAGGAATATCCATTGTATCCATGAATATACACAACATATCTTCGATGTTTGCACTCCTTGCAGACGACAAAATCGCATAGTAAAACAAAGCGTGTAGCTTTTGACTGGCTGATTTTAATCATTTATTTTTCGCACACAAATCAAGTAGCTCTCAACATTTGCTGGCGATAGATAGGATACGATATTTATCCCACCCCTTTACCCGACGTTCGCCAAACACAAGAATCAAAGCCTAGGTTTTTCGTGTGTTTCTAGAGATCACTTCCGGTGTGATCGTCGTGACCCCAGTGACCTCGGCGTTGTTCGAATTTCAATTATTTCAGATTTGTGTACAAATTTTGCTAGTGATGTAAAGCGCATGAAGAGAGCCCAGCCCAGTTCCCAGTGGATGTTATAGCTGATACATTCGGTAATAACTTTAGTGCTAAGCGTGTCTCTAATAGCTTTTGTTTCCTGCTCTACCGGAAATTTTAGACAAGAAACCATCAGCGCAAATCCAGCCGAATTTTTGCTGTTATTTTAGAATAAGCAAAATAATTACGGTTCACCAAATAGCAGCGTCGTCTGTGTACGTTTTATCGTTCAAAATCGTCAAGAATGTTCCTAAAAAGTCTTTGTCACATTTAAGAATAACTTAACACAATAAAAAGTCCATTTGGCAGTTTGGTATTTACTGAAAGCAATAGCTTGAGTACAGACAATCTGATTAGCGAATGCAGATTTTTTGCCCAAAAATCTGCATCAGTACAGCCTCTTTAAGTTTGCGACACTTTTGAACAACCAGCATGTCAGGGTTGAAATGAAGACAAGAAGGAATACATATGGCATAATGATCAATGTTCATTTATTAAAAAAAAAAACAATTATAATACAACTTATAATTTATACAAAACATGTTCATTTTCGTTTTTTTTTCAAGGAAAGTTAAAACTAGTAAATGCAGTTAGATGGCTATCACAATTGAAATATATATGCCACCACTGCAGTTTTACACGTAGCAAACGATATTGGTCGGCCGTAAAAGAGTATATTTCCCATAAGAAATTTTAAAAACACGCATCAATTAATTTAGCCGCTATCCTAAATCAATATCTAAATAATATGCATATACATCGATGGGCTTGTATTGACAATTACCAATCTTAACGTAATTTTAAAAAAAAATCTGATACTAGAAATGATACATCACATCGCTGAACATAACATTTATAAATAACAACCTTCGTGACAGGTGGTAAATTTAAATTGAAGAATGTCTTTTCTTTTAAATGTGCACCAAACGTTTTTCTCGGACATAATGAAGGCTCTGCTCGCCACTGAAAAATTTTGTTGACGAGAGCTTGGCATATAAGTTCCATTTGCCTTCCACTCAAAATTCAGCTGTTCTTTCAAGTGGGGATTTTGAGAGAATGACCTTGTACAAACGAACTATGCCACCTTATTCTGAATAACTATGTCAACCTTTTTCAATCTTTCCGTATTATATTTCCACCAACGTCATGCTTTGTCTGTATCTATCGTGTTTACACAAAAATGCTTTTCTCTGATTATGCTTGCTTCCCTCACATAGGTCAAAGGCAGTCTTTTAACCAATATTTCACGGGTGCAGTTGAACATATAACCATGGAAAGAGCCTTGCAGCCAGCCACTTCACCCCACCCAACACTCACCCCTTACACTCCCGCCAACACAACTGCCTATTACTGTCTATTGAACACAATTACAGGAACATGAAATTTGTGTTAAAATTTAAACACATTTTTTTACCGACAAAGTTTTGTTTTTAAATGCAAGTCTATGTAAAAAAAAGATTGGATATCGCTTTAGCCTAAATACAAATCAACACACCTTGGCATTAAATCTGAACACCAACATTTCGCTGTCTTTCATTGGAGGGTGAAGAACTATCTCCCTCCAGATAGAATTTAAATTAAAAAGTCAGATACAGCATTTTCTAGCTAATGACACCATAAACCACAAAAATAATACAAAACCACTAAATATTAAATGGATTTATTTTCAAAATGTGCCAAACGTATTATCGGTTGATTGCTTTCAAGGGGAGACAACTATATAAAGCATTGTTGCAACAGGGCACTTAGGCCTCTTACTCCATGAAGAATATCCAGCAGTCTGTGTCAAATATAACACTTGTTCCGTGACAGTTTGCTTTACATTTCTAATACATAACGCATCTTTTTTAGGACTGAGACATACTTATAACTTAAATCGTTAATTTATCGCGCTGAAAATACATGTAGACAGTGCAAAATAAATTAATTAAATACGTGTAAGTACAATTCGTTGATCATAAGGTATATGTGTGTAACCCTATATATATATATATATATTGATGATTTTGACTAGAGAGGGTTAACATCACCCTCACTTACTATGTACAACGCAATTAATGAATCTGCGCCCTCACCCGGAACCGGATACCTGATGAAACAAAATGGCGGAAATTCCCGAGAGTCGGTCTCCGGTAAATAGGGTGCTGACAAGTATGAAAACAACACCAGCATGTACCCGTGTCATTCAGTTATCTGGAGATATATCTCTGTGAGTGGGTTTGTGCTCCAACATCACACATATTCTTCTACTCTTCAATCCACAGGTTATGCTCAGCCTCTCGCTTCTGTCTGTTGAAGAAGCATGCGCCGTTCTCCAAGGATCCCTTACAACAAGGCTTGGCTTCATCGACACAGACTTTTGTCCTGAAAATGGCGATAAAACGAAACGTCAGCAAAGCCATCGAACACGGTCTACCATCATACGGTGCCATGTTATTATACACTTAATTCAATGCACTGGTGCTGGCAACTACAGATGTCATTCATATTGTTTGTACCAACTTTTTGTAGCTGAAGAGCCCCTACTTATCATGTTGTATGTTAACGTTATAACTATATCACTAAAAAGTGAAAAAAAAAAAAAACAATCGTTTTGCCAATCTACTCTAAGATGCAGTGCAACCACTTTCATAACACCTTCAGAAGATTCAGGTTAAATGCGCACGTCGCTTAAACCAGATGAAAGTGTCTGTGATTGTAGGTTCATCGTCCACACAATCGCAGCTTATGAGGGATGTCATATGGTTTTACTGCATCACTGTTCAATGTTGGCTGTTATGTATATAGTTTTTTATCTAACCATAAATATCGGAATCTATGTATGTGTGTAGCTCGTGTTCACATTTCGTCTGTATCACAGCGGATTCAAAAATGTGCAGTGTCGCGGTTTTCAAAAATTACCTACTGAGTATGCGACTAAAGCATTGATAACGATACAAACGGGCATTACAACAGCTTGCCTTACTTTTCACAGTCTAAATGTCACCGTGAAATAAGTGAGGATGTGAGGACAGCTGAGTCAGACTCACAGACGAACGTAAATTCATTGATGGCAACGAGGAAATCAGGGAAATTCAAATGTTGCAAACTTGCATGGAGATGATTGGACTTTTTATAGTCCTGAGCAAAAAAAAAAAAAAATAAAAAAAATAAAAGATGCACTATAATCCTTACTTGACACAGACGCCATTTCTTGTGGGACCAGAGGACCACCAGCCGCATCTAGAGTCGGTGTCGATACATATTCGGGTACGCGGCACATTGGGACACGGAATATCCGGGCAACTGCGAACCTGGACGGAATGGCCTCTGCAAAACGCAAATGGCATGATTAATTAGGAGTGAATTATTGATTATGCCTACATGAAGAGAGAACACGGCTGAAGGCACTGTCGTGTGGCATGACAAGTTTAACCAATAATAAAGGTTCTTGATTGAATGATTGAATGAACGACTAGTTTATTATAGGTTGACAGAAGACAGAAGGGTTCTTTTCATGGTGTAATGGATTTTAGTTGACTCAGAAATCAGTTTATTTCTCAGTTGTGATAAAGCGATATAAATTCCTTACCGACAGGTGTAGGCAGTGATGATCTTATTACAAGCTACTTTCAAACTTTTATGGAAAAGGTTCACTTATTCCAATGCCACCAGGAAGTGTTGGGCTAGTTGTTGATCAACTAAATGTTTCACTAAGACTAATCAATGATTTTCATCTACGGACACCGAAATGGCTGTTAAAATGCTGACTCGAGTATGTCTTTTAGGCTACGGTGGGGCTATATATTTATAGTTTCCCTGAATGTGTGCTTACGAGCATGGCTGTTCATTGCACCGTCTTGTACGAATGGAGCGACCACACAGTCCGCAGTTCGCCGTGCACTGGCCCCACGCTCCCCACTCTCCCCATCCATCTTCGGAGGCAGGAGGGCGGAAGGTGCTGGTCACTTCAATGTTACCCGATGTAGCAGCACTGGTTGTTGTTGTTGGTGCCTCAGTGGTAGTTGTAGTTGTAGACGTGGTGGTGGTTGTTGTTGGCTCAGGAGTTGTTGTTGTTGTTGGCTCTGGCGTGGTCGTGGTTGGTTTTGGAGTGGTTGTAGTAGTCATGGTTGTTGGTTCTGGTGTTGTGGTTGTTGTTGGTTCTGGTGTTGTGGTTGTCGGCTCTGGAGTGGTTGTTGTTGTTGTGGTAGTTGGCCTTGGTGTGGTTGTTGTTGTTGTGGTAGTAGTTGGCCTTGGTGTGGTTGTTGTTGTTGTGGTAGTAGTTGGCCTTGGTGTGGTTGTTGTTGTTGTAGTAGTTGGCCTTGGTGTGGTTGTTGTTGTTGTGGTAGTAGTTGGCCTTGGGGTGGTTGTTGTTGTTGTGGTAGTGGTTGGCCTTGGAGTTGTCGTTGTTGTGGTTGGCCTCGGAGTTGTTGTTGTGGTAGTAGTTGGCCTTGGGGTGGTTGTTGTTGTTGTGGTAGTGGTTGGCCTTGGAGTTGTCGTTGTTGTGGTTGGCCTAGGAGTTGTTGTTGTAGTTGTCGTAGTGGTAACAACTCTACGTATTGGAGCTGGAGTTGTTGTGGTAGTGGTTGGCCTTGGAGTTGTCGTTGTTGTGGTTGGCCTAGGAGTTGTTGTTGTTGTAGTTGTCGCAGTGGTAACAACTCTCCGTACTGGAGCTGGAGTTGTTGGTAGAGTTTGAAATCCTCCGCTGTTGTCCCCTAAAACACAGACACTGTCCCATGTCAGAGCCCATTTTGGCCAATATCCTGCATTTTATTGCAAACGGTTGGTATCTATCATCTCACCACGCATGCGTTCGACACAACTGTACACATATCCATTTTATGCATATGTAAAATAAAAGGTTATTTGACATTGGTTATTTGAAATGAAAACACGATTGTTTTGTACATAAATATGGAGCATTCTTAATAATACTAATAAAGTAACTATAACAGTCTACATGTTGTTGGTCTACTCACGTATGCAGAGTTGACCCACTAACGTATAGCCGCTACAGCAGTCGGGCAAACTGAAGAAGCAGCGATTCACGCGGGACCTACAGAGAGAAAAACGGTATGATCAATTTTTTGGATGACTTTTGATGGTATTTTTTATCTGATTGTTGAAATATTGGTATGATTGTGAATCGTTATCATCTCAGAATCGCACTGATCAAGGAATTATAATGATAGTGAGGGTCTCGTTATGATTCATGAAATTGTAATGGTTGGGAAACTAATATGATTAAAAAATGCTTATAGTCGTGAAATAGCTATGATCATAGAAATATTATGGTCGTTGAGGAATCGTTATAATAATGGAAAAATCAGGGTCGTGTAATCTTATGGTCATTCATGGAAATGTTATTGTCGTGGGGAAATCTTCAAAATGGTGGAATTGTTGTGACCATAGCATCATGATGATGGAATCGTTTTGATGGTGAAAATGCCATAATCAGGGAGGAATCATTACATTATATGGTGACCGAAGAGGACTCGTCATGATCGTGGACTCGTTATGATCGTGGATTCGTCATGATCATGGAGTCCTCATGATCGTGGAATCGTCATGATCGTGGAATCGTCATGATCGCGGATTCGTCATGATCATGGAATCGTTATTATTCTGCAAAATCATTGTGGTCGTGCAGAAATCGTCAACATCGCGGAGGAATCGTTACCAGCATGGCATTGCCATGATCTTAGAATCGTTATAATGGTGGGATCATTATAGTCATGCTGGAACTGTTGTGTCCGCAGAATCTTCATGATCGTGGAATAGCATTTAGGTGGAATCATCGCGACCATGCAATCCCTATGGCAGTGGAACCGTTATAATCATGGAATGGTACGTAATTCATTCAAAGAATCCTTATCTTAGCGAACACTTACGGCGAATTAAGTGAGCAGTCAGTGAGTAATGAACGGACACAGGGGCTTTCCTGGGGGCCGGGATTTGACCCGCATCCTCCACATTGCATCTCCACTGAAAACATGTTAAAAAAAGAAGTGTAAAACTCCAAGCATCCCCATGCCATTAACTAGTCCATAGCATTGTCCTGAGAATTTATTTGAATTTGTTACCACACCGCGATGGATCAGTCAGCACGGATTTGTTTACAACAGTACTAGATCACTCTTCCTCAGTAACAGAACATACTGTAGCAGGTCGTAAAATACAGTATTGTATTTTAATAATGCTGAACATCAGTTCCAACACCTAGCCCTACACTTCAACACCACCCCCACAAAATTGGATTCTCTGAATTAAGATTTTTACTAAAACTACAACTTTAGTGTAAGATCTCCTCTCAGCAGAATAATAACGGATGTTTGCTAGATCAGCCATTTTATGACTATATCACACTCTCGTCGCTGCTCTGGTTTTACTCTCTACGCTGCATGTTTTTAACTATATTGTCTTCCAACATAAACCAGGATTCTGCCAGTGGACTAAGCATCCCGGAGGCTTTGTCCCTTTGCGTTGTTTTCATGTGATTGTGTGTTAAATGTGATAACACAACATTCTGAGTAATTCTAGACCAATGACGTATAATAAATTGAAAATAGCATAACTGCAATTTTTTTAACCTAAACCTGCTTAAGCCACGATGCTGAGGAGCGTGTAAACTGCTCATAAGTATGTATTTACACGAACAATTAGAATAGAATCCTGACCGAGGTAAGCTGACAGGAGGTCGTATTTCACCGCTTACGTTTGACCAGCCAGCTATCACACTGTCGTTGCTGATCTGGTCTTACTCTCCCTACTGCACAGTACTATATAATACACTCGTTAATTATATTACAAAGATGCAGGTTATAAATGAAAACCACAGCACAATCCAAAGACTTTAAGAAATTGGACAGAAACAAACCTGCTCTGAAGTTAGCTTGGAAGCCGTCAACCTTTGTGCTCCCGACACGCGTACGCACCAGCATTTCAGTGCCCTCAGAGGTAAATAATTGGTCTGGTCGGTTTATGCAAAACCTGCGGTCAAGAGATAAAAGAATTCATGTACAATTGATATATCTATTACATATTATTAAACTAAATGCAGTTGTATAACTGTGGTCGAATAAGGTAGCGATATAATACTTTATCGATAATACTATAAACAACGCGAAGTCACAAAGTCCAGATTGTGTACTGGGGGTATATGTTAAAGTAGTTATAAAAGCAAACAGTTCATTGATGGACACTAAATATACAATTGTACACATGTTATGACACTATTATTTAAATTACCGACTAATGAATAAAAACGACATATTGTAAGGGAATTAACGAACCTTGGTCCGTTTTTCACTACACCCTGGTAGCGAACTTCCACGTAACCATCTTCACAAGGGAGGTCAATCGGATTTGGTAGCTGCATTCCAAAGCTACCCGAGAACGAGAGTTCAATCACATGACCAGGGGGTGCCTAAGAACAGAAGATATCTACAGATAATGATCTCAGTTCGTCAAGTATACATCAACACTTGTTGTATAGAAAACACACGGTATACATCTATGTGATTCCGTTATATACATATACAGGCCAAACCAAATGACAAGTTGGGATTTTTGTAAAACCAAAGGTCAGAAAAATTGTTGATTTAGGTTTATGCTGTATATGCATTTCTTTGATTGATGTTTAGGGTCCTTCTGTAAAATTTTCCATTTGAGCGGGGAAGTTTAAGATTGGAGGATACCGAATACGATAGTACACCACCGATTTTTGGCATGTTACTGACGAACCTTCCAACATGGGTGGTGCGGATATACACACCATACCGGTTAAGACAAATGATCAGAAGAAGAAAAAGGTGTACAAATGCCATGTCCAAGGTCGTACTTGATCTCGCACCTCTTATGTTGTTACCATTGAAAGGGAAACACCTTTTACACGCCCGCTCCCCTCCCCCATCCTGACCAAAAGCCGCTTACTAACCAGTGAAGGGTGGCCACGTGACCTTTATTGGTTGCCGCGAGTCCAGTGCTTAGATGAATCGGCCAGCAAGGGTTCTCTTCTTAATACCGTACGTAACTATGTCTTACCTGGATATACCAAGCGCAACCTGATGAAGTGGGGTGTCCGGAACTCCGATAACCCGGTGTCTGGATTGTTTGGAAATTCCTGGTAGCTTGCCTCACCTGCTGTCCGCATTCCACTGAAAACACCGACAGAAATGCCATGTTACATGCTGTGTTTACAACATGTACGATTACAGTTTGTGCCCATCTGTGCTAACCCTACGCCACAATGGCCGCCTATGGAAACAGTATGGACTAGATTCGAATTTTAAACAAGCGCGTAGCAATCTCGTGTGCAATGATAGGACAGAAATAGATCCTTCATATTTGGCAGAAATAAGTAAAAAAAATAAATAAAAGAAGAAACTTTATTAAGCAAAAAAAAGAAAAAAGTGGTGTTAACCAAACCCAATGAATAATAACTGGTTTCCGCAGATATTTGTTTACTTATTTAATTATTTAATCAATCTCATATTACACAGTTCCCATAACCGTCCTAAATCAGACTGTTCGAAGAGATGTACTGCTTTATTCTTTCACTGTTTCATAAGCCACCACGCCAGTAACTGCATCTTCCCACAAATCCATTTCCATTGTTCCCACTATCTGAGTGGTGAACAAACTTTAACAAAATCACAATTGACCCTTTGTTTTTTGCACATGTTATATTACATTTATTCCAATATTGTTCTTCACGATGCCAGTTTTGGCCGACTATTGTTCTTCACGGTGTCAGTTTTGGCCGAATATTGTTCTTCACGGTGTCCGTTTTGGCCGACTATTGTTCTTCACGATGCCAGTTTTGGCCGAATATTGTTCTTCACGATGCCATTTTTGGCCGAATATTGTCTTTGACATTGCCAGTTTTGGGCGGCTATTGTTCTTCACGTTGTCAGTTTTGGGCGATTATTGTTCTTTAACGTTACCATATTTCGCCTCATATTTGTGTTAAATTTGCTATTTTTAACCAACTATTGTTCTTCACGTTAGCAGTTGTGGCCGCCTATGGTATACTTACCGTTACCATATTTGGCCACTCCTTCGCAGAAGGGCGGTGAGAAGCCTCTGGGACATTTACACTCGTCGCATTTACGAGGGTTTCTGTAGCCACCGTTCCGACATCTATCCCACTCCAGTGTACGTTGGCCGCATTGCCCTAAGGTACAGAGAATCACAAGGAATGGTTAACCCCCTATCAGTTACTATATATACTCATTTCAACATAAAATTTCTAAACACATAGCTGTTGGTCAAGAATCGATTTCATGCCAATGTGTATATATTTGATTGGTGTTTTACGCCGTACTCAAGATTATTTCACTTATACGACGGCGCCCGGCATTATGGTGGGTGAAAACAGGGCAGAGCTCGGGGGAAACCCACGACCATCCGCAGGTTGCTGGCATACCTTCCCACTTAAAAATTAAAGAGGAAGCCAGCATGAGACAGACTTGAACTCACAGCCACCGCATTGGTTAGAGACTTCCGGGTCATTACGCTGTTCTAGCGTGCTAACGAACTGAGCTACGGAGGCCCCCTTCATACCAATGGCGTATATTTTGGCTAAATATCGTGTGTTCACCTCTCAAATTTCATTTCAGTTTCATTTAATTTGTGCAATAGTAAGGTAGTGATGTTCTACACATGTATATAGAGTTCATTTTAATATGTTTATTATCTTGACTTGAGTCTTTAATATTCTGGCAAAGGTTTAGTCTTGTGAACTCAAAGAAGCATTCATCATTTAGAATGAGCAGTCATCAACAACGATGGATTTATCCAAGGACAAGGGTTATTACTGGCACCTGCTTATTTCATTAATGCACAGATTGTCTGATTAAGTAGCTTTATTGATTAATATATCCATTTATTCTACCTGTGTTTACACCCTACTCAACAATAAGTATTTTATATTAAAGCTGTTGTGTTTATAAGGCTAGCTGGGAAAGCCGGCAAATATGTTAGTTTTGAAGACAGGACAGAACCAGCGACGACAAAATATATATTAACACCAAACATTAAAGTATACTTACGAGAGCAAAATTTATAGTTGGCAGCCTGGATATCAAAGAAAGACAACTCTTCCCTCTGACCCATGGTTTTCTCCAGGTATGGATCGCGTGCGGCAATGGTTGTTTCCTTTAGGGATGGGTTTCTCGAAAAGTCCTAAGCACAAAAAAAACCAACATTATGGTTCATTTTTTCGAACCAGAATATCTTTCTAATTTTATGTATTAGTTCCGCTCGGAGACTTCGTTTTAAAAAATGAAATCATACATTTCATGCATCTCGTAAATGGCACGTTTAACAGGAATATTGCACTACTACATATAGACCTCATCTAAGAATGAGCAAATTGAAAGCAAAGTAAGAAGAATTGGAGAATGTCAAGGTAATATTTGAAAAGCACCCTTCCTAATCAGAACACTGTGCTAAGAAAGTACGGTAGAAATTGGGGTGAAGAGAAAAAAAGGGAAACGTATTCACGACTCGTGCTAGTTTTTTTTACACCCCATTAACGTACCATTTTTCTAAACACCATCATCTTCTGAGGGGTGGACTTACCGTTGGAGCGTAGTGCATTATGGAGGCGTAGTCATATGGAACTCCGGCTGTGTCCGAATTCCTCCACTGCTGCTTCATAAAATTACCAACAAATTGCGGACCGATGTTGTTAATTTTGATGTCCACATATTCGTCTCTGTCAGGCCTACCCTGCTCGTGGTAGAATCCAATCGCGTGGCCGATCTCGTGAGCAGCAATTCCAAGCTTTACAAACAACAGCAACAAATTTATATAGACCACATTTATATACAAATGGGTAAGAAATCCAATTAAGCCTATTGGTTTATTATATATATTTTTAAAACCAAATGTCTTTTAAATTCCCTTCTACTTTTCATAAAAAATGGAAAATACCTATTAGACGCTTCTATTCCTTAACATAGCTGTGTGAATAACGTGTATTTGTCTCACCAGAGTACATCCGTTGCCAATGGAAATATCCTGTCCCCTTTGACCTCTGGTTTGGCGTCCAATGAACGAATAACAACTACAATATGAAAATGATCATGTTGATTTACACGGTTGCTGCACTAAAACTAGCCAGCTCTTGGCATACATATAGCTCTTGGAAACATATAAACAATCTGTGCTGCATGTCCATCATTGTCTTAGGGCCATCGACTTTGGGTGTACCTCTTGCCAACGATATAGATCATTGTTTAATTATATATTTGATTGGATGAATGAATGAATGATTATGGTTTAACGCTACATTGACAATATATCAGCCATATCCTGGCGAGAAGAAGGTGAAAGCACGAGGCAGTCGTTTGATTGTTTTTTTACGTCCCACTCAAGAGTTTGGGTTTTAGGTGAAGTAAACCATTGACCTCCGCTAAAAAAAAACTGTTGTTTTGCTGCTCAAATGGCTACACCTGTAATCATTTCCTTTCAGTAAATATTACACTCGTATCCGTGCTATTTATAAAGTTAAAATAGTTCTAAAATTTGAAAAAAAATTATAATTTGACCCTCTAAACAATATTACGAACTTCACGACTGATTTTGAAAGGTAACGCATGCGCAGACGACGCTGATATTTTGTGAACATTATCATGTGAGCTATTCTAAAGTAATAGTAATACTTCAAATGGATTTACGTTTACTCTGATCGATTTTTGCCACATAATCTCCTGTATAGCCTTAAACTTAAAACGGCAGCGGTAGCACTCAAAGCGAGATTGGAAAACATAACCTCATTGCCCACAAGCCTGATGGCTGCAGCGAGCCGGAAAAACTGTATTCACTCATGCTGTTTAATGGTTGGACCGCAGAGTAGTTTATGTGTTGTTACGGGGCCCAAAGATTACAAATATAACTGAACGAAAGTTGATGTAGTTTAAATATTCCGTATAGTCATTATTTTAAGGCTGATCATACTCACCCATTGCCCTTTATGAATCGGATATGATCAGTACGGGGGTTGTTGTTCTCGACAAAATTAAAACACGTGTTCTCTTCCCAGTGGTCCATGGCTGCCATGATATCGGCTCGGTCATGCTGAGCTGCAAAACGGAGTAAATATCACGAGAGGTGAATATCGGATGTCTACATCTACTGTTAAATTGGATGAGGTTCGTGGCGGAGTGGTTTAGGTGCTGGACGATTCTCTCCCGCCTTTGATTTAACGTGATTGTATGTTAAATGTTATGACAACGCAGCATTTTGAGTAATTCTAGACCAGCGATTTCTAATAAAAAATTGCAGTTGACAACGACAACGCAGCATTTTGAGTAATTCTAGACCAGTGATTTCTAATAAAAAATTGCAGTTGACATAACTTACTTAATTCTCAGCCATGGTGCTACGGGGCGTGTAATCTACTACTACGTAGGCTTTATATAAAGAGTTAGAATAAAACCCTGACTGAGATAAATTGACAAGAGACCGTATTTCACTGGTTCCGTATGATCATATGCCAGCTGTCTCACTGCCCTGGTCTTACTTTCTATGTTATACGTCTTTAACTTTATTCCACAATGCCAAAAGCTCAATTAGAGTAAAACGAATACAGTTAGTATTTTAGTACATATGTCCCTGACAAAACAATAAAGTAACAGGCGTTAACTTACAGAACTTGGCTTGCGGATCGAACCTCCAGGGAATGATTTGATTGTGCCACTCAAAAATGGCTCCAAAGATGATCTTTCTCTTCTCTCTGGTTTTGACGATTTCTTTGGCAGCTTCCTTCCATTTCTTTAGAGCCTCTCTCTTGCTCCTACGGGTTGGGTTTAGAGTAGGAGCGTCCGCCCCTTCCTCGATCCCTAACATCTTGGGCGCTTGCGCATGACTGATGACGATATCACCTTGCCAGTAATCTAATTCCTTCACTTGGAAGAAAGTCTGCAAATAAAAAGAAAATAGGGACACGGTCAAAACGGATTCATTAAACATTTACCATGTTTTTGAAAAAAAAACCCCCACAGACAAGTGGGAATGAGTTGAATGTAACAAAAAAAAACTCGTTCACTCTAATATTGAGAAGAATAATTAAGGTTACAAATGATCTGATTTTCTGCTAAAAAACATGATACTATACCATTTTACCCTCTGTTCCTTACATAATTCATATCTACTTCATTAGTTTTGTACTACCCTATCAAGATGCAGACGCATGAGAATATTTCTTACAAAACAGGCTTAAAATCTAAAGCGGTTTTACAGAACAGTTATAAAGTTTATCAATTCGTTTGTTTTTACTCACTAAAACCAACGTGTTGCTGTATTTAATCGCTGCTTTGTTGTTTTTACATTTCGATATCAAAACCTGACACTTACCCATTTCTTGTTAACACTGTATGACAGTTGTGCCGACAGAATAGCTGTTTTACACCAAACGTCCACTCTCTGCTCAAAAGATTCCCCGTGAAGATGTTCGACAACATCCATCTGAAACACGAACCTTTTTACATTATTCCTGGGTACGGATATTAATAAGGGAGGGAATTCAAACCGAGATCCAAGATGGATATTATTGGCCAAAGACTTCATTTATTTTAAAAAGCTGACAACCCAATAATCGCTGCGAATCTGCACATCCGTCCGATATATATTGAATATATAGGGTACACATGTTTCATGAATACATTTTAATAAATATATAAGTAAAATATAAAAGATTCACCAATTTCCTGGTATGTGCATAGTTTTTTTTAGAAACATTACGCCCGATTTTTTTTCAACAAAAAAGTAGTTTAACAACCACATTCGTTTACTTGGTGTTTTATTTTCCTTTCTCCAGATTAAACGCATCATGTAAGCTTTAAGCTTGTTTCGTGAGGGGTAATGACATCCTTAACGACAAACAACGGTCAGCATAAGTAGTCTCACCAGCCTGACTTTTTATATGTGAATGTAATTGTATGTTTTCATATATTTAGGAGTGACAGATGAAAAACGAACTATAGGAAATGATGAAACTGATGGATTTTAATTTGCAAGTTGTTTCAAAGGCACGTTTTTTTATTATATCAAATGCTGATTTTAAGAAGTGGACACAAATAACCTGATTACGGTGTTCTTAGTATACAGCATTTGATTCATTCTGAGCTCATCACTTCATTAATACACTGTTCTGCAAGCTAAGCAAAACATCATGATCACTCAAAGTAGGTAACTTTGCTTCCCTGGTATGAAGATAACCCCCAGGGTACGTTTTGCACGCGCAGCACAATATGCGGGAGAGAGAGAGACACAGAGACAGACAGGAATAAAGAAGTACCAGTCACAAGCATCACACGGAGACAGATGAGAATGTCAGATATATTAGACTTATTTTCCGCTTCGCTCAGCACGCGCCCTCAGGCAACAACGTGATAAGACGAGATTACACGAGATTGTGCGAGAATCGTTCATTAATGATCTTATTCATCACATTTCTGTGACTGTATTTTTTATTATTATTTGCATCGTTTATTAATGGTTTTTTAAGTTGCGCCGTCTCAATTGCTTGCCTTGAGACAGGCATAAAAAAGATTACATGTGAAAGACCAGGTTAAATGATAAACAGCAATTATGCTGTGGCTAATGCAAATACATGTCGATTAAGCTTTTTTTTTTCACGTTAATGACCGAATGCGTTGAATGCAAACTCTAGCCTGGGCAATGTTATCGTGTGCTATACAGAAATTCAGCAAAGCAACGTTACAGCTAATATGCAAACTTGCTAATTCAACCCCTAGAATGCGTTATTTAGCAAAGATTTCAAAATTATGTCTAGACATTGCTTCTATTTCTAAGGATGTAACTATCGAAACAGCAAATATACACGACTTTAACATTCGCGAAATGATCCGTTTAATCTTATAACTCTTAGGAGTAAAACTAGGTATTGTGGTAAAAATGTTGGACGGTTTTATTTTCCCTCACATTGTAGTTACACCGTCTTAAAATGTAATAATCCTACTGGTAATTCATATAGCTGGACGAATCCCGTGATGTCACGTTTTCCTCACGTGGTGTCGATATAATAAATAAAATAGCTCCACATACGTCACACACACGTTTTCATGTATGTTTTCATCGCTGTTTTCCGATATTCCGCTTTTGTTGTCAATTTTAGGTAATTGTTCCCGAAATTTCATATTTTTATGGACTGTAGAATTTAAAAACTGAACATTTTTTTAAATCCGCTGCTTTTTATATAAGATATAGGTATAGGTAAATAGGTCTCACGCAAAGTAATAAATGCTAATGTGAGGATTCGCGGTTGTGTTCCCTGCAGGAAATATTATCAACATTTCTCTGAGATATTTTACTCTGAGCGATTCTTGTCTAGTGTCAGAATGATGCAAATTCTGATCATGTACACATATACAAGACCTACATATTTGATTTATTTATTTCATTGGTGTTTTACGCTGTACTCAAGAATATTTCACTTATACGACGGCGGTCAGCACTATGGTGGGTGGAAACCGGGCACAGCCCGGGGGAAACCCACGACCATCCGCAGGTTGCTGGCAGACCTTCCCACTTACGGCCGGAAGACCTACATACATGTAGCCGACACGTATATGTGACGCATGGAACAATGAACATCTTAAAACAAAAAAATATTGTGTGAGGTGTAAATGTTTTTATTAATTGCAAACTCGCTGTTTTGACATCTGCACCACACCTTATCTAGCCTCAAGTCTCATTTTACAGTCAACAGACGTAACAAGCCCTATGCATATGTAATGTTTGCCGTATTTACACAGTAATAGTCAAACATTTTAAAATTAGCGCATTGTGAAAATGCCAACTTGCTTAATTTCCTAATTTACCGTACTGTTTCCTGTGCAATACATCGTAAATGATATGAAGAAATTGACAAATTCCCTGCTAAAAATCGATTGCCACTGTGAATTATTTGTAAAATGTTTGTGAGTGCTTTTTTCGTTCACTGAAATAATAGAGCTTAATTTTGTTCTCCATGTATAAATTAATCTGCGGGTCCAGTGACTTTTTAAACCCCAAGCACTCACTCACTCCAATGATTTATTTATTTACTTGGTTGGTGTTTTACGCCGCACTCAATAATATTTCACTTATATGACGGCGGCCAGCATTATGGTGGGTGGAAATCGGGCAGAGACCGAGAGAAACCCTCGGCCATCTGCAGGCTGCTGACAGACATTCCCACATACGGCCGCAGAGGAAGCCAGCATGGGATGGACTTGAACTCACAGCGACCGCATTGGAGAGAGACTCCTGGGTCATTACACTGCGCTAGCACTCCAATGACTTCCACAGTGGACACAATACCATCGGATGTTATATATTTACAAAAAAAACACTTATGCATAAAAATAAATTAAATATAATGATTACTTAATACATATACTGATGAGTTTAGGACAATAACACAAGCAAATTAAATTAAATGAATTATTGGAATAATTAAATTAAACGTACGCACACATGGAAATGTTATCTCAAGTGGGAACATCCCGAAGCCTGGATTGAGGTTAGAACACGCGACGCCACTGACGAGTGGCTACAGTGGATGTACCAATCTGTTAACTACTGCAGGTTGTTATTAAAATAGGTAATATAGTATCGTATACTCACGGCCTCGGGAACTGATAGCCTAAAGCTTTGCCTGTTTAGTCGTTTCCTTCCAAGAGAAAGCTGGATGTCTTGTGAACAAAAGCTGAAGTCATAGGTTCTGCCTATTAGACCCGCTGCCCGGACCTTTCTTATTAAATGATGCCTGCCTGTAGTCTTCTTCGCGTTACCCCTCGCGTTTGATGTGAGGGGCAAACTGTCAGTATACTGCAAAATCACACAGAGTCCGACCAGGAGTAAAACGCAACCTGAAGTCATGGTGGATTCCAAATCTTCTGCTAGTCCCCGTCAGTAATAAATTAGCAGGGTTATATACAATAATACTATAGTTTGCACCTACACAGAGTTGCTGTTACCTCAAAACGACATGTTCAGCGACATCGTTCTAAGACGTGGAACTCCGTATATTGTTTTAAGAGAAATGACAGGGTGGATGCCGCACTCGTGCCTTTTTACTTCTTTTAAAGTGACGTAGGCATTGTGTGTGTGTGTGTGTGTGTTTTTTTTTTTTAATACCAGGCACCGATCACTGCATCCAGTTGGTTAGCTTCACTAGTAATCAGAAATTTGCATTCTCTTTGCAATTTTAGTCACGTGACGTGTATCAGCGGTTTGGAGTTTAGTCTTTTTCGATACTGGTACGGCGGGGAACGTCTCCTGTGCGAAGAAAGCCATGCGCAGTGAAGCGCAACTTAAAAAAAAAATTAGCCTGAAACAACAAATATGTAACGTACGAGGAAGAGATCATCAACGGGAATCATAGGCCACGGCGAATAAACACCTATAACATATACGTATATTTATATAGAATTATTGTCGCTTAAAACCCGGTAAATACGCTTGTTGAAATCAGACATGCTGAAGAGGAAAAGCAGAGGGCAAGAGGTTCAAGTTTAAAAATAATTGCAACGTAGTCACTTTATTGGCAGAGCAGTGTTGGGCCTATGGATTTCACGCATATCGAAGTATACTCCTTCTTTTACTGGCTGTTAGAGGATTTAAAAAATCTCCTGTTCAACAAGGATGTTATTGTCGATAATCTAATGACAATATTATTTTAATGGCGACATGTTAAGATCGTTACAAACACTTACTTGTTTTTAACTTGTAGAAAACCAACCAACCAAAAAACACCAACCAAATAAATAAATATATTAAACAGGGTATAAAGACTTAATTTTTAACAGATTACATATCAGATCTAACGGACTTATTCAGCAATTTTGATCAAAGTTGGCTTCTCTTCATTGATTACCTGTCTGTAATGTTACAGCTGTTAACAATGACAAACTCATGTATAAAATGACTGTTTTCTTTCGTACACCAGTCCTCCTTTTTGCCCACACGTAAATATATTTATTTGATATCTAATCAAAAATTCATGTTAAGCCTGTTGAATGTTTACAAATTAACCAGAATCTTGTCTACGCACATTGCATGGAATCGACTTTAGCAATCTTGCATCTGTTGACTTCGAGTCCTACTCCTATTTTTAAAATTAAAATTAAGGTGAGCCTGAGATATAAAAGAAAAGATTTTTAAGCCTAGATTTTCGTATAATTGATTTGCTTTTAAACTGTCTGTGCTGACATGGAGAAAGACGTTAGCTGAGTTATAGTGATTTGTAGAGTTTCACATACACAGTTAGTCTCAGTTCGAAAAGTGTACTCTCTAGAAGCCATTTCGTGCAAAACGTACACAAAATCTGATAATACAGGCGCACAATAATTACATCAAATTTACACAGGTACATTAATATGTATAATTTGCTACATTTTTTTAATAAATACACTATAAATGTGTATCAAATTTGTCTACATGTAGTACACAGTTTATGTTGAGACTATGATTTATAATTAAGCCAATATTTAGGCAGAAGAAAGTTCTCCGCTTCACTCGGCCAAATATCGAATTACTGGAAGTATTTTCTTTGACAAGCAGACATGCTAAAATTCAATAAACTTTATTTCTAATTACCACGGATGGATTTAAAATTTTACCGATCTCGTTGACATCTTTGTCAGAAGTCCATTTGATACAGGATGTACGCTTGCACTGACATCTGTGGTGTTAAATTATGACAAGGTTTTGCAAGCACGTATTATATGCAGGTGATTGACGTGCCACCGTGAGATTGATTAGGTATGGCAGATTACAGTTGTTTTTAACAGTGCACATACACTGTAAGAGAAAGCTGACTACAACTGTACAGGCGATTAGCCCTGCATGCCTAGCCAGCGAAACCATGTCTCACATTCTTCAGAAATAAAGCGCAAGACTTAAAATTTCGACGCTAAATTAGCAATGGTGAGCATTTATATTTTCGATATCCAGACATAAAACTAAAAAAAAATCCGGGGGACTATATATAAATTCGACTGGAGAATACTTAGTGAGAGACAAGGAAAAGGTCAGTACGTGAGACTCGATGTGCAGGTGAGATGCGGATACATTGTGTAAACTGGAAAGTGTGAACTAAGGCGGTTCCTGATCCCTTAAGGTCGTTGTAAAACCAGCGTTATCTTTTCCTGTTGTGTTTTTGCCGTGACGTCATATCCGTGTCTCGTGCAGATCAGTATCTCGGAGTTTACTTGTGTGTGGGCCTACCGGTGTGGGGCATCCTGAAAATGGTGACAATACTCTGGCTTGTAAGGTTGTTTAAGCGGAGAGGAGTTTGATATATCAATTGTTTTTATTAGAGAATGTTTCAGACACAGAGGACACGGTGGTCACAGAGGTGCCACATGCCAAGCGATGCAGTTTCTTCTTTTGCTTTTCTAATCTCCTTGTCTGGAGAATTACTTCTGAGGAAAAAAAAATCCAATTCGAAACGTAAAAGATTTCAGCAAAAGCGGATTCATGTCAACATCACATATACGCACAGATGGATTTGCATTGCGCTTCTCGTATCTAAGCGAATGTCCACAGCACCAAGATTCTGATTTGGATCAGTCAAACGCTGGCAACCTAACCCGATGCATGTGGCAAAACTATAACATGTGTGCTCTGTTTTAATATTATTGTATGGCTAATGAGATGACAGAATACTGAGTAATACCAGACCAGCAACGCATAATAAATTGAAATTCACATCAGTGCATTTTTTTTTGCCCTGATGTTGCTAGGGGCCTGTAATTTGTTACTATTTGTGCATTTACCACTGGAATAAAATCCTGAATAAGGTAAATTGACAAGTGGCCGTCTTTCGCGCCTTACGTGTGACCATTTGCTAACTGTCACATTGTCTTTATTATTCTAATTTCACTCTCTATGCTGTGCGTCTTTAATTATACTCTGTCGTTTCTATGTTATGACCACCAAGGTTCTAGCAAACCGATATTTACATCATATTGTTACTAAACCAATTTATTAAATGCATAACGTCTCACTTTGTTATTTTCAAATTCAGTAATGACGGCCATTTAGCATGAATATCCAGGTATGTCAGTATATAGCGTGTGTAACATGTGTTTTCAGCCCGAAGAAAACCACCGGTTTATGATGAGTAAATAACGAATTTCCCTACGTAAAAAGGACAGATGTTCACGTGTAAGTCGAACTCATCATGTATACGATGTTAGTATGTAACTAGAGTCCAATGAGTGCCATGTGTTTTCTTCTGACTGGTTATTCGAGAAATGACGGTCAACTGTCGATCATGTCGATAGTTACCAAGCGCCCAACAACAGTGTTGGCAACGAGAAACGTTTTTTTTTTCCAGGTTCTAATCTTACTTCTATTCACTTCTATTCTAAATCGCAACGCATGTTCTACCATTCTGTGGTGGATTGTCATGCGACTGCAAACGAAAAATCAGCCTTCTGAGTTCAGGATCTCCGGCACTCTGCCTTATAGCTGTCTGATAGCGCCTGACAAGGGGTTAGAGACTGTATATTCATTGTTTTGAAGTAGATCGCCACTTTGGATATATAAACAACTGATAATCTTTCCAACACCAACGAAAACTGTTGGCTGCGTCTTTTTTCATAAATCCGTCTAAATTTTTTGTATATTTTCTTAGTTATTTGGTGATTTGTGTTAAACGTCGTCTTAGGACTTGCCATTATTGACTGAGACATCTAATTTGGGTGTCATCTGTTGTATTAATATCTGTTATATATTCTTTACCTATTGATGTCTAACGCCGTACCCAAGAATATGTCACTTATATTAGACGGTTGATAGCATTATGGTGGGAGGAAACCAGGCAGAACTCGGGAAAATATCACGACCACCCGCAGGTTGCTGTCCACGTACGGCCAAATACGAAGCCAACATGAGCTGGACTTGAACACATAGCCATCGCCTTAGTGAGAGGCTCCTAGGTTAGTCCGTCTCGTTAGCACGCTAACCACCAAACCGCAATGGCCAACAAGTATTTGTTGTATACCCAGCCCTCAGTACAAAATGTATATCATGGGATCTATGCGCTGTGGGTGGCGGTGCTGCCTTAGTTGCCGTGAATGTCTGTGTTTTATCGGCCGTCATCATGTTATTTGGTCAACATTGTCTTTGAAAAACTTCCTCACGTGGTTTGTGCATTATATACAAATCTATAATAATTTTATATTTTTCTGTGACGCTAGACTAGATTGTGTTACTACAATATAATGTATTGTGGACACAGCAATGTCCCACTACACCAGCAAATGTATTCTGTTTGAACAACACATGAATTGTGTCATACAGTATATAACATAATGATTTGTACATGACTATAAATCCTATTCAGATCACAGGAAGTATGCAAAATATCAAAATTTAACTATTATAACGCGTTAATTAGGTCGATACGCTCCAGGCCTTCCCTGACAGAATGTAAAGCCGCCACTTCCATGTCAGTGCCTGTTGGCACTAAACTACCGCTGGTACTGTAAGAGGCTGTACACCTGGGTCAACCGCAATATATCACTCAACCACAGGCTACACACGATCAATTATAAAGATTACATGATCCAATCTGAGCTACAAAATTGTTAATTAATGATCCGCTAGTGCAAGGAACCGTGTCTTGCCGAGCTTAGCTCGAATTTCATATGGGGAGGCTAAATTTTCCTTAATTGTGGACTAGGCGTCCTTGTGGCCTCATCCCTTAGCATTGATTTCTTGTTATTGTTTGTTTAATGCGACGATAATACAACCTGTGTAATTCTAGACCATTGGCTTCCAACAAATTGCCAGACCATTCGTTTCGGGAGCAGTAGATCCAGGGTCAGTCATGGATCCGGGCACACCTAAAACCTTAAAAGAGGAAGTTGTAACTTCATCGCTGGGCGCTTAGCATGAAGGGGACAGTGCAACGACTGGTTAACCCGTATCTGTATAATGGCTCGGGCGGGGCAGCTTACCTGCCTTCGGTAAGGCGTCTCAGTGAAGCAACACTAGATAAAAGAACGCTGGAAATCCGTCCTGCGAAAAGGAGGCACATTACATACACCCTAAGGATTCCTTCGTCGTCATCTGACTGAAAAATTGTTAAGTACGACGTTAAAACCCAAACACTCACTCACTTACTCCAATAAATGGCTAATATAATAACAATTTCCTCCTAACTTTGCCGCAGCCTAAGTTTTGAGGGGTGTATAAGGTTTTGTTACTAAAGCATTTACATGTACGATAAGAATAAAACCATAACTAATGCAAACAGACAAGAGGCCGTATTTCACCGGTTACACGTGACAATTTGCCACACACCACACAGTCGTGGTTGCTCTGTTGTTTACTATTCTGTAATATTAGCTCGATAGTCTCATTTCACATCACTAACCCTTGACCAACACGAGTGGCTAACAGAATATATTACACAATGATTCTGGTAATTTGCAGTGCATATTTAAAGACTTTTTCGGAATTGTTAAAGAAATTTGTTTTCCAAAAAAGATGAAATGATATAACCAATCATAGACACATTAACTTGCAGAATGATATAAAGCATGGTTAAATTCAACACGGGGGCCTCCGTGGCTCAGTTGGATAGCGCGCCAGCGCAGCGTAATGATGTAGGAGTCTCTCACCAATGCGGTCGCTGTGGGTTCAAGTCCAGCTCATGCTGGCTTCCTCTTCGGCCGTATGTGGGAAGGTTCTGACAGCAACCTGCGGATGGTCGTGGGTTTCCCCCGTGCTCTGCCCGGTTTCCACCCACCATAATGCTGGCCGCCGTCGTATAAGTGAAATATTCCTGAGTAAGGCGTAAAACCACCAATCAAATAAATAAATAAATAAATAAATAAATAAATAAATTCAACACGATTAATCCACAGACTTTAGATCCATACTCAGCTCGGGAAAATCAAATGGTTCACAGTTAAGATACAATTCCTACAGCCAATGAGTGTCATGTATACACCGCACATACATTAAGTACACTTAAATATGTTTACACGTGATTAGTGGAGATGTGACTTGTATTTACAAAAGGGAAAAAAAAAACGAACGAACTATTTTGAACTTCTTTTGTTGTGGCAATTCAATGTCGAGGTATTTCCGGTATAATTTCTCCCAGTAAGATGAATTCGATTTTGCTTAAACATCAAAATGTTTTGTCTGCAAACCTGCTGACGCTGAACAACATCAATGTTAAATATTTTACGCATATATATCGACAGTGTGATAGCCGGGAAAATGGTCACACGTAACTGGTGAAACAAGGCGTTTTGTCAATGTACCTCAGTTTGGGTCTTATTCTAACTGTTTGTTTAAATGCATAAATAGTAGCGAATTAAAGGTCCCCTAGCTCTATCGCTTACGCGGAATTAGGTAAATAAATGAAGTGATAAAAATTGCTTAGTGAACCAACAGAATTAAAATCACCAGCCTGATGCATTCTGTTAATTTATTTTTTTTTATCTTTTTGATTCGTGTTTTACGCCGTATTCAAGAATATTTCACTAATACGACATGGACCAGCATTATGGTGGGTGGAAACCGGGCAAAACCCGGGGAGAGCCCACGACCATCTGCAAGTTGCTGCAGACCTTCCCAGGTACAGCCGGAGAGGAAGCCAGCAATAGCTGGAACCTCACAGCGACCGCATTGGTGAAAGGCTCCTGGGTCATTATGCTTCGCTAGCGCACTAACCAACTGAGCCACGGAGACCCCCCATCCTGTCTCAATAAGTACAAAATTAAACCATGTATTTCATTTGAGCTTCATTTCAATTGCAACTGTTCACATATCCGACCAGGCGACCGTGTTCATAAAAGAAAGAAACCAAAGGCACGAAAATAAAAGTTGTAAGTAAAATTATTAGACAATTGTTCACTTGTATCACGTCATGTTACACGATTGTAGAGGTACGTTTCGAGAAGGGAACGTAAAGTCAAGTTGACGTAACCAGATATAAACCATGCCATGCATCCACTGCCACAGCGTCTACGTGTACATATCTCTAAGCGTATTCTTGAAACGCACCGGGATGGGTCATATTATTTTTATCAAATATCATTTTTACGTCCATCTAAGAAATCGATGAATAAAACATGAAAAAGGAACATTTTTATGACATAGTTAAAAAAATATAAGAACAAGATAACGTCAAATTCCGGAAGCTGACGTCGCCCAGTCCTAGACATGTCTACGTCCAATCCATTCTGAAATTGTTCCAGCTTCAGCCAATCAAATAAAGGGTTTGCTCATGTATTTTGGCCTCTTTGTTCACCAATTCGCAAATGGCTTACGGGTATATAAGATACTGGAGAAATAAGCAGAATTTTTTCCCATTTTTAAAATCGCAAACGTCGTATTCATCAATTTCCTCTGTGTCGTTTGTTTTAACCAGTCGTATGCGGTGTCCCAGCCGGTGTAATGCGTAAAAAATGTGTTTCTCTTTATGATTGTGTCTTAAAAGAGGTCACGTATGTTACAGATGAATGAAACACCAATGTATCAGGTGGGCTGACAGTAGCATTTTTTTCGGTGCGTACTAATTTTGCAAAAGATGATAATGGGACGGTAAAGACTGTGGAAATAAGCTGCATTTGTTATGCTTTAACGAAAAGCTTGTGAAAAAAATCTTCTGTGCCGAAATTAAAATTTCTGCTAAATTAATCGTGCAAGATATGATTTGATTAAAATCATACTTTCAATGAAATAGCTAAATTTGTTTAATTAATAAATAGTGTTTTATAGCGGCGACAATGAGAAAGGGCTTTGGACTGAAGTGATTTGACGCACATACGATCTTAGAGCCAAACGATATATTGCTTGTTTTATCGATCATTTAATTTCACTTTTTTTCTGGCTTATCTCAATGACTTTTGTAACCTCTACACTGATTGGAAAAAAGAAACAGGCTATCTAACTATTTCTCGTAAAATAGTTATATTATAAACTGCCTTAAACGCAGCGTACTGTCCGTTACGATTTGCGCCTGATATTGCTGTAGACGTTGGTCTAGCAATTCATTGACTCTGCACATTTGCTTCGAGGCCTACGATTGGTGTATAATCTTGTATGACGCCCCCTACATTAGCAGTGACATACTGTGCTCATTGGTACAGTTCCTCAGACGTACGTGCATGGTTGCTGATCTTGGCACACGATGTCACCACCGGTATACCTTTGAACATTTCATCTTCCCGGAGGCGCTATAAAAGGATGTGCACATCAAAACGTCACGCGTGAGTGAACACAGCCTTTATGTTTACAAACGGACCACAATTAACGCTATTAAAGAGTCGCCTAATGTATATTCAGGTGTGAAAGAAAACATGTGTATTTATATGTTTTAAATATATGTGGACTTGAGTGCTAAATTCATCGTGCATGTGTTAAACCGATTCTCCTTTTACAAAACCTTCACAATAATCAAGGAGGCCATGTACATATAATATCGTATTACTGCAAGTCATAAACATGCAGGCTTTAGGCCAGACACAAAAATACAGAGAAAAAACTAAACGAACCTTTCAAATGTCAGTAAACAAACATCAAAATTCATTAATCGAGAAACCAAATGCACTAACATATCAGTGGGAGATAACCTGTAAAATGAGTCACAGTAATTAATATTCATTATAAGGCAAACATATTTCCAATAACACAGAGGCATCTGTTGAGCGACTGCTGTTCCAATTTCAAGTCCTAAATGAAAGCTACCACACAAATGGTGTGGGTAACTTTGACTAACTTCTACTCGATTTTAACACGTGTATTTGTTTAGATTTTTGTTCATTTAAAGTTGCAACTGAAATGTTACCACAATGTTTGGTTCAACAATATTATCAATATTTCTCTAAACCGAGGACGTTAACGCTTGGAAGTTATCAGGACTCTACTAGTCAATGTTCTCTTCCCAAATGCAAAGGTTCATCAACTGCAACTGGAAAACTTGCTCCATCCGGTTTACACAGTTGACAATTGTGACCAGTTTTTGTTTAACGACGTTGGTTTCTGGTTCGCTATTTTTATGATGCTACGATTCATTGCGTGTGAAAGACGGTGCACAGATATTCATAAATATGCAGAGACGTGGTGCAGCAAAGAGCAGTACAGCACACGTGCACAAGTTTCATACCTTTGTTTTAATTAGGCGATGTTCCCATTGTTAGCTATATATGTGTCATCTGTTAGAGACAGTCTATATCCTGAACTTGTCGTGTATTACATTAATATTAACCCAGATAGAAGTTTTTGTCTGACAGAATATTATTCAAAAGGTTACGGTTAATGAAGTACACCGAGTGGGTAGAAGGGTGATTAAACCCGGATCTGGACAAAATAAAGTGGTAACGGCTAAAATTTGGCACCTTTTGCCTCGCCTCTCAGTATCGATAGGTTTGAGCAAGAAATCTGGACATGTTTGCCCTCTGTCAGTATAATGTGAATAGGTGGGCTATTCGTGTGTGGTGTCGTTAGCACGAAACTTCAGTGGATGCAGCACTCTGGTGGCATGGACCCACCCTGTCACAGGAAGACACGGTCCTATACACACACACACCTAGTTTTTCTTTCGTCGTCATACGACCGAAAAATTGTTGAATATGATGTAAAATCGTCAGCACGCATACACATGAATCACAGAAAAGAACATGATAGTAGAACGCCGGAGCACCTTTACTTGAAGTTATGTCACCAATGCCGACTACATGTAGACGTATATGAGCTCCTTAAGCTCGGAGTCGTTTATAATCTGCAATTAAAAACGTTAAAGCTACATAAAGCTTTCGTCTGACTGAATATAAAACTGAATATAAAAATTAAACCGAGGTATGCCGTTCAGTTATTTTCTTTCCTCTTGCATTCTCTCACGGCTACTGCAAGTAAAACGATGCTCGTTGTGAGATAATTTCCCTTTCTCTTCTACACGTAACTATATAATCTACCGTCATCGTGTTTATTGTCCTTTTCTCAAATTATTTGTACGAGACACATGGCCTAGCCCGAGATCAGCAATTCTTTTCGTCACGTGATCCAAACCCGCTTTCGGACAGGGAAGGATATACATCATGCTGTGACAGATACATGTATTAAAGCAGGAAAATGTTTTTTTTTTCTCTCTCTCTTTTTTCCCAAATCTCTTAACCTTGGGCGAAGCGCTAATTAAATGAGCATTATAAATAAGAACATTGACACAGCTTTGTCATTTGACGTAGTACTTAACAAGATACAGCGTGAAGTAGTCAATTAAGTCTATTTGGGGAAGACATTATACGCTGTTATGGCTACTAAAGGGTACAGCCATGTTTATTTGTTTTTGTTGTTTTTTTTTTCATTTATCTTTCTACATATTTTAATAATTTTCTTATTTAGAGGCTTATATTTCGTCTTCAATATAATTCAACATAACATTAGTCCTGCTACAAAATTTTATATGTGGGAAGGATGAACATATTTCATATATCTGAAAGCTGTTCGATTTATTTATTTATTTGGTTGGTGTTTTATGCCGTACTCAAGAATATTTCACTTTTCGACGGCGGCCAGTGTTATGGTTGGTGGAAACCGGGCAGAACCCGGGGGAAACCCACGACGATCCGCAAGCTACTGGCAGACCTTCCCATGTACGACCGGGAAGGAAGCCAGTGAAAGCTGTTCGACGTCAGTTTTTATGATGGCGGGTTGGAGTGCTCGCAGAAAAACCACCAACTTTTGGTAAAGTGCTGACGAACTTTTCCGTGCGTGACGTAAAAATATATTCACACCATACTGGGGGAAGTCAAGTGGCCTTAACTATCATTAGGCAGCTCAACCTGTGACACTGGAATCATCAAAAGTTTGTTGTCATGAACATTGAGATCGAGCGTTGAGATCAAGTGAATCTATAGCTGACATTCTAAGACAGGATTTGAACCAACAACAATGATTCCACTGTTCCAGTGATAGGAAGACAAACATTTTTGCTCATTTTGCTGAGAACTGCATAAGAGATAAGGTTTTATCATGGGATAGTCTGACGTTGCACGACATCAGCTGTAATTACATATACAAGTGTAAAGATGGTCGCCCATTTTCCGATGTGATTGGCTCTCAGAAGGATATACCACGCCCAGTAAAATCAGGCCCTTCGTGTTAAGGAATCCCACAAATGACGTAGATGGGTAAGGGACATTACGATGGATCATGACCCACGTACAGGGGTCTGTACTGGGTTAACTTCGCTCTCTGAGCTACTAACGCTAGCGTTGGGGGGTGAAGGGGGGGGGGGGGTAACTTGCTAAATGCGTTACAGGAAGAACCTTCTGATGTACTGTAAATGCCCAAGCTTGAGATCACACGTAAAACTGCACTAGTAGGAAACTTTCACTTACACCATGGCTGTGGTCGGTTTTATGGGGAGAAAAACACTGAAGCGACTTAGTTTAATTACTATAACATTTGACAGACTATTGATGGACTTTGACAATGTGAGGTACAGATGTGCAGCCTACCATACTGGTGGAAGAGAAGTGGTCTTCTGCGACCAAACGACCGTTTATTGTCAACACGGCCTCAAAAATTCTTTGAACGGGAGGCGACAAATCATTGGCTAGTGGCACATCTTGGCCACCAGAGAGCAACGCTTGGCATATCATGTCACTACTGATCTGGACACGTCATTACCTAACTGGCTTTCGATTTAGGACGAGCTATTGCTCTAAGCAGAAATTTTTTTGTTTGAAATCTGACGGTTTTAATTTTCTTGCAAGTTTTTTCACGCGTTAGTTGGACTTATATACGGTATATTTTTGTCAAAAAGCAACTCTTTCGCGGGATTTATGATGAAGTCAAAATAAGTAGGCAAGGTAAGTAGGGTGCATTAATGCATACATCGAAATAGGGACTTACACAAACCCGTCTATGCTACAACAACAAGGAGGAAACAAACCTTTACAAGTTTTATTACCAACAATATAGACTTACAAGATTGTAAATACATACCGTACATCATTGTCTCAAAATATTTTTTTCCAGTTCTAAACAAACACATCTAAGCTAATAAAAATACATCGTACAAATAGTATGAACTTGTCAGTTATATCATAATTCTAAACAATGCGATTTTTCAAACAACAGCACGATTTTCATTAACGTACAGATACTCTAGTGGAACTCGTGAGGATCCAATACACTCATATACGCACGAATACTTCAAGGAAAATTATATCATCCATCATACCAATCATGCGATCATCTGAATCATCATAAGCAAGCAATCATCGTTGTTATTACTATCATATCATCAGTATATGTTCTATAGATACCCTTCTAACCACCATGATAAAGTTCTGCGATCAACCAAAATGTTGGTGTTGTCTTACATACAGGATCCATGTGCTGCCGTTTGCTTTTCTATAGTTTGGTTCTTATTGCACCGGGAGGCTAAGAAACATGATACAAGTACATTTTTCTTAAACACACTGAAATGACACCAGATCCCATCCTATGCAATGGAATCATTCGTTATTTGGGGCTGCAGCGTCTGAGTTCAAAGCCATCTCAAGTTGAATTCCTCTCCGGTCGCACATGGGAAGATTTCTCAGCAGCCTGCGGCATTTCCGCGGGCTCTGCCCTTTTGCCTCCCACCACAAAGCTGGCCACCGTTGTATAAGTGAAATATGTCTGAGTACCGCGTTAAACACCAAGTGAATAAATAAATGAACAGTTATCACTTGTGACCGACCGTACATGGGCTGATTCAGTGTTTCACGTTTGCTTCTTCTTCACAGACCCGATTATTTTCCTCCAAGACAAATCAATCATCATTTTCTCTGTGAACGTCGGAATTTTTCCCGTGCAAGTGATCACACCGATGGATTTCCTAAAAGATTCCCCAAAGATTAGCATTTGTCCCCGAAACCACCACACCAATGGATTCCTGAATCGACGCCAGTATTTGATGTTTGACACTAACTTCGGTGATATAGGAATTTTATTTTATTAACTTGGCTTTTGTTGAAGGCCGCACCTTTTTCACACGGTGTTCACAG
Organism: Liolophura sinensis; assembly: GCF_032854445.1. NCBI lineage: Eukaryota > Metazoa > Mollusca > Polyplacophora > Chitonida > Chitonidae > Liolophura > Liolophura sinensis. Next base: position 1,643,015 of record NC_088297.1, on the reverse strand, counting down.
AATCATTCAAGTGTCTTTTCATTTGACCATACAGAGACCGTTGGATAAAGTCCTCAAGTATAATGTCTAAATCATATTTTTCTTTATCGGATTTTATATATTTATTTGATTGTTCGTCAAGGCTTTACTAACCTCCAACCCCCCCCCCCCCCCCCCCTCTCCCTTCCACCTTTACAATGGCGCACGCCAGTTTTATAGATGGAGGAGTCCATTGTGCTAAGGGGAAAACACCGGTCTATGGCATGTGAATGTTAACTTTGCCATACTGTATTGGTGGAAGTCAGGTGGGCTTTGATCGTTCGTGAAACTGTCTCGAGCGTCGTCGACGGAATAACGTCGCTAAGGCCAAACGAACAGTGAGATCAGGGGAATCTACAAAAAGTTTGCATTTGTTTTTGCGTAGTGATTAAAACGAAAGCGCTTTGAACACCCGGCCACGACCCGATGTCATGTCACATGTAGAGACGTGTTGAAAATAGTACTTACTGCCGCCTCTTTTTGAAGCTCAGCACTGAGAGATTAGAGCAAAGAGACGTGTCAGTATAATGTAACTGGGTGGGTTGTCTGGTGTCCTCGGCATATTACTTCAGTGACGGTAGCATTTTGGCGGCATGGACTCGGCCTGCCACAAGAATATACAGTATATGTACACAAATCTAATGATTATATACCTATGACGACGTTAAACCCAAAGCATTCATTCATTCATTCATTCGAGAACACATATAAATAAGGTCTGGAGGCTGCGACAAAATCTTCATTGAACTGGCGCAGTGTTTGCAGAACCATACATCTGAATGAAACCGGTCACAGGTGATCATGCTTTTAACAAAATGAACAGTATAGAACAATCTCGTCTTGAGCCTCCTGTCGTGCTTTGCGGAGTAGATTTAAAACATTTGGATTTCAGAGTTACCTCCCTTCAAATAGAGTATGAGAATTACAATTAGTCGTTAGTTGGTCAGCTATTTCGAGTGCGGGTTTCATTTGAAATAGCACTTCCTTTTTTAAGCACTTAGTCGAGCACGTGTAGGTCTCGACTGCCATATATAGCACGATCAAAACGATGCTGATACCCTGTCACAAATTCCTTGTAACGATACGAAAGTAGTTCGGTCCAGAATATGCAGTCTGTTCCCGTACATGCCGTGTCCATTTTTGAGCACCTCTTGCACCGTAGGTGTTGCAGGAAAACAATGATAATTCCTCCTTGGATTCAAGTTATTGCGTCCAAAAATGTACCTCGCTTTTTCGGTTGTTTTCAAACAACGACAATGTGTATGACGGATTCAAATCAAAAAACGATACATACCAATGATGACACATGGAGATGTGTTTGGTATAAACTGTGGTTTTGTGGTACATATATTAGTCATCTTTAGTCAACAATGGTATGGATTCACTGCCATGACAAACACGGCACTTTCTGAGTCAAAATAAATCCTTTTGTTACTGTCATTGCAGAAAAAAAAACACACACACACACTTCTGTGTAGTACTTTGTATGGTGAAAAGTTCGACTGTTTTGTTTTACTGCCAAAAAGATTTTTGTCTGATGTTTTACTGATCATGGACAAATCTAATCTGACAAATTTCTGAATACTCATGTCCACTCTCCAGCTGTTGCATTTTCTCATGAGATTTTACCATTAGTTTTGACTATCCTGAGTGAAATGATTGTCATTGTGACGTGAATTGTCTCTTTCCAAAGTGTGCTATAACTTTGGAAAATCTTTTACACACAGGTGATCTTTTGCACACAAATACTGTACATTTGGGGTGATATGTTTTACTTCACGTGTGAATGGGTGTGTGATCTCAGTAGAGTGACAACGCCGTTCCTCGGAGGCGTGACCTCGGCGTTTGAGCGACAGGGGGCATGTCGGACCTCTTCTTCCACCGAATAAGTTTCAAGAAACTGTCGTGCCAGTCTTCAGGGAGGAGAATCAACAACAGTCCTATGGCAATGAGAACAATGGCTGCTGTCTTCATCCCCGGGAATGTGTCGTCCCTCCAATGCAGGTCTGCCGCTGTTGGTGTAGAAAAAAAAAAAAAACCCGTCAGTGGCCGATGTTAAGTTAGAAAATGCCACGCATGCGCATATCCAAAATTTACCCTACTAGAACAGGAATATATCACTATCAACAGCTACATCCCCGACAGCGCTGTCATTCTCAGCACAGCTTCCAGCACATTGTATATTTTTTTATAGATAGTTGTTAAGGGCACTTCAGATTAAGGTTATTTATTTTAATCATCTGGTGATTTTTTTTTTCTTTTTATTTTTTTTTCTCTACGCTCTAAATTTTTCCAGTAGTGTTACGTGAAAAGTGAACCAGTGTGCACATAAACAGCACCCCGGCCGTACATGGCAAACTTCCTGCGTACGGCGTTAGGCGGAATTGGATATACACGACTTTTAAGCTGAAAGTAACAGAGCTACACATGTAGAAAGAGAGCGTTACACACTGTTCAAGGAGCGATAACCCACCATGAAGAGCATGAACGTTTTGTCATACCTGCACATAGGGGAAGTCCAAACACCAAACCGAGGCCAATGAACATTTGATACGTAACCGTGACGCCATAATACACCATGGACTGGTACACTGTAAATACAGCATTGAAATAACATCAAATTAAACATCAAGTAATTCATCAAAATCGACCTGTGTACAGTCAGGACTAGGAGATCTCTTCACTTGCTGCTAGTGGACGTGTAACGCAATACTATAAGCATTTACATTAACAGTTAAAATCTAACTGGCAAAAGCCCGGAATACACCGGTAATACGTGGGAACCTTTGCCCACAATCCTAGACAAAATTGATTTAGCCAATTATTTGTTCTTTCTGTTTTTTTTTCTACATCTAGACTTAACTTTTTACTTCTGTGGATCGTAAATTCTACTCCAGTTTTGAGGCGGTTAGAAAAGTAAACCCCGTTTACCCGATTTACCCTCTAATATTCACATATTACATAACGCGTACTCTAAAACAACAGTGCCCTTAAGACATAAACAGATCCGACTTACCAAACATAAGGGCGCTTGCACCGGATAAGTAGCCCCATGGAATAACGGAAAAATCGAGAGCTTCCGCCTGCGTGAAGTAGAGAGCCAGTAGGATTGGCCATAAACAGGCAATGCACCCTACGCCTGTGACGACATAAGACACGAATATTCATTACGAGAGGAAGTAACGAACATCTTTGTATAGGCAATTATTATATGATGTAATAATCTAAAATGGCTGACAATAAACAAAGATCTTTGCGCATGGTTGAAAACTAAATGAAATAGTGTGACACACCTGTCTTCAAAACGTTACATCATTAGGTTGAAATACGACATACAGCGACCAAAACGTTTTAAAACGGGGACGAATAAAGCCAGCAGTTACACGGTTCTTCACAGACACAATCCACTCAACTTGCAGAACTGAAGCACCATCTCGACATAACGTCATGGTGCATATATAGACAGTTTGATCTCTTCATGCTGACATAATACACAAATGCTCCTTGATACAGCAAAATGAATTTTAGTCGCCTACGATGTATACTGGCCGGAGTTTGGATAGTTGAATTACTTGTTTCAACCAGTGTACAGTTTAATATATTTTTTTGAAGTGTAAATGTTAAAGGTTTGGCAACACTTCAGATTTAGTGGCTTACCTATTAAGCTGAGGAATAACGAAGTCTGACCGTAAGACGCGTCTCCAACAAACTTTTTAAAGAGCACCTGGAAAACGGAACAACAATAGCAAAATCTGAGCAGCTTTCCTACAGCAATGGCAATGTGTAAACGGCCTGATGTCTTGTGTCAGAAGTTGTCGTGTTTTTGAGGTCATTGTGTTTCGGAGGTTATCGTGGTCCCGAAGTCGTCGTGTTTTTGAGGCTGTCGAGTTTCTGAGGTCATCGGGTTCCTGAGGTCATCGAGTTTCTGATGTCCTAGTGTTTCCGAGGTCATCGTGCTTCTGAGGCCATCGTGTTCCTGAGATTATCGTGTTCTGGGATCATCGTGTTTTGAAATCTTAGTGCCCCTGATGTCATCGTGTTTCTGAGGTCATCGTATCCCTGAGGTAATCATGTCTCTAATGTCATCGTGTTTGCGAAGCCATCGTGTTCAGGAGGCTATCGTGTTTCTTGGGTCATTGTGTTTCTGAGGTCATCGAGAGATAAGCGTGTTTCTGAGATCATCGGGTTTCTGAGTTCAGCGTGTTTCCGAGGACATAGTCATATTAAGGTTTACGACGGTCACCATGTTAATGTGCCACAGTAAAATTCAGATAAGGACGTCTTACTCAATTGGAAAACTAAAAAAAAAAACTACAAATTGAAATATTTTTACGGATAATGTTTACTGGCCTTCCCTTTCATGTCATTGCTTTCATTCCCTTTAAGGCATAACAGAAACAGATTTTCGCCGAGACGAACAATACGTACACCAGAACGTTAAATAAGAGGGGAGACAACTTTTGCCAGACTCACCTTATGTACAGAGGCAGAGGATGCGGAGACCGCCGCCAGTACGACGCCCCACATTGAAGGGCTACCGAATCCGTCCACGTATGCAAATAATACTATTCCGGTAATTGAGAATATCATAGCAACAATCTGAAAGACAAATTATATACATAGCAATCACGCAAATATTTTCCTGTTTACATGGTTGATTTATACGACATGCCTGTGACTTTGATGTGTTTTATGGCAAATTTATATTTCGTTTTTCTTTCATACTTTTATGACAGCCTTTGAGGTACCATGTATAGCAGGAAATATGCGTTTTGACGTCAGGATCCCATGCAGGTTAACAAGGAAAGGCTAGCTTAAGATCGTCAACGGCAAAAGTCAAGTTTAATGTTAAATTACTTTGTTTTAATATCTTTTGTAATATTCAATGACATGAAAACGCTCTCAAAATGTCTACAGCACATAAAATACCGCGAAACATTGTCTTGATCATTTTATGACAAAGAGCTTTTGAAACACATGATTCGAAACGGTTATTAATGGGTATCATTGACGTCACTTCCGTGTTTTAATACGGATGATTTATATAAAGTGTACGTTCCAGGCCACTCTTTGTGCTAAAATGCAGAAGCTGGATCTAAGACCATTATTTAAAATATGGTGAACAGATATCGCCAAACCCAGTGTTTTATACACTTTATTCTAGGAAAAATTTTTTTTCCAATTTTTCTTGAGAGTGTTTAAAGGCCTTTCTTTTACATCTGAATATGAATTAAGGTGGAATTTTCCTTGACTTCAAAGGATTATACTGGGAATAAATACACGCAAGTTCAGTGTTCGAGCTGAGGGAAAGAATATCTAATTTAAAAAAAAACAATCTGAGATAGAACTATATCCGCTGGACGCTCAAACTTCAAACTTGAAAATAACTCACTAAATTAAAAACTGAGTTTGTGGACTTCAGTGGAATTAGTTTCAGTCGACGACTTGGAATGTAAGTTACTTCGTTTTAAATTTAATTTTAGAAAATTGTGATAAAAGTAACACGTCGGAAGTTTTGCCAGTAAGATGTGGATGGTCGTGAGTTTCCCCCCTGGTTTTGAAGGGTTGCCTGGCATCATACTATGGGCTGTCATTGTATAAGTGAAATATTTTTGTGTAAGATGAACCAGTGAAACAAATAAATTCATAGATAAATAACTTACCCGTATAGCAACAAATTTTTCAAATAATACTATCCATGACAGCATGTAAACAAAGCTCTGGCTAGTTGAGAACAACGCAGTGACGTCCATTGCTGACAAAATCAAAATTGACCGGATGTACACGTAATTTGTGAGCGTCCACATAAGGCAGAAAAGAGTAGTTTTCCACAGGAATGGTAGGACTTGAAATGTCTGTTTACGGTAGATTTGTAAACTGTCTCTGTAAAGCAAAAAGTTGGAATAACATTATTTTTTATGTAGATTAGAAACAGTTTTTTTACTGTGAAAGAATTTTTAACTTAAATGATGGTGGCCTTTATTAAGGGTAGAGGAATCGGGATTGCCCGGCCAAGCGACCAGTTTTAATTGTGGTTGATAAACACAGGTTATATTGGCTGCAGATACTACCTGTCCTATTGCGTCGTTCTAAATATCACCAGATATAAACTTGCTCCACTGAGATCTTTGCTGGTAATATATATATAGCACAGTCAAAGAGAAATCTCGCAAAATATGTGAGCCTTTTAAGCTATACACACAACTCGGGCCAGTTCATGAGGGTTGTGTCACAGCGTTTGTTTTTATCGAGTTCAGAAGAGTGCATATACACTGATCAGTGAGGTCGAAAGTTCAAATCCGGCTCCTGCTGCAGGGATTTTGCTTTGGGGTTTGCCATTCAGCTTACATCCGTGTTCACCTCGTCGTTATATAATTGTCAATGCCAATATTTATATACCACAAATCTGATCGTATATGGCATTACGATCACCAGCTTTAAATATTCATTATTTGACAGTATAATGCAAACCAGATAAAATGATAATGCTACAAAATAACACCACACCAATCTTCTAACCATTTTACACGTAAACCAAGTTAAAAGATTAGAAAACTGAATATGAGATCAATGCACGATAAGCAATATACACATATAGATACTGTAGATCGAACAGACTAGTGTATCCAGTCAAGTCCATACATTAAACAGCTTATAGCTCAAGTGACGCAATACGTGCGGCTTATAACGTAGAAAATCACATTGATTTACGTACCATATTTAGTAACCTCAGAACACTCGTTGGCCGGAAGTCATAGGTTACAAAAAACACTAAAGGATTGCACATGGCAAGGTTCAAAACTCATTAATTTGGTCAGAAAATTTATTCCTTATTTCATTGGTGTTTTAAACCGTACTCAAGAAAATATCACTTATAAGACGACTGTCAATATTATGGTGGGAGGAAACAGGGCAGATACCCGTTGCTGGCGAACATTCCCACGTACGGCCGGAGGTGGACTTGAACTCACAGCGACCGCAATGATGGGAGGCTACTGGGTCATTACGCTGCGCTAGCGTGCTAACCAAATGAGCCATGGAGGCCCCTGGTCAGGGAATAGAAATACATGTACCTCGCTGTGACTGCGAAAAGGCTTGCATGGAAATGACAATGTGTAAAAGTCCACCTATTCAGCATGTGATTTTTTGTTCATCTTATGCGTAATGCTGATCATCAAAAGATGGGGTTAATTTCGGGAAAAGTAATCATATGTCTCAAGGTATTAACACTTGTGCAAACAGTCAGTTAAAACAGAAAGAAAGGATATATGGTATGATTTCTATTTACACGTATGACATTCTTTCTCCACTGTCTGACTTTCTTAGCCTCTGTTTGCTTTTGGTTTAAAGTCATCTAAGACCGCTAAAGTGTCATGTTGTTTCTAATGCAATGGCGTTCACACCGGTGTCGCCGTGGTGAGTTCAAGTCCAGCTCGGGTCGTGCTTGACAAGGTCTGCCAGCTCGACTCTCTGCGGATAGTAGTATGTTTTCCCCAAGCTCTGTCCAGTTTCGTCCCACCATAATCCTAATTTTGTAAGGATGTGAAAGCATTCAAAGGTGGATATCATGAATATCATGAATCATAAAACCTTATTTTGGTACTGTGACGTTAAAAGAAGTTTTCCTAAGCAAAAACACAGCTTTGTGTCTTTTATTGATGAAATAACTCTTTATACCCACCAATAAAAGACTGTTTAAATACCATTACTAAAAATAGTCAACGTCAAGCTTAATATTATAACGAAAAACAAGCTGACATTACGCCGGGGACCTTTATCACTTACATCATGGTCCACGAAACTCATCTTGGAATTTAATTCATGGAACACATTTAATTTAATTTTTTTTTTAAATCTACAACTGTGAGTAAAGATGTTCTTTGTGTTCTTCTATACATGTATATCTGGTCATGTTTTCCTGGATTTTGAGCTATTGCAAGGTCATTATTGCCCAAGGCCAACACAGATGGAGCTGAGCACATGTAGGCTGTACGCTACATCAGATGTAAAGGGCGGCTTGCATATATAAAAAAGCATGCATCAAACTGTTCCAGGCATTATGCTAAAGGTGTCAGCGACAACCTTGACAAATCAATTTTCTGTAAATCGCAAAGGCCATATGATGCTACAACTGTGCTTACACTCAAGAAATTATTCCGTGAATTTTAACAGACAATATGTTGCCTGATTTATATTATAACATATTACTGTGTCATACTGAATATAATATCCAGTTAGTGTAATAGAACCTTTATGTTAAATTAATAGAATACGTGTGTTATGTTTAACAGAACAATGTGCTGGAATAACAGAATGCATTATAGCATCACTCAGACGGGGTTTTTTTGAGTGTAGGCATACACACCTACTACCTTGGCTGCTCTGTAACGAGGAAAACCAAAAGAAAAATACTCGAACAAAATTTTACATGCGCAATACTACACACGTTCCTCTAGTACAGCGCAAAATGTCATTTGTATATGGTGAAAAATCTGTTCTGTTCTGTTTTCATGTTTTAGAGTGTTACGTGTTCAACAAGCTGGACGCCGTGTTAGTATGTGAAAGCACTGATATCTGCATATCTTCTATCGTGCACAACTATCGGCATCGTTTCTATCGCGTACAATGGATACCCGACATCTCCATGTCTTCTATCGTGTACAATGCTTCACCGATATCGGCATAGTTTCTATCGTGTACACCCGACATCTGCACGTTTGCTGTCGTTTACATTCACTCCACATATATTTATACGTCTTCTATAGCGTGTAATGATTACAGTCATATTGTCATGTCTTCTATCGCGTGTGATAAGGCCAGTCATATTGTCATGTCTTCTTTCGCATGTAATGACGCCAGTCATATTGTCATGTCTTCTTTCGCATGTAATGACGCCAGTCATATTGTCATGTCTTCTTTCGCATGTAATGACGCCAGTCATATTGTCATGTCTTCTTTCGCATGTAATGACGCCAGTCATATTGTCATGTCTTCTTTCGTATGTAATGACGCCAGTAGTATTTTGTTGTGTCTTCTTATACCGATTACTTGAATAGTTAAATTTTCATTCCTGTGCAAATTTTATTAGATTCCAAATGGATTTTTCAAATGGATTTAGCCGATGTTAAACAGTTCCCATCATAAAGCTGTCACCGGAACATAAAGTGCACCATTAGCTTACGGGTCGCTGGTGATATATATGCTTATAATAAGGCTTATATAGCTCGTGACTTTAATCCGCCTACGACATCAATGCAATCACTATACGCTGCGATACAAGGCTGCTTTGCACAAAACCTGGATATATTGGTATGAGTATACAATAAATGGTTGGCCTTAGCTCTTAACAGAAAATTAAGCGACGCAAATATCCTCCCGTGAATTGTGAAATAAGGACGTAGGGTAATTTATCGGAACTGATATCAACCCAGCCGTAGGGATCTTGAGCAAACACGGCCTAGTCTGCGTGCTGCTGGAGATCTCGTACAAACGTTATCCGCACTACTTCCGCCCCAGGCTAATTTTCCATCAGTCTACTTTAAACTGTCCAGTGCACATGCTACCAGAAAAATAACAACACATGGCATTTAAAAAAAGCCATACATCAAAACGGTATTAGGAGATATCTTGTATCTAAAATATGTCTCGAGTACAACATGTCCGCAAAATCGATCATGCTATTCTCACCCAGCTTGTACATGTGCGCAAACACGTCTATTTCATATCAGTAAGAAAACAACCGTATCTAGATTTTCCAGAAAAATGTGAAAGAAATTTGCAAACAGCTTTCTGGGTAACGATTTCACGTCTAAACCACATGCTAAATAAAAAATACAGTTTTGTCATTAACTGCGGTATTTGAAAAACCATCTCAGTTTAGAATTATTTTTTTTTTTAAAATCGCGAGTATTTTTTTATATACTGATCTGTATTAAATTACAAACTATATACCCCCACGTATAACTGATGAATTTTCCCTCATGTAGGGCAAAGATTTTCGCCCTCGGGAAGGCCTGCCGTGTCTACATTAAGGTATTCGCCATAGCCTGATAGGATGGTCGTGGGTTCCCCTCGGACTCTGCCCGGTTTCCTCCCACCATAATGCTGGCCGCCATCGTATAAGTGAAATATTCTTAAATACGGCATAAAACACCAATCAAATAAATAAATGAATAAATAGATAAATTCGCCATACCGGTGAAAAACGAACGGTGAACTTCATGTAACACTTCATGTAACAGCCTCTTCTTTAAATCAAAACATTCACAAAGTAATATCACTAGGTTTTCATACGATATAGTTCTGTATATTTTTAAAGCTTCAATAGTGCCCAATCAGTGCTCTGGTTGTCAGCCTTTTTTTTCAGATCAAAGGACATTGGAGCCATTAGAATCACAAAAATTCTTTGGCTGAGGTTAAACCAATTCAGAATAAACCCTCTGTGTGTTCGACACTTCAGAGACATGCACCATTTTAGATTAAATAGTTGATGGTATAGAACAACAGACTAGCTTATTTGGAGGGCATCTTTGCCAAAGAGGAATTATCAGCATTAAACCCTATAAAAGGCCACGATATGAAAAACAATATAAATATAGCCTCTTGTCATCTTTACCTTAGATACGGTTTTGTGGTCGTGGTAACAAATTATACTCTCTTTGCCATCATAGTCTAGGCAGAAAAGGAAATTCAGTGATGTTAATTCTAATGTATTAGACGCCAATGATATCATTACCAAGCAGAAACACCAAGCACCGATATTACTTTCACAGAACCACTATGTTTTTTGCTAAAGCAAGAGGGTTTGCTGAAGAAATATTCTTATCGTGCATAAAGCGTTTAATTTAAAGGCATTTTTAGGAAGAGAAATACACAGTGCCGGACTTCTGTTAATAGAAATGCCAGCTTATTCAAGACTACGCGTATCAAGTTGCGTAAATTCCGCCCGGTTTCCTCCAACCGAACAGAGCCCAAGGGAAATCCACGACCAGCCTCAGGTTGCTTGTAGACTTTTCCACGTACCCAGCCCAGTGTTATATGTAGATTATTAAATAGTAATACAAAGAAGGTGGATTTATAACACGTGGGTTTGGTATAATGAAGACATTCTTAACTGCGCGCGGCTGACTCGAACACCGCTCTTCGTTTAGTGTTTTTTGGTTTTTTTTTTCATATCTGGGAGAGATCAGCATCTATGAATGACACGGGTGTACAGATGTATACAAGACCAGTATGCGCTTTGGCTTAGCTCTCGAGGTCACCGTACACGATCAATATAGTAAATGATGTAGAGCACTGATGTATTAGACGAGGCTTTGGATAAAATGCCAGCGCTATTTCTACCAAAGCGTTATCGATGGTGGTTCTCGGAACACAGATAAAATATAGAGTAACTCTTAATTCATAAATAACGGACTAGATATCGCGCTATGTGCATTCAAAAGGGACTTTGAACGATTCTTAAATCGATGCATGGTTCTGAATTGAATAGTCCTTCATAGAAGAATAATTATGGTTGGATATTTTGCTTTAACCTTGAACACTTCTTCACGTTTTCCAAGGTTTCTCTTCGAACATTTGTTATTTATTCAGAACGGATCTTTTAGGAATGCCTATAATGTCCAGGTATATTGTCCACGTATTGGGAGCTGTGTTCTATCCTATTACCGCCCCTTATGTCTCGCTTTTATTTCCTTGTCTTATGCCATTATTAATAGGTGGAAGAAAACCAAAAACCTTTGGTTGTCACTGACGAACTCTCTTATCAAAGCGTAGCTGAGTTAGATATTTTCATTATCGACAAGCTAGAAGATAGCATGGTAGACAAGTTGGTGACTATTTTAAGTAACTCATCTAGAACAATCGCTTAGAATCATTCGAAACTGCTTCTCTATGCATGACTCCCTTAGAATTCTTGCTTCACATACTATCTATGTTTAGCACTCAGCTGACCTATGTTGAACGTTGTATTGAAAACTGGTCTTGCGATTATTGACACAGAACGTCAGTTTGTTTGACGGATGCTATAGGAATGTATTTAGACGCCTGGGAATTACATAGATGTATGTGCACGTGATACCGGTGGAAAAGAAGTGGTTTTCAGCGTACGTTAGACTGAACGGACGTCATCAAAGGCCCCATCACAGTGAGAGTAAACGAGTTCACAAATTCCCTCTCTAAGTCCTAAATTGAATCGCATCTTGGATGGCTCCGCGATTCCTTCACCACTCCACCAACCACCCTGTAATTAACCCTGCTAAGTTTTCATCCACACAATTAGTAGTACAACTAGATTATTCCAGCCTTATTTTCGCCACCAAAATCGAAATAACTGATACAATCTTTTTCATCGCAAGGAGTTAAACCAAAGTAAGCCTATTTCTAACGAAATCAAATGAAACTAATAAATCAGTGTATTCTTTTATTCCAACAGATTCTTTTGTTGGTGCAGGAGCACGAATACTCTATTAGTTCAACACAAAGATTGTATCAGATTAATATCATATTAAGTTGATTTTGACACGGTGTCATGTTATAACAACAAAATCAATTCCAGCATTACTCAAACAACAGTGTTTCCTTCTGGAGAGCAAGTAGAGACGACAGAGTAGAACACCTACAATCTAACTAGTAATATCCAGTTTAAAACGTTTCAGACGTTTTACGATTACTAATACGAAATAATTATTATACTCATGTTTTTAGCTTGGGTTTTAGTAAGATTTCCATGGGTCCCCGTTTTCGTCATACCACATCACCGTTACGTTGCTACTGTTTTTGCACGTGCTTTACATACATAATCAAGGTCATGTCTACATTGCCTAGGTGAAGCGTTGACACAGGAAAAGACGTCATTCAAAGCTATAAATACAACGACTGTCCCGTCCATTTCCGCTGACTGCCAGTTTGTCCATATTAGAGGAAGTTCAAGACAGTATACCGTTTCCACACGGCCCCATATTTTATATCTGTCTTTGCTAACTGTCAGCGGCTTGACACGGCCAACATATTTGAATGACATCAGTGGCATTTAAACGTAAGGAATAATTAATTAAACAAGTGTATGGATAATGCTTTGTCCTAGTCTTAAGAGCGCATGCGCTGGTTTACAAGAAATCTGTATACACAATTATTCTTCGCGGTCATGACGGTATGAAATATCAGTATATATACACAGTATTACATTAGTGGTTTGCTAAATGGTTTTATTCAACAAGATGGCACTGGAACTATCACATAAAGCTTTGAAACGATACCGGGCCACACCGGAATCACCGGACGCTTCCAGAATTTATTGGACGCTTCAGGGGGGTACCGGACGATTCAGGAAGGTACCGGACACTTCCGGACGGGTTATAGTCACACCGGCTACAAAGCCTGTATTCTGTAGATCATCTTATGATGTTTGTCTCAGCATGCATATATAGAGGACCATTGTTAACAGTAATTACATTTACTTGGGGGTAAAGGAAGTGCTGTGCTTGTTCTTCTACAACTGGTCCCACCACATCAATCTCATATCAGTAACGATTCTGACGACAGCAACAAAATGGGCAGACTATTCTTTAGCCATTAGTACTTCAAGGGGCTGAAGAATCCTTTCAAAGCAAACTAACGGTGGTCCTTTTCCGGTTACCATGGCAACCGTAATTTTGATGTATGAACTCTACACCGTTTATGGGATCTCCTGCCTGAGCATTGATTACCCACTATTGTGTTTACATTTGATTCTTGACTGAACAAAAACGCAGTTTACTCAAAATCTCTTTTTGAGGAAAACCCATTTCTAAGTGCTATTGTCTTCGACATCGTTTCATCTGCGAGGGATAAAATATCTGTTTATATTGCGACAGCAAAGATGAACAGATCGACCCATACAAGGTTTTTTTTTTTCATTGTTGTTTTCTGGTGCATGACAAAATGCCTGTGAATCTTGAAACACTATTATTGCACTTTACGTGTTTGCCGATGGGCGGATTGCTAACAGACGTTCTACAAAGATACATCAATGTTCTTCATCGAGCATTTATCATCCTATTGATTTTTCACTAATAAATTTTACATCCGTAAAGACCGGACATTTCCCACAACAGATAGGACAAGATAGGTAAACCCCCAAAGCAAGATTTCTCAGGCGTATATTATTTTGATAGCACGACATGTACCGTAATATAATCAATGCATTTCGAAATATAATGTTTACAGTTACCATTTTTTTTATATGCTGTATTTAAAAAAATGGCGTAAATGTATCCGAAATATGCTTTTTTCTGAGTGATGTGTCTCCCCCGGGCTCAATCCGTGTTCCTTCCACCATAATGCTGGCCGCTGCATGAGGTAAATATTCTTGACTATGGCGTGAAACACGAATAAAATAAATAAATAAATAAACAAATGCTTTGGATGACGCATCAGTGAGCCCTCTGTGAGCTATTGCTCTTTGAACAAAGAGAACTCAAGCCAGTACTCTCACCATGCGAGCTTTATGCCCCCACATGTGGCCTCAATAAAGAGCCTTCCCCCTACATGATGGCTCCCAGTCAAATCTTAATCAAGGTATGTACTTATCCTGTCTACGTTTTAAGGAGTTCATAGGACTGGGATACCGTTATTAGCTGGAATGACTGATGACTGGGACTTGTACCGACGGTAAGGGCAGTTGTACTGATACATATAACATGGAGGGTTTATGAGTAGCATTATGGATAAGAAAGGGCGTTCTAAGCTGATCGCCATTATATGGCTGAAATATTGCCAATGTGTCGCTAAGCGAAAATCATTCGTTCACTCTGCATTTTCTTTGCGGTGAAAGACACGTTCAACATATGGATGTGTAGAGATCGTCGTTTTATGAGGCACTGTGAAATGGAAACTTTAACAGTAAACATCAATGGTTTTAGGGACAGCTTAATGTAAGTGAAAAGTTAAAAGAGACGGGGTACATCAGACGCCATATGGGTATTGTCTAAAGCTTTAGTTCCGTAATAATTTCAATATATTTTCTTCTTATACACAGGACCTTTGTGCCTACTTATGGTCTCAGAGTACACTGTCAGCAAGTTTTGGCAGCAGTCGATTCTGTAGCGGTATAACAGATGTTGACATAGAAATTTGGCAAAAATAGTGAGTGAGCGACTGCTTGGGGCTTAACATCGTACTTAACAATGTTTCAGTCATGAGGCGACGAAGAAATCCTCAAAGTGCATGTAATGTGCCTCCTTGTTGCAGAACGGATTTCCACCGCTCTTTTATCTAGTGTTGCTTCACAGAGACGCCTTACCGAATCATAATGATACGGATCAACCAGTCGTTGCACTATCCCATTCATGCTGAACGCCAAGCGAGGAAGTTACAACTTCCTCTTTTAAGGTCTTGGGTGTGACTGGAACCAGGATTGGCCCTTTCTGGATCCACCGCTACCGAAGCGGACGCTTTACCAACTGTGCTATCTGGGTCTGTTTAGCTAAAATATCACACATTGCTAAAACATACTATTAATTTTTGGAGTAAGATAAATCCATCACGTACCTAAATAAATCTTTGCCGGTGACAGTTCCTCTTAGGTATATTGACGCGATTATCATGTAGAGAGGGTAGAAGAGAATAATCCAGGCTGAGCTGAAATAAGTGATGAAAAATGGCGAGAGAAAACCTGGTCTGTAAATGTCCACTATCAGCTCTGTGGACGCCACCCACGTGACCGCAATGGTGATGGAGAGAAAAAAGCCAGGCAGAATTTTCCAATGGGCAGTCGTACACTCACAGTAACACGCTGATGTGGATTTCGTGCCAGAAGTTGCTGTTGTCCTGGAGTCTGCAAACCGAAAGTGAAAGCATAGTGGTAAATTTTAGGCCAAGTGTCATTCATATAAAAACAGTCAATCATAATGGGAGCTGTGCTTCAACTTTTAGAAGACCATTTTCAGAACAATCCTCAACACAAACAATCATAAAACTAAGAGTTCATTTGAAGTTAGAAATTAGAGCGGACTTAAGTAAAAAGAAGTTAATAGCAGCTCTGACTCACGATTAACTAATACAGTTTATCATGAAGGAAAGACGCAAGAACTGTTCTTCGAGAACGAATTAACTCAGTGAGCATATTATGTGCCATGCCAGTTTATACGTTGTCGTTAATCAAAATGTCCAGTAGCGCTTTGATTCCAGTTGTTCATATATCCAGTGTGGCGTAGTGTTCAACACGATGAATATACACCCCCTAGCTGTATGAAAGGCTGTTTTTTTTAAAACATAACATCCCTCGTGCTACCTACATGTAGCATCCAGCGCATGGTCTTGTAATGGAACAGTCAAATGCACTGAATACAACAACACCACAAGCATGCGTACAACCCGGATGGCCCTTCGCAAGCAGCATGGCATGCATTCGGAATTTCTACAGTATTTAAAAAGCTCAGGTCAGAATTGGTTTCCATGGTATAATCCCATGTCGTTGTTCTATCAGAAACGATTCGATGGTTTCACTAGCGGACTGTGTAAGTGTCCATTAGAAGCCCGTAAACGCATTATTAACATAATAAGCGATTCGTGAAAGTATCACGCCTTTCATTTACACAGAAGGTGAAGTACACGTGGTTATATCAATGGTTTAATAAAATTGTTTTACCCATTTTTCGACTATGTTTCATAGTTAATGTTTATCTGTGTAATCAACGAGGCGTGGAAGTGAATCAGAATATTAAAAGGCACTCAATAAAGTACTGGGATAATTTTTAAACCACCTGTAATGTGTAAAATATTTCAAAAGCCAATCCTTCGAATACATGCAGGACAGAACTGGAGTAAAAGGTAGGGATAATGTGTAATACATCAATTCTGTACAACATGCAGGCCCTATACATTGAGAGCAGTAGTTCTTTTATATATTTTTTTTTGTTCCCAACACAGTGCTCAGAAATTGTTATTTATACTGTGAAGATTCGCTTCGTGGGTGGAAGAAATCAGAAAGCCTGGAATAGGGTCAGAGCCCTGGCCAAGTACTTAACGAATCTCCCAAATTAATTCTTCAGCCAATGTAGCGAGATCTAGAGAGCAGCGATACCAACCGCATGGCACTATTACCCAGTGACACAAGACCATTCTGAAAAGTACAGTATACACTGCTACGATGTGCGGGAGAGCACTTGAGACACACTGCTATTTTCTTGTCTTAAAATATTCAACAAACGTCAGGCTGCGCAGCCTTTCATTTATAAATTTGTGTTCAACTGATATGTCGTATCTACTTAAAACGTATACATACATGAACAATTCATTGCTGACGTGCAGAAACATATACAACAGTTCAAGAAATGGACTCCAGATGCTATATGTAGCATTGATGATTGGCGTTAAGCGCATTGTTCACGTATCCAATTGTCTACAACACTGTAGTAGGAATGCATCGTACACAATTCATTATACATGTGTAGAAATAATGTATCTGTAACACAATTCCCAAAGGGGTTTCTAAATCCAGTATAGAATGAATGCTTACTAATAAATTCATTGTACACGTACATAAATATGCGCAACACAATTCTTGAAATAGGCTCTAGATTGTACGTGTCTCTGTCATTCATGTTTAGAATAAAATTCATTATATAGGTGTAGAAATAACTTCAAGCGGAAGTCAAGGAATCTAGCTCGCATGAAATTATGGTATAAAATCCATTGTGCACGTACATATATCTATATAACCATTCTGTTCAAGTGTTGTTCACGTCGCAGTCGATGTGCCTCTAACATATAAAATCGCAGGCTCGATTCCAGCTCTAGTTGATTTGTCTGCTGTTTTAAGTCTTTCATATATGCCGAAAAAGATCGTCCAGTATCACATTGAGATGCATTTACAATTTATTACTGAATGACGACCCAACCCCGCCCCCCAAGAGCTGCGATTATAACATCGACTTTCGCCAAAACTCGTGACTCAAACCTGCAGCTGAAAGAGCGAAAGATGGATGCGAACACACGGCGCTGATAAAGATTCCACGTGAAGAAATACAAAGCACAGAGATAAACTGCGAATCTAAACATGCCCTTAATCGTATTTTTAAAAATTCCTTGCCACTGAAATATTTGCAGCCAAATGTTCGAATTTTGAGGTGGGCACTCACTACTGAACATATGAATTTTATCGTAAGGTACTGCGCCGTCACATCATGTAAAAGACAGTTAATGTCAAAACCGAATTTTGTCATAGTTTTTTTTTTTTTTTTCTATTTGTTTATTCTGTGCTTTAAATTTGCTTGCATTTCTTTTTTCCGTGCTGTTATGTTGCTTTGAAATGCCAAGATTCGCATGCCTTTAGCTTTCCTGCGAAATACAGGAAGTAATGCTTTGTTTATTATTTGATCTATTTCTGTTTTTCTTGCCGACGTCATTCATGTTCTTTTGCTTTGACATGAATGGAACGTCAAAAAAATCTGTTCGTCTCTCTGTCTGTCTGACAGGAGGATCGGCTTGGTTTATAGGGAAATCGTGTATACAATTTCCAGATTTCACTCACAATCTAACGGTAGATCGTTAATACTGTAACTCAGAGAAATGTAAATACCTGTATTTCCCGTAAAGGAAGTATGGCAAACGACAACCGAGGGCAAGTAATCATCGACTTACAGCAGTCATTTGAACACTAATTAGCAAGCCAGGCCAGACACAATCTGACACAGTCAGACCGCTTAAATTACACCCTGGGGGAACTCCAACCACTATCGGCTACACGCGGGCATTTCCTCTGGGATGATAAGCGTTTTCTAGTACGCAAACTTGACCCCAATGACGGACAGACTTGCAAAGAAGGACGGAATGCCCTGACAAGGGATAGCGCCATCTTTAATTGCCTGGTACATCACGATAGTGTCTTAGTAATGACATTTTCAGTAGAAATGGTGGGTAATTTAAGCTGAGTATATACTGACAACAAACAAATTTTGCAAGATTAGAAGTTGCACATTAATTTCGATCCACTTGTCGTCCATCTTTAGCACAGTTGTGTCAGAGCATAGTGTCCCAAAGGTGAAATTTTTTGTAAACATGGTTGACAGTTTAGGCTGAGTGTGTACCAGAAGAAGCCACGGTTCGCATAGCTGCAGATGAACATCGATCTGAAGCCTTGGCAACTTGACCGACGTAAACAGGTGCCAATTCTCATTAACAAACCTATCCAATTTTCACCTTGTAACAAGATAGAAAAAGAGGAAGTGGCTATAAGGTTTATCATTAACATGTTTCGGTCTAAAATAGAACTAATTCTATTTACTTCCTGCTACGTGATTTGGTGGACATATTGACGATAGTATACACACCAGCCATTTTGCCCTGAGGAACTTCACCCTGTTGGGACGAAGTGCGCATGTATCATATATTGTCAGGTGTCACCTTTCCATCTGATATTATCAGAGCCAATCAAGTAACATTACTGAAATGTAATATTCTGACAGCACGGTTTGTCACGTGAAAATTTAAAGCATTAAGCATACGAAATACTCAGAATATGTATAACATCCATTAACCTTTATTAACATGTGATTTGTAGAAGTATTAAACTTTCTATATACACGTAGAATTAAAATGCGCAAGGTTCTACCAATGAATTAATACAATTGCTCCACCAATTTTTTTTTCCCGGAGATTCTCTTCATGTTTTATAGTTAATGTTTAATTATGCAATCAACGAGCGATGACAGCCAAGAACATAAAGTTGCTTTAAATGAGCTATTGCGATGATTTTTGTTCCCATGTTAAAGTATAAAATATTTCAAAAACCAGTGTTTGGAATACATGCAGAACAAAAATTGTAGCAAATATTAGGCATCCTACATAATACATCATTTCTGTATGATATGCAGGCCCTATAAATGTGAGAGCATTAATTCGGCTCTGTATTTCATTTGATACCAATGGAGTATTCACGAAATTGTTTCTTATGCAATGAAGATTCGGTTTGTGGGTGGAGGAAATCAGAGAGCCAGAAAGACACAGATAGTAAATACATTAAGTACATTAAATACGTCTGTACATCCGATATAATGATTTTCTATCTGACAGCATTTCATCAAAACTGAGGTAGGTCCAGGGCCAACCCTGGGTCCGGTCACACCTAAGACCTTGAAAGAGAAAGTTGTAACGTTCAGCATGAAGGGGATAGTGCAAGGACTGGTTGACCCGTATCAGTATAATGGCTCGGGCATTGTGGCTTACTTGCCTTCGGTAAGGCGTCTCTGTGAAGCAACACTAGATAAAAGAGCGGTGGAAATTCGTTCTGCAACAAGGAGGCACATTACATGCACTCTAAGGACTCCTTCGTCGTCTTATGACTGAAAAATTGTTAAGTACGATGTTAAGCCCCAAGCAGTCACTCACTCACTATTTTTGCCAAATTTCTATGTCAACATCTGTTATACCGTTACAGAATTGACTGCTGCCATAACTTGCTGACAATGTACTCTGAGACCATAAGTAGGCACAAAGGTCCTGTGTATAAGAAGAAAATATATTGAAATCATTAGAGAACTAAAGCTTTAGACAATACCCATATGGCGTCTGATGTACTCTGTCTCTTTTAACTTTTCACTTACATTAAGCTGTTCCTAAAATCATTGATGTTTACTGTTAAAGTTTCCTTTTCAGAGTGCCTCATAAAACGACGATCTCTACACATCCATATGTTGAACGTGTACGTCGTTAAACTCCAAACATTCACTCAAAATTGAGTACAGTCCCAAGCAACCAAGTGTGCCAACGCATTGACATTCTGACGAACACTGCCATATTAGAAATCCTTTGATTAAATCCCATTTAATTTTATTTTTTCTTCCCACATTGTCCCGATTCAATTCTAAACCTGATTTTTTGGGATCGTGAATGGTTTTAAAGACGACTGTCAAATATGTCTCCATTTCGGCTATAAAGATTCGTGCTAGAATAATGGCTCGCCGAACAGAATGCGATAGTAATGGCTCGCCGAATAGAGTGCGATAGTAAAGGCTCGCCAGGTAGAGCGCGAGAGCTGTTAGTAGGCCAGTGATGGAATTTTAAAATAAACACGTGTCGGGGCTTTGTGCCTTTGATTTAAAACATAGGTTTACAGACGGTGTAATTTTATATGCCATCTGTCCGAAATCTAGTACCCTACGCTCTATGTTCGAGCTGAAGGGGAATTCCCATATGGTGCATGTTCATGTATTTGACTGCTTCTAAATTAATTCGACAAACCGTATTTTTACGAGTGACTTCGCACTAGAAAAGCGTGGGTGCCTAACGTACAATCTGCAGTGTAATACCAGGAATTTGCTAAACAAAACAAGCATGATAGAGTGATCACACACACAGTGACGCTTGTCACATGAGTACATGCTCCTGGGCACGCACAACCTGTGGAATACACGTCTGTATAAATGGATGACCTTTCTCGCGCGAAGTAAGAAAGGTCCAAGCTGCACAGTCTTCTATTGATGCCCGCGTTTACGGTGACAGCTTGTGGGACAAATGGTTACATTAGTGCTTGTGTGTTACAAGAGAAAAATAGGCAGTTCGACTTGTGCCTGAGTCGCCAAACATAACGCGTGAAAGAGTACAACTCAAGAAACGAAATTGACGCTCGCTGACCCTATAAATAAGTTAACCAGAAACCCTATGACAAATGAGTAAACTTTCAGGCCCTAAACTAAGCTTCAGAAGATGGTAATCACTGTGTCACAAAAATAGAACGCTCTCCAGGCTCCCAGCTCAGGGACAAGGGTTTAATTTGTCTTCTGATGTGTATCATTAGTTAGTTTGCACAGCAAATTGGTCATCACAAGCATCTCGTCTAGGAGACATCGCTTCCGTCAGGAATAGGACAGGAAGCCCTGGGGATTCAAGCAGGGACACTTCACTGGCTGCTCGCGTTATTAGTTGCGTATTTGGGGCTCCCGTTTTACCGTCATCTTTCCAGATAAGAGACATGTCATGGGAAGGCTGCTAGTGGTTCCGTCTGTAGTAAGCATAGCACTCGAGGCTGACACGGCCTACAGTAATCAATGTGGAATGGGTGTAATAAAATGCCCATCTCGACTTATAGAAAACTATTTAAAACTAGCAGCTTTTTGTAGGGCCGTTTCAGGAGCAGCATAAACGTGGAGATGGCGGCATTCAGGGGAGTCTGGCCGTACACGTAAATGCAGCACCTAGTAGGCGTAAGCTGCCGAGAAGATTATCATCCCAGCACAGCATGGCGAAACCATCCAGGAGCCTCTCACCGTGAGTTTAGCTTATCTTGACTTACTCTGCGGCCGTACTTAGAAAAAGTTTGTCAGCAGCTTGCGGAAGGTCGTGGATTCCCCGGGCTCTGCCCGATTTCCTCCCACCATGAGGCTGATCGCAGTCGTCTGAGTGGAACACTTCTGCGTAAGGCGTAAAACACCAATTAAATAAATAAATAATTAAATAAAAACATTAATGTGTATTGTTCCAAGATACTGCGGCAAGAAATTTATGTAAGGCAAAATCATGCTTTAATGTAAAATTTGCATGTCTTTGGAAACTCGTGCGCACGTGTAAGTCCTTTTACTTTGGAGAAAATTCGCAACTAAGATTTCCCATTAATTACACGCGTTATATCTCGCCCATGCATTTGCATTGGAAAGTGAATCTTCGTTGTGACATTTAAATCATACCTGTGCATATATTTTCGAAAGTTTTGTCATATTTATGGAAGTATCTGTTTATGGGTTGATCGGTAAGTATAGATGTACGTGAAACCTGGAGTTAAAACAATATCCTCAACAAACTTGATCTCCATTAAGGGGAAAGTAAACCTGATCACCGTGATATGTGGGATTTTTTTTTTTACATTATACTTCGCGTTTAGTATCTCCAGATTTAAAAGCGGATGTGAACTCGCCACAAAAATTATTGTAATGTAAAGTAATAATAATAATAATCATAATCATAATAATAATAATAAAACATCAGCAATAACTTATTATAATTATTATTAGTAGTAGTATAATATTTATTACAAATTATAATAATAATTATTGTAATAGCGCCATATTTTACTGTTCAGCGAGGATTTCACGACAATTTCACGACAACGCGACGTGCAAAGCGGAGGAATTTTAATTTCGAACTTTTTCATCGACAAAGGCAAAAAGAATTCCTACTGCATCATGTGACCTGTCAACAATTTTGGGCAAATGTCTTTGGTCACATTTACTGTAACATGGGCGTCAGGAAAAAGTTTCACAGAAGGTAATTTGGAGTACATGAACGATGGAGAAATGTGAAGAGTGGATCGTTTGTGAACTTGAGAAGTTTCTAAAGGAAACGTGTCAGTTGACATCAGCATATGAAACAACCCTGGGGCTAAGTCTATCTGTAGATGTGCATCGAGAAAGCGTAAACCTATGTGTTATGCGGAAAATAGTAAAACAAGTAGTTCGGGCTTCGATCCCAATATTCCGCTTCCATCTGCTATAACCTGATACCCAAAATATTTACCCACAAGCCTTCGCGCATGCAGTGCAATGACAATTGTAATAATATACCAATTATACTGCGCACAGTTTGCAATGTGCAACATTTCAAAAAGTCAGCCTAGCATAACGCATATTTTTGAACTGTTGAAGCTAAAAAGTGAAGCTTTTTGGTCACCATGGCAACCTCCAGGGTGTTGGTCAGCATCCGGAGTAAACAATTTTCAACTTTATCCTTCAATAACAAAATTCTGATGTATGTATCATGTGTGGATTTTAACTATGTGTAAATTAGCAGGACAGGAATGTGTATTGTTGCAACGACTTGTAATGTCGGTGACAACGTTTTCAGCTGAATCTATCAGTAATAAAAGTCTGATATCATCAGTGTACTTTAACTATGTGTGAACTTAACAATGCATAGTATAACAGCAACCACTAATGTCTGCTTCACAGTGGGTTTCACTTCGATATAATTTGGGCAAATCTGTTAATTTAGAATAATAAACTTTAGAGCAAAAGCGCTAGTTTAGGAGCCAAATACGCCATGTGTCCCAACCTGTGATATGTATAAAGAAGTAAAAGTATCCTTAAAACGTATACTTCTACAAAGATTTTTTATCTAATATATTTGGAAGGGGGAATAGCATCTCGTAGGTAAACTTGCTGCGCGTAATCCTACCATAGACTCGCCTCTGCTCGGATCTCTAATTAAAACGTATTGATTTTAGCGCCTATTGTTTTGGTCAGCATGCGTCCAAACTGCTACAGAACCCGCAATAACGTATACAATGTCGCAATCTCCGTCATGCACAGAGCTGTTTTGACTATACGCAATACATTAAAAGAATGCTGGATAGATGATGGTCATCAAAGTTGTCACTACACAATAAACAATCAAACAAACCTGATTACTCATTGTGTAACAAAATGGTAATCTGTTACAAGTATTATACAAAGCTCTTCAGGTCACTCATGGAGACATAATCGGTTTAAAAACAAGTGACAGCAAATAAATTTCAGACGCCGAAAAAAATTTTGCATGCTGATTATAATTATTAAATTATTGGAACAGCCATTAGCCGAAATCATGGTATACACTCAGCGACCCAAACATATTCTGTCGGCTATAGTGAATTAGACACGACAATTGGGAGTAACGTCTGGGTGGAGAACTTGCTCTCCCTGCAGGAATTTTGAAGTCTAAAATTTCTGATCAGTTAAATGAACTACAATGGGCTAGGCTAGTGTGCCTTGGGATCGCCTGGTTCTTATGCTAGTCTTTCATGCAAATACAGGAAAACGTAATCAAACTGCATGGTCCAGGGTTCATTTTCATCTAAATGTACAGAATCTAACAGATAGCGTGTTGTTAGAGGATTGACTGTTTATAATTGTGAGTACTGCAATTTGGCGCGTATTGAAAGGTTCATATATCAGTCTAGGTTGATCAGTGTTCGCTTATTTGTAAACGGCCCGGCCAACATTCCACTGACTTCACACCAGCGAGCCTGTGTTGACTTCCAGCATGTTGCACCTGTCTGGTCAGACATCGCGTCTCTCACCTGCCACCTGCTGAGCACCTTAGCACCTTCCATGACCCCCTGTTGTGTTTGTAGTCAAACTATCACTGTTACACAGAAGCAATGACAATGTTTACATCGCGCACCTGGACGCTTACAGTTACACAGAGGCAATGATAATATCTACATTGCGCACCTGGACGATCACTGTTACACGGAGGCAAGGACAATGTTTAGACCGGCACGGATAGCACAGTTGGTAGAGCGTCCGCTTTGGGACCGGTAGATCCAGGATCAATCCTTGATAGAGTCACACCTAAGACTTTAAAAGACGAAGTTGTAACTTCCTCGCTTGACGTTCAGCTTGAAGGGGATAGTGCAACGACTTGTTTACCGGTATCAGTATAGTGTAACAGTGGCTCGGGTGGGGCGCCTTAGTTGCCACTCACAATGCCTTCGGTAAGTCGTCTCAGTGAAGCAGCACTAAATAAAAGAGCGGTGGAAATCCGTCTTGCAACAAGGAGGCACATTACACGTAAATGCACCCTAACGATTCCTTCGTCGTTATATGACTGAAAAATTGTTGAGTACGACGTTAAACCTCAAGCACTCACTCACAATGTTTAGATCGCGCATGAAGCGAATGCTTCGTAAGCTGCCCAAGGGTTTTAACTAGACCCCGCCCCATCCTTTTCCCCAAATGTAAAAGACCACTTTAACATGGTTGAACTCATATAATGTAAATCAATGAAAAACGGAAGATAGATCACAGATTGAGTTTCGTTAGTATGGTAAAATTTCCCATGTAACGGCAGCACGGGTTCAAGTCAGAGGGCTCCTTATTTCTAAGCTTGTAACACATGAGTACTACGTCACCAGTTTTGGTCATTAAAACGTTATTACAAGGATAGGTTTGAACAGCAGACTATTCACAGCCTTGGCCCGAATTATCGTAATCGGTAATAGTTAACGTGTGGTCATATATAATGGGTACGTTTATTTTGTATGTAAGATTGTTTCCTTCTATTTTTTTTTTATCCAATTGCGATCACAGAAATAAGAGTCAAATACGAGCAATTGGCTCCGTAGCCTGATATGATTTAAGTGTAGCAGAAACAATACTTAACTTAATGCTGCGTGACAGCACGCTCAAAATATTTATTGCATGTGACAATTCTAAACCGCTCTATTTCAGCATGATGTATTTGTGTATCAGACTATATGAACCAAAACTGTTTACGTGACTAGAACACCAATTGAAATTATTGCATGAATTAACCTAGTTTTCATGGAAGTGAAACATACTCCTGAGTTACTTGAACGTAGTTATTTTTTACTTTATTTTATTCTTTTTTTGTTGTTTATTTGATTGGTGTTTTGTGCCGTACGCAAGAATATCTCTTTTATAAGACGGCAACCAGCATTATCTGTATGTGTGTGGTGCACTTGTACTTTTGAACAGAGCGGGTAGGCTGTACCCAGTTAGTGCAGGTATGCTTATAATCAAACCTAAAATGCTACCATCTGGTGCCAGTTATAGCTTTTGCTCGAGGATTCGAGCTGTACATGTCTACGGCAAACGCGAATGCTTACATCAGGCTGTCTGGATTTATTTCTTACAAAAATACTGAGAATTTTACGATTTACGATGATCATATTCACCAAGTATACAAAGTGACTGATCCCCGATATGTATTTTAGTGTCTATGCCTCTACCAAAGAGAACAGCTGAAAATCGTTTTCCAATCCATGCTCTTCCACTCCTTAAACTGGATTTCTTTTCCATGGAAACAATATGTCAAAAAGATAATATGAAATTATTACGTGTATTTGAGGCTTCCTACCTGAATTCCGACAGCAGCGAAACATCTTGACAGGTATGTAACTCCTTTTATGCTTCACTCGGACACTTTTACACCTTGCTCTAACAGGAAGTCAGTAAATCCATGAAACGTTGACCAATTCTCTTCTTCAGCGCTTGTGAGGTCGCTATGGTCATTTCCAATCAGCAGCCTGTCCCTTAAAACAGGCTTTATGCCGGTGGGTCGGAAGCGAGCACCAGTTCCTTGTTTGTTGTGTGTAAAAGGTATCAGACAGACTCGTGTCCTGCAGGACCTACACCATTCTCAAACGACATGCAAGCAATGGAACTCTGGCTCATTACATGCGGCCCAGTGTCGTCTTACGGGAGTCTATCGAGCTATTCACAGCTGGTAGAGTAGTTTCTAAACGCGAAACCATATCGTCAGAGAGGCGGTCCACGCATCGCGGTGTCAAGCGCATAGAAGGGACAGATCATCGATCGATAGCAACCATTGTACTTCCCGAGGAGAGCGTGCTGCCGTGGCAACCATAGACAGCACGTGCTGACAGTCCTTAGCAACACGAGAGGTAGACGTTAATTACCGATAACCGGCACTGTAACAACCGAACCCCGATTCTCCGCTAATTGGTCCTACCACCAGACACCGGAAAAATGTAAGCAAAAGAACACATGGTGGAAAGCTGGTCCTTTCGCACGAGCAAATTTACTTCCGTGGCCGTCGGAGATATAATTGTTTACAATACAACTGGATTCACCAGTGACTAATGGAGGAGTTAACCCACCCAAAGGCTTTAGTACGTGTATCATAAAACACCGCTTCTGAAATTGATACTACATCTGATCCAACATTCCATATTTCTGTTTGATCTATAGATTTGCCAGTTTCTTGGGCAGCTTTTATATGTCCATTAACTGAACCCATTAAAACCCGTCCAACCAAACTCGACGCTTTTTCCACTCTCTGAATAACGTTTCTCAAGGTAGGATGGGCAGCTCTGTAATGCGAGAGTCCTTTCCCGTTTCCATGGCAATGTATGTGTGTGCAGAAATCTCCAAGCACGGCGATAATTAAAGGTTTCATATAAAACAAAATCGTGGAGGAATATATAGAAAGTTGTACATTTTAACATTACTGCCCTCCGGAAAACGGGCTCATTGCATCCAGCCATAAACGAGACGCTACTCTAATGTTGCAGCAACGTAGCTGCGCATTATAGCATGGACTTTGACTGGACCATTCCTCCCGAGGCCAAAACCACTGACTTTGCACTTGATCAACATCTACCCTTCATGTGGTAATTTCACACAGAGCGGTCAGGGAAAAACTGGCTAGGATCAGACCTCTTGATCTCAAAACGCAAAAGTTATTCCTTTACATTGCCATGCCCTGAACAATACTGACAAATTGTTGATTTCTTCTGTTGACGTTTTAAAACACAGAGAAGCACAAAAGTACAATACAGTTGGGAATCCGTGTATACATTTAAATATGGGGTATGTGCAATGCTTAATGTTCATTTATTTATGTATTTATTTATTTGGTGTTTTACGCCGCACTGAAGAATATTTCACTTATACGACGGCGGCCACCATTGTGGTGTTTGAAACCAACGACCAGGCTGCTGGCAGACCTTCTTACGTACGGCCAGAGAGGAAGCCAGCTTGAGCTGGTCTTAAACTCACAGCGACCGCATTGGTGAAAGGCTTCTATGTCACTAAGCTGCGCTAGCGTGCTAACCGACTGAGCCACGGAGGCCGCGGGACCATAATTTGGTATATATCATCAAGATGATGGTAATCTTCCAACTAAGGATGTGATTCATGTGCAATAAATTTATTTGAATGTAAACGTGTATGTATATCCAAAAACATGCATTTAATCTGAATTATGATAATATTTATGACGTAAGCTGGAACGTCTTCCAGCAACATGCAGATGGCCGGATATTTATTTAGGCAAAGACAATATGTATACCAAGAGATGGTCCCAAATACCCACTGTATTAAAAAAAGTCATTATCAAGCGTCTTTGTCTCTTTAGAAAGAGATTTGAGGAGCACATATACAACTAACTTCTGGCATTCTTTCATCTGAGCTTACTTTTCCTCCAACTTTAAAATATTATTAGTTAAAACGCTGAAAGTTTTGTCTTCAGAATAAATGGACTAACAAACACTGTCAGGCATCGCGCTGTCGGATCTAGTGGACATCTTTTATGTTTTCATACACTCCGAATATATCCGTCACGCGTGCTAAGTTCATTTTACATTGGTATGTCCAATGTAGTTTACACAAAGACACTTCACCGTATTTTGCGTAACACTTCAGGGCAATACATTTTTCCTACACGCACAGCGATCTAACATCAGCTATTTTATGCACGCGATGAAGTCATCGATTCTCATCACACTATCGCCAAATAACAGGCCACGCAAAATAGTCTCCTGATTAATGCTTGGAGCCTTTTTTTCCTTTTCGTTTTACGTCTGTAAATGGCAGTGTTGTTAGCTCATTTACTTTATAACGATCGCCTGAGATGCGTGTTGTTTTACCAACGTTGGTATTACCAAAGTAATAACACTGAACAAGTGTACACGACGCACCTGTGTTTGTATCGTAAGACAAACGACTTCAAAAGATTCCTCTCCGTGACACCGCTTTTTAACTGACTTCTTTAATGTGTTTTGGAAAATCTAGATTAGTTTCTTCGTTGGTCAAAATCAGTGTAAGCTGTTTTGGCTGAAAAGGTTATTTTTTTGTAAACTTTGCCCTTAGAACATATGCAGATTATGAGTAAACATGACGAACTTTGTCAGTGACGGAGTTGTGACACCACCGCTGTAGGTTAACGAGATCTCCATCAATAACGACAACAACAACACCGTCCTGTTATATACAGAGCTGTTCGTTGCAGCTCAAGTGACCGATGTGCGGCGACAAATTGTGATGTATGCCTATTTCTAAGAACACCATTCCCAACAGCAGCAACGATAACGACAGCAGCACCGTCCGTCCATAAGGCTGCTTCTATTTAACTGTGTTGTGAAAATGAATGTATGGATGTATGTATGTATGTGTGTATATTTGTATGTATGTATTTTGGGGGTTTTACATCGTACTTAACATTTTTTTATTCATATGACGACGAGCAGTCATCAGGCATGTGTTGATATTGCCTTGGAACTGAATAAACCGACGTGAGCTAACTGTATATTTGTGGCTTTGTGATGAATGGATTGCGATGTTAATTGATATGTAAATACCTGATTACTTCCCCGAGATTCCATATTCCACTGGGACTAGCAGAAGAAAACAGCACAATAGCAAAACAATCAATATTATTAGTGAGAATCCTTCATTGTGGGGCTACTGATATCATATATTTCCGTTTCTGTCACAGATTAATCATGTAACGAATTTATCCTGTAAAAAGAAAGATCTTTGTATAAGCAAATCTCTGCAGCCCCGCGACCATTGTTGCCACAACAGAACAAAGGAAGCTAATCTAGTATGGCAACTATAACAGAGACACTATATGCAGAGTATGCGAATACACACACTGTTGGTGTCCACTAAAAAACGGAGTATTTTGTCTGAATTTGGATAAAGATCTTAACGTATTCAAAAATTTAGAATGAATAAATCCAAGTAGGTATGCACATTGATATATTGTTCACAATCATTTCACCACACAGTGCAGATTACCAATATATCAATTACACGGCAACACGGAGATAAATGTAATCAACTCTAAGGCCTCATCTTGCCAGTCATTCGGATCATGGAGCCAATTCCCATCCCCATCATCATCTAGCGAAAATAGTTTGCCTTAATTAAATGTAGCAGATCTGTTAAATGCAAGTGCTGTCTGAGTATTATATGAGACATCAGTGGTTTGAACAATAGCACCCTAAGTATATGAATTGTGCGGGTAGCAAATTGTGCCGGCGTCAATCGCCATCGGTAAAGAGTTCGAATGGAAAGGCATGGTTAAATTTTTCATTTTGAGTTTTCCACAAAAGGATTCGTTAAAGATTTTTTTTTAAAGCGGAGACTTTATCAATCAATTCTGGAGTTATCTCGTGGGTTATTTGCAGAAAAGTGATGATATTTGTTCACAAAATTGTATCTAGTCCTTGATTGTATTTCAGAAAATCATATATACAAGGAACGCATGACACACGCCCACATGTACTTAATGCACTGACGTATCGAGAAAGGCATATCGTCTGTTAAACATGTGGAAGCTGATCCGACCATTATTCAGCGACACCTGGCTAAGTATGTAGGCTGTGTTAGTCAGGCTGTGTCCGTGTTGTCTTTCAGGAAAATCAATAATCTATTAATGTCCGTATACATACAAAGCAACATCACAGGAGAGACGCACGTGCTTCTTATATCGTTTGACCGATGCTGGGACAACAAACTGCTGCACATGCGCTTCCGTGGCCTTCTTTTCGCTCTCCATGTTTATTGGGAAGAACATGCAAAATTCTTCACGGTACATTTATTCGTTAATTTGTTATCTGATTGTTATTTTAGGCCACTTGCTCTCAGACATTTTGCACCTATCCTTCTCGTATATGGTGATGGTCAGCTGTATTTTTTAAAATTTATTTAATTGGTGTTTCATAACGCAGTCAAGAATAGTTCAGTTCATGATGGGGGAAAGCGGGCAGAGCCTGGGCAAAACCTACGACTGTATGCAAGATGATAGCAGCCCTTCCCACGTACTGGTCAGTTTTCGGGGTGGAGGAAGTTAAAGTACCTGTGGTAAACGCTCGACCTTTGGCAAGTTACTCAGGAATTGTCTGACATGTGACGTACAAACTATGAACATCGTATTGCTATAAGATTGCCTAAACGATCATACGCTGATTATTGTCATCAAGGCGTCACAGAACGGTCAGGGGAATACAAATGCCTTCTTTTCCCGCGAAATTGTTATTGCTGGCAAATGACTGACAGAGTTTCGACATGATGTTATCAAAATATGGAATCCTAGGGTCTATTTCTTCTAGCCAGTCGTCTACATTAAGCTGTCTGTAAAATCAGTCATACTTTCTACCACAATTACCTTTCTTTAGTGACACGTAACAACATAAACTCTCTGTATGTTGTACGTCTATATGTTATTGCAAGGAAAATGCACATAGAATACTTTTTCTTATTTATAATGTAAAACTCCATAAGAATAGTTTTAAGACTAAGAACTCACTACAACGGGTTACGTCATAACTATTTAGAAACAAGTGGCATGCTGGGCATTGGGCGGGGAGAATAATTTGTTTTATGGACCAAAACTCCATGCAGTAACACATTTACTCTACTGTCTCAGTGAACAGACTACAGTTTCCCTCATGCATTTCTAAAAAACCATGCTGCTGTGGGATCGCATATTACTAGTAATAAAATAAAATACATTTATGAAGGTTAGATTATACTAAAACGTGCGAATAATGTGAACTATATTGATATTGTCATGGTTTGGTTTTAAGTCGATAGCAGTCTAGATAACTGCAGTGTGTCGCCTTCGTCAAGACATATAAACTCCGCTCAATATCCAACATGTCACTGGTTTCTGATCAATTATGACGTCATCCGAGGGAATGAATTATTGGTGTCGAAACAAGGCTTATGGAGTTTAACATTATACATTAGAAAAAAAAAGTGTTTTAACATTATTTTCGTTGCAAGAATATGGGCCTCCAACATATCGTTTAGAGCTTGTGTTGTTACCTGTCACTGCCTAAAGGCACTTTTAGTGGCGAGAAGGACTGATTTTACAGACAACTGTTTATACGCGACTGGCTAAAAAAATAGGCGTTAGGCTATTAAGTTGAAATATCGAAAGTCCCGTAACTGCTGAATCAGCAAGCGTACATGTTTGCCTTCATTAAATGAAGCCACACACAACTTATACATAAATGATACTTTGCTATACGCTTTGTATTAATCTGTTTACTTCTCTGGCCGTACGTGGGAAGGTCTGCCAACAACCTGCGGATGGTCGTGGGTTTCCCCGGGCTCTGAGTACGGCGTAAAACACCAATCAAATAAATAATCTGTTTACGGCCTTGTTCCATCGGCTTCTCCATTGTCTTTCTATAACTGAACTTTACACCCTGTGATCATTATCCAATCAGGTACTTACCTACTCAAATTCGCAAAGGGTTTATGCAAACACTAAACTCTAGACGTACCAGCTAAAGGTATGTATTACGTATGTTTGGGTTTTACCTGGTACTAAAACAATCAAAGGGCTACGAAGAGTCATTCAGTGTGTGTATATATCCAGTCTTCTTGTGGCAGGGCGAGTCCATGCCACTGAAGTGCTGCCACCACTGAAGTATCATGTCGAAGACACCAGACATAACTTCTCACTCATTCATATAATGATGAAACCGGGCCAACCATTCCTATTTCCTTGCTCCAACCTCTCAACAACAAGTGCTATTCTTAAATCAGAAGTGCAGTGAAAACACGTGGCGTATACCAACTTGAAGAGGCGAATTTACCTGCACATACATTCAATCTGTTCCAGAACAGAAGGCAGAAGCGTTCCCTGCATTTGTGCATTTGTCATGTTAAAACATAACTGGGGAATAAAAAGATTTTGCACCCGGAGAAAAAGTTATGTATTTAAAGAAAATGTAGTGACGCATCAACGCTAGAAAATATCACCTAATTTAGGGTGTACAGTTTCTTCAGCTTATCTGTGGTGTATGATTATACAGGGATATAATACCATACCAACATTTTACAGCAGCGTGTCATTTGTAGGCGGATCCTCGATCCAACCTTTAACGTAGGTCGAGCAAATTGCCTCACGGGCATGATAAGGTCAGCAACGGCCAAAACCATTCTCTGACAAAGCCAATTACGTGAGTGTGAGATTGGTGCTAAGTGGGAATCCGCTGCCCGGGGAAAATAATTACAACCCCGCTAGCGTTGCTCACTGCCGCGGAGAGATTGCCCACATAATACCCTTATACAACGTGTCAGGCACGGGATACGTCCCCAACGGCGACTTCGTTTCATAACGAAAAATCCTCTTTAGCGAGCTGCAGCCTTCTTGTCCACGTGACCGCTTGTTGCTAGTTCGGGTCAATGTGGATGGACTCGGAAAAGTCAATATAACCATCACCCTAAAGCCGACATGATGGGTTTTCTTCGACAACTGCAACTTCAATATAAAATCAACAATTTTTGATACAGGAGAATGTTCCCACTGCGGGAATCGTGTTATGTCTTGGCAATTTTGTTGCTGAATGTTCCCTAGAAGCGCCTCAGCTGTTTAAAAACGAAACCCAAAGATGACTACGCTTTAAAGGATTTTAAAACACCGGAGATGTGACCAAAACACAATTTCTCCATACTTTAAGACACATATCGTATAGCGGGTTCGTCTTTGTCCGCTTCTTAAATCTTGCCATTGAGTGGAAAGTCAATAACAAGAATGTACTGGGAATATGTGTACCTCCATAGCCATACATACATATTCGACATCTTAGTTACTCGTTGTCGAAACAGATTTGTTTGTTCTCTAACGCCATTCACCCTGATAGAGTGCTATCTAAAAATACAGTCTATAATGACCTTTAAATGGGCGCCCTGTGAAAGAAAGAATTGAAAAGAACTTTTTTTCTTCAGAGAAATTTGCTGTCTCCGGTACATTTTCTACTCTTTTCTGACTACAAATATACATCCAAATGCAGCATGCGCGTGGTTGCTGTCGTAAAATTTTAAACGATACATTCTTAAATACCACGTAAAACACAAATTCAATACATGAGTAAATAAATAAATATACAGAAATTGTATATACAGTGTACAGATTGCAATACTATCATATACCTTCCCTCTGTGAAGTGAGGCCGTCCCCGATAGCACAGTTGAGTCACACCTAAGACTTTAAGAGAGGAAGGTGTAGCTTCCTACATTCGTTCAGCATTAAGGGGATAGCCTCCCATCCATGTGGTGGGAGGGTAACATCGGCGAATAGCGCCTGTCAACAGCATACGTCAGGGCGGTGAAAGTGTAATGGTCGGAGTGCAACTGTAATGTCTCGTACATTGATTGACTCCTAAGCCATGTCTGTCATAACAGGCCACATGCATCTAGACAAAGACAGCCTTTCCTTAAGTAAGAATAGCACGCGCCCTTATAGTGAAATGTATGATACACTGGACTGGCGTAAATACCAAATACATAAAAAAAATGCAATGTACTGATTTACCAGCTCAAGGCAGTGGGAGTATAAGATAAGCGGATATGCTCCGGCGGCCCGGAATGTGAACAACTATGAATATCCCAGCCTTGAAACCATAAGGGTCATTTCATCCTAGAGTATGTCGAGTACAACGAGTTCTGTTATACGCCAACTTACAAATTTGTTCTTTCAATTTATTGAAAAAATTTTAAACTGGAAATTAAAATGCAAGCAACATTAGATCTGCTTAAAAATAGTTTAATATTTTTTAGTCATTTCTCAGTACAAAAAGGACGCATGTCACAGACTGGAATAATCTGTCGGGCTAAACGAACAAGTTTGTTTAACCCTATTAATTCCACGCCAAGTGCTCCGATGGCAATATATATTATATATATATATATATATATATATATATATATATATATATATATATATGGAAGCCGGTTAAGGCCACATTGGTATCATGGTGTCATTCCCTCGTATCATTTGATCATGTCGCTTTGCGCCATATTGCCATTGCTTCGCGCCACCTTGCCGTTGCTTCACGCCGTCGCCCCATTGCTTTATACCATTGTCGGACGATACTGCTATTAATCGACGCAACCGAGATGGCCTTAACCGGCTTCCATGTGAGCTTGATATAATACATGTATAAACGAAAATAGTCCACCTATCACCGAACTTCATCTGTCTCTGTCAAGGCACAGGATAATTTTCCTCTGTTCCGTCTGTAGCTAAAATTAAGCGGATTCGATCTGCCATAAAGCAGCATCTGTGGCAAGAAATGCTATAGCAGGACAAGCAAACGGTCAAGCTGCTTGTTATGTCGTCATTTATAGCGGATTTTTTCTTGAATCAATTTTGTCCAGTTTTATTCGAGATCACTGGTGTAATGAAACACTTCGCGTCGCAGAGATTGCTCAGCGGCCAAAACTCCATTACGCCCTTTGCAATTCCATGCACGCTTTCTTGAGAAAACAGTGATTAACTGCAGTTGAGCGGCCTCAGTGAAAAAAGGTTATATTCTAAGCCATTTTTTTTTCTTCTCGCAAATGCCATTATTGCGAATAGTTGGCTTTTACTACTCTGTCAACGCAGCGGGTGAATGGAAGTGGAACGAATTAAATTGTACTGGGTACCATATGACTGAAGTAAATTGTCGTCATATATCGCGAAAAACTATGCCGATACAAGCAATCAAATTGAGGAGCACTGTTTTCCCATGGAATTTATGCGCTAAATGGAAACGACGCCTCCGTACACATGGCATAGACGTTACTGCCAAGCAATTATAATTTGGAAATAACAATATGGATGTGAGTTCAAATTTCAAATTTTTCAAATATTTTATGCCTATAACAAGAATGCAAACGCTTCATAAGAACCAATAGTTATTTGCCACATCAAGTCTTATATTAGTCAACAATACGTTGAAAGTAGATGTTTAAATAGTAATTAGTATATCTGTTTATATGATGCAAAAAACCCGGTGCCTTTTATGTAATTATAGTCTAATTCAAATTGCGAGTTGAACAATTGTCATTCTATCATTAGTAACCGCAAAGATGTACTTTCAAGCACTTTTTATTTCGTCGAACTTTCTCCGCGGCACCTAAAACTAAATTGTACACATTATTTTATTTGAAATACTTAATCATTTGCTTGGTTGATTTATTTATTTATTTGATTGGTGTTTTACGCGTACTTAAGAATAATTCACTTATGACGACGGCCGCCAGCATTATGGTGGGTGGAAACCGGCCACAAGCCCGGGGGAAACCCACGACCATCCGCAGGCTGGTGGCAGACCTTCCATGTACGGCCGAGAGGAAGCCAGCATGAACTGGACTTGAAACTCAAAGCGACTGCATTGGTGAGAGACTCCTGGGTGATTACGCTGCGCTAGCGCGCTAACCGACTGAGCCACGAGGCCCCTTATTTGCTTGGTATTTTACACCGTACGGGGGAATATTTCAGTTACATATCAGAAAACCATCCACAGGCTGCTGGTAGACTTTCCCACGTACGGCCGGAGAGAGCACGAGCATTAACTGAACATAAACTCAAAGCGACCTCATTGGTGGGAGGCTCCTGGGTCATTGCACCGTGCTGGCGCGCTAATCATCTTGGCCACAGGGGCCCGTCACAAATTAATGACGGTTAGTACTCTGAGTTGCGTTCAAAGCTAACGTTGAGTCATAAAAGTAACACAAAAAATGCGGATGCAATTTCGCTAATGTCAGATCTGTGTTAACGCTGTGAATTATCTGAGTCAATCAGTGGTGATGAAGCACGCGTTGATTGCGTCTAGCTGCTCATTACATCCATTATGGAAATCTCAAAATCGATTAAATGATGGAAGGATTTCCTGAAAATCTCCTAATACTGCTGCGTGTAGGCGGGCTGGATGTTTATGAGTGTATGTATGCGTGTGTAGGTCGAGTTTTACGTAGTACTTAACAAGTTTACATTCATATGACGACGGGGAATCCTGCTGTGTCTTCTAGTGGAAAGGTTAGTCCATGCCGTCAAAGTGCTGCCGCCACTGAAATATCATTCCGAAGACACCAGGCATGACAGCTTTGATAAAGTAACAGTTGCAGCAGGACGTTACAAATGGAGCACATGGGGTGCCAAAATGAAACAAATGTACGGGAATTTTTGGAATAATATATAGTCTTTAGTTCGAAGTATGACAATTAATCCTGTTCGCATTCATTTTAAGACAATGACGTCAAACCGAACAACTTTGGAAACAACAGAAAAAGTTTGTTTCCGTATTTTCCTTCCAGTAACGACAACAGTTTAAATACGGTGCAATTCAGAATTCAGAATACCTAGGTCTATATCATTTAATTCTGTTTTCAAGGCAAGCAGAGCTTGTAACTGGTGTAGCTCTTTAAGGTAGAATGAAACCTTAAAATGTTACAGTGCTAAGATAACTGGACAAATTAACTCAGTAGTAATTTCTCCTTACATCCCCACTCGAGCGTCCCAGCCATATGTAAGTTATGGCTGTACATCTAAGATCAAATCTAGTAGTTCAATTTAATTCAGGAGAAGTTTAAAATGACTCTTTTTTTCATACTTTTGCCCAACCTACTCGTATTCATGCCCTCCACATCCTGCATTTTCTTAGAATTTATAATTCACTGTAGAAATGAAATTTATTTTGTTCACATTGCAGATGATAACATTTGTATCGTTCTTCTGTCATTTCTTCTGAAATACCCAGATAACAGTGATATCAAACCACATACTACAGCATGGGGAGTAAAAATTACAAAGATTTTGTTTTATACGGTTCAAATATTCACCCGACTTAAGAAGCCGAGAATGGCATGTGGGAAGCGTTTCTCGTTCAGGCCATTCTTAAAAATATGTTTGTTGGGTGCGACATGGGTGACACTCTAAATGGCTTTATTCCAAACTTTGTCAGGGATCTCGATGAAATTTTTTTTTTCAATATTCTCTCCATGTGAAGTTTTAAAACTATTTTCTTAATTGCCAGGTTAAAAAAAAAACAATTTCAACGTAAGACAACGCTTTTATTCAAAGGCAAGAGAAAAAAATATCAAGCTATTTTTTCGGTAACATGAGCCGAGTGCATACAAAAAATGACCGGAGTAAATCACCAACCTTTGGCAAAGTACTGACGAGTTTTTCACATGCATGTATCTCGCACAAATATAAACACCACTTTGCCAAAGGATAAGTGGTCTTTAGGGAGCGTCATATTTCGCAAAAAGTCACGTCAGCGTCTTTGACGCCTCATTGTCTCCAAACCTCATCGATAGTGAGAGCAAGGAGAATGTAAGCAATGACCTGTCCAAGTCTGGAATGGGACCCAGACCTCTTGTATCTTGTCTTTTGAAATGCAAGCATCCTAACTATTCAATCACGGCTTGTTGACCATAAAAATCAGTGGTGTACAAAAAGTACACAAAATGTGTAATAATTGTAACAAATTTTGCATCTGAACATAATGTGTAGAATACTTTGTATCTGTGATGCACATATTGTTTACGTCGGCAGCTACACAAAGACATTTGCTTTTTGAGAACAAGTATACCACAGCGTTGATGATATGGCCTACCTGCTACATGCACATGGTTGCTGAGTCATCCTCGGAAGCACTTCCGTCATCATTGTTAAGCTCCGCCGTTACTTAAAGCGTACTATCCTCAGTTTTTCTCCTTTATTTTCCGCATCAACGTTCGTGTACAGCATGATACCCCATACCATTGCAGACATTGTTGCACTGGAAACATGTAGCTTCTACTCCCATACCGACCTACATATACAATAGACTGAACAATTCATTTAGGTTACGCAGCCTAAAGGTTTAATCCCAGATGTCAAGGCTTTTGGAAACTCTGCCAAACAACGTCTCAGAATTTATCACGTCGTCCCTGCGGCATATAGCTCCCAGCATGCCTCCAGATGGGGATTGATGCAATCATCGAGCAGGCCGTCAGCCTTGTATTGTGTCTAAGACGCTGACAATCTTTGACTG
Source organism: Liolophura sinensis (assembly GCF_032854445.1). Classification (NCBI taxonomy): domain Eukaryota; kingdom Metazoa; phylum Mollusca; class Polyplacophora; order Chitonida; family Chitonidae; genus Liolophura; species Liolophura sinensis. The sequence continues at coordinate 1,603,456 of NC_088297.1, read as the reverse complement.
AATCCTCACAATGTAGCAATTGATGACTAGGGACCATTTGCTGTCCGACAGGGGTGAGTTAGTGCTTAGGCCAGGAGCATTTGAGTCGCAGGTCTCTAGGGTAAAGACTAGCAAGGGGCCAGGATTGAGAATGGTAGCGAGGAGGTGAGCTAGGGACAAGAGATATTAACTCTCCCTTGCCAGTATATGGACAGAGCGTTCTGAGCTTGATTGGCTTAAGCCACAATCAAAAAAGCTGGAAAAAAAACTATCAAGGTCTCTTCCTCGGTGACAGTCTTTGTAGATTCCTCTTGGTTATGTGATAGCCATTTTGATAGGCTAACTTATAACTGTTCAAGAAGTATTTTTTCAGCGGATCCTGATAATTTCCAACGAATTGAGAGTTGACTCAAATATTTTAACTTTCTAACAAATACAAAAAAACTATACCAACACAATAACGGTTAGATATTCTTCCCCACACATATAACAATACTAAAACATACAAGTATTTACACTAAAACAAACGCAGGTAAGTTTCTAGCACATACAAAAACTATACCAACGCATACGGTTAAATATTCTTCGCCACACATATAACTATTCTAACACATAAGTAACTACACTAACACAAACAACAATACTCACACATGCAGGTAACTATAATAACATATAGAGATATCTATAATAACATATACAGGTAAATATAATAGCATATACAGGTAACATACACAAGAAAAAAAACTGGAAAAAAAACCATCAAATCTCTCCCTCGGTGACAGTCTTTGTAGATTCCTCCTGGTTATGTGGGAACAGGAGTAAATAGCGTTTGAAACATTGCGCTACAAACAGCCACAGATATAATGATAATCAACATCTCAATCTGAAAACTACAAGTATACCCAGTTTACATACTTTGGATTAAATGGTAATCTCACACGCACTTTTGTGTCCTTTGTAGTTTTATCCATGGAAATGCTTTTTCGTGGAACTCATACAGATTTTCCACCTCATTTGTTCACAACATCTTAGTGACAGTCCTGGCAAGTTTTAAGGATACTAGAGCCCCCCCCAGAGATGATTTTTTTTTATTTCACATTCTTGCTCTCCGTTCTCTTAGCGTGTCTTACCTACAGATGAAAACCAAATTCGAACTGAAAATAGCTAAAATTTGACAAAAAGTATAACACGCTGTGAACCAAGGCAGATGTGTTTTGTTTGTTCCCCCGTATTGGTGGGGATTCTCTCACTGAAGAGAATAGACTGCTGTGAAGACATGCCTCTGTAAACGTGTCCTGCCTCCTACTATATTCTGTACAAGGCTGCTTGTGAAGATTACGGCAGGTAGACCCCACCGGGGTGCAATTGGGGAGGGGGTTTATAAACACATTCAAGCAGTTTATGCTTTGAAATATCAAGACAAAACACCGATTTACGCTATCATGGAGCATGGTAAGTTAAACAATTTAACATAACAGGCGGATATGTTCACATTTTACCTGGAGACAGGATACCTCTTCACTAAAATTACCTGAAAAATGAATTAATGACGAATTTTGTCAGTGGCCACATATGTAGATGAATACCTAAGCTTAAAAAAGTCCCACAAATTCTCGATATCTTCTCTAGCTGTAAAGGTAATAAATGAAAGAACATCAAACTTTAAGAAAAAAATTAAAATTTTAAAAGTTTTAACCTTAAATGATCACCCAGATTAGTTCTAAGACGAATGTTAAAAATGTGTGGAACCGTTTTATGGTTTAAAGAGTGACTTTTTACTTGGGCAAGAAAAATCTGAAAATTGGCAAAAAATAGCATATGGAAAAGCAGCTCTGAATTTTTTCAAAACCTTCTCTTTATTTGATTAATATTGACGTTAGGTCAATTTGAAAGATTTTCTGAGATCAACCAGTCGTTCAGAATATATACACATGTGGCCATGCTTGATCAATATTTTGGGCTACACAAGGCAAAATGTGAAATTCTACTCACAAGGGGTTCTAGTATACCTGAAGTACGTGCCACATTTCACCCTCAGAGCACGTGTATGTTTTGTAAGTCAATAGCTCTTAAACAAGTGCAAGTCTGAAAATTTAAAGACAATTGCCTGTGAGTCAAAGACCTAAAGTGCTCTAGGGTGGTATTTTTCCCTTTTGATTTGCTTGTTACCTGGCGCTCTGAATATCATAATATATCTAAACGTCTACATCTGGCTGACAAACATAAATCTCACCACACAAGAGCATCATATTTACAGCATTTCTCTTACTCAAATTTCCAATGTATTTTGAGCTTCCTTGTTAGTGGGCGCACTTGCCTACTCACCCTCAGATGAATCAATGATCACTGCTGCAAAAAAAAAAAAGAGAAAAGGTGAAAGTGGGGGTATTATTATTAGCCTCTATATACAATTTATATATATATATATTCCAAACTGATTGTGGACAACTTTCCATTGGTTAAGTACTATCTCAAAAAGTGGCAACTAAATTCCAGTGAAATAGACAAAGACTGTATCACTCAATGACTGATTTACCTGTCCATTCAACGATGTTTCCCTCAATAAACATAGCATGCAAACAGTTTTAACAAAACCTGACCAAGTTAATACACATGATAATATTCTGAACTCATTTGAACAAAGGTGGGAATTTATTTATTTGATTGGCGTTTTACGCCGTACTAAAGAATATTTCACTTATGCGACGGCGGCCAGCATTATGGTGGGTGGAAACCGGGCTCAGCCCGGGTGAAACCCACGACCATCTGCAGGTTGCTGGAAGACCCTCCCACTTACGACCGGGGAAAGGTGGGAATTACCTCTAATAGCACTAGATTATAGTAGAATTGAATCTTATCTTTAGTTACAAAATACCATACAATATTTACTATTTCTCTTCTTCTTGATACATATAGATACAGGTGCACCGTCTGATTCAATGGAATCTGAAAAATTACGTGAAAAAGGGGTTACATATTTTACACATGCATACTGTGTTTCATTCACATTTTTTCAAGCTACACACTTTGCCTGATTCTTATTCATTTGTCAACCATATGGAGCCACTTAGAGTTATTTGTGAGATTTTATTAAATTTTTATCACAAAAACATAAGTGTTGGCTTTTGTTAGGTATAATATAATATTATTTTCTCAAAATTAAAAAAAATATATATATATATATATATATTCATAAGCTAAAAATGTCCTCGTGACAGAAGACCTGTCAATACAAAGAGTATACAATAGGGCTCATGCTTGTGAAGCGTGACTTTTGTCACTGCATCGTTAGTTACAGCTAAATAATATTACAAACAAGACATAATTTAATAGGTTTTTTGGCTGAATGAAAGCCCATTGTCTGGTAATGACCGAAGACAGTATTAAACACAACCAATCACATCTTGGTGAAAACTTACTACAGCTCAACGTGTACTTACTTACAATAGTAATGAAAAAGCTCATGGCATCACCACCTATGTTGTTTCATATATCCGCGCGCTTGACACCTACATGTCGAGGTCTTTCTTACCTGAGACCAGTCACGTCAACATACTAGACTAAGTGTTCTCTGCACAGCTTGTGAGCAAACTGTGTTTGACTTCACAGTAGGGATCCTAACTGCTACATGTGACAAAGAAAAGATCATGTGATTTTTGCTAACTTTACTGAACATGTTCATTTTGTAAATGACGAGTGATGTTCATCTCCCTCAACTTTCCGATGTTTTGTAATTCTTTTTACTGCTATCAAAATGTCAATGTTTTTCTATAGTATGCTGTCACGCCAAAATAGTTTCCTGTGATTTAGACACTGAGTATATTAGTTTAACAGTAGTTAATATGAAAGTTTTGTTTTCATATTTTATGAAAGGTTCACATTTTTTTTTTTACAATTTTATCTTTACTTATGCTCAACACCTAACTTTTGAAAAAACCTAACGCAAGGCGATGGTATTCCTTCATTAAGGTTCATTTAAGGTTCTTCATGTATCGCCTGTGGGCACTTGTAAACCTGTTTATTGACACTTTCAGAATGTCTCATATGATTATAAAAAAAACCTGTCTGTCCTTTCAGGGACATTCTGTAATGCACACAAACTGGATGCCCGATGACGAAAAGCCTTGGCACATATCAGATTCGGACTCCTGAGCTTCAATTGTCCACACGTCTTTCACGCACGTCTTTCACACACGTCCAACAGTCAATGTGAGTTGCTGAGCCTTGCGTATTTCGGAAAAGATATGGTTATCCTCTGCTATGCCAAGCTTCTGTCGGAGAGATGCTGACTTTCGGATTGCTGGAATCGTATCTTTTGGTATCAGAACTGGCACCAATCGATTGTTCTTTCCATTTTGATAGGCTAACTTATAACTGTCCAAGAGGTATTTTTTCAGCGGATCCTGATAATTTCCAACGAATTGAGAGTTGACTCAAATATTTTAACTTTCTAACAAATACAAAAAACTATACCAACACATACGGTTAAATATTCTTCTCCACACATATAACAATACTAAAACATACAAGTATTTACACTAAAACAAACGCAGGTAACTTTCAAACACATACAAAAAAACTATACCAACGCATACGGTTAAATATTCTTCCCCACACATATAACTATTCTAACACATAAGTAACTACACTAACACAGACAACAATACTCTCACAAATGCAGGTAACTATAATAACATATAGAGGTATCTATAATAACATATACAGGTAAATATAACAGCAATATACAGGTAACATACACAAGAAATTGTACTACTTACACAGGTAACTATACTAACACTTGTGGGTAACTATCCAACACATACAGGTAACTATGCTAACATATGGAAGTAACTGTTCTAACACATACAGGTAACTATTATAACATATAGAGCTAACTAGATTGTATACTAACAGTTACAGGTAACTATGCTAACACGTACGGGTAACTATGGTAATATATATTGGTATCTATCCCAACACATAAGTAATCCTTCTAACATATACTGATAACTACGCTAAAACACACAGGCGTCTGTACTAAGACACACAGGTAACTATACTGGTACATACAAGTAACTGCACTGGCGCATACAAGTAACTATACTACCACTTACACGTAACTATACTAACAAACAAAAGAAATTATGTTAACATAAAAACTGTAACAGTAACTGTACTAACACATACACTTAGCTGTACTAACACATATAAGTAACTGTAATAACACAAACAGGGAAATTACACTTACTTATCGAGGTAATTTTACTGACATGTACAGGTAACTATGCTAACAGTTAACTGTGCTAGGACATGCAGATAACTACACTAGCACATAAGGGTAAATATGTTAATGCATGCGGGTAAATATATTAACAAACTCAATAAAATATGTCAACACAGAGAGGAAACTACTAAGACATGCTGCCAACTACACTAACACATACGGGTAATTATACCAGCATATACATGTATCTATGCTAACATATATTTGTAACTGTACTTACACTCACAACTAACTATGCTAACACGTACAGGTGACTATAATAACAAGTAAATTGAATTATGCTAACACATATAGGTAATTATACTAATACATGCAGGTATCTGTACAAATGCATACAAGTGATTGTTCTAACACATACAGAAAACCATACTAACACATACAGGTAACTATACTACCTCACACATGAAACTGTACCAACTCACAGAGGTAACCGTTCCAACATAAGCATAACTAGACTAACTCATACCGGTAACTACACTACCACATTTAAGCAACTATACTTTCACATATAGGGAACTATACTAACAAACACATGTAATCATGTTAGCGCAAAGAAGTAACTGTACTAACATACAGGGGTAATTATGCCAACGTATGCAGGTATGTAGGCAAACACTTACAAGTAATCATGCTAACAGATGTAAGTAACTATACTAATATATAAGCGTCAAGTCCCGACATTCATATACCATTCGTAGTCCGTAAAGGGCGTTCCAAGTCGATAATCGCAAGATCCATTTCCAAAACAAACGTTTAACACTAACTCCCAAAGACAAAGGTATGTAAGAAATTATACAAATAAGGAATAAAGCCGGTAACACACAAGAGAGAAGCGGTCATCAGTTTTCAATGATGCCGGGCAGACAATGAATAGTCCCACACATACAAGTAACTATGCTAAACACATACAGGCAACTATTACAACACGTGGAAGTAACTGTCATTATACACAGAAATAACTATTTTAACCCATAAAGGTAACTATACTAATTAACACGAGTAACTATTTTAACACATAAAGTTAGCTATACTAACATGTCGAGCTAAGTGCATTGTATACTAGCATACACAGCTTGTTATGATGACAAGGTTATAATACTAAAGCATATATGTAACAAGACTGAAACATACAGGTAACTATACTAACAGATACAATTAACTATGCTATTATTATAACACAAACAAGTAACTATGCTAACACATATAGGTAATTATACTAATCGTACGCGTAATTACAATAGCACAGACAGGTAACTATACAAAGACATTCTGGAAAAAGAACAGCAAATACAGGCAACCACTGTAACACATACATGTTACTATACTAACACACAAGTGATTATGCTACCCCATACAGTTAACTATACTAACACATGTAGGTAACTATACCAGCACATACAAGTAACTGTTCTAACACATACGGATTACTGTACCAACACTTAGAGCTAGGTATGCTAACACATACAAGTAACTATACAAACACGCATAGGTAACCATATAAGCAAATACAAGTAACTATGCTAACACATACATGTATCCATACTAAGACGTACAGGTAACTATACTAACACATACAGGTAACACTATTAACAAATACAAGCAACCGTGTTAACACAAAGAGGTAACTGTACTGACACAAACATGTAACTGTTCTAACACATACGAGTTATTATACCAACATATACAGGTATCTATGCTAACACATACAAGTAACTAAGCTAACACATAGAAGTAACCATACGACTACAGAGAAGTGACTATACTAACACATACAACTATCTATGCCTATACTTAGAAGTAACTGTTACCATATATAGATGTAAATATGTTAACGCGTATAATTAATTATACTAACAAAAGCAAGTATCTATGTTAACACAAAAAGATAACTATACTAACACAGACAGGTTATTACGGTAACAGATACAGGGTATTTCACTTAAGGATACATGGAACTATACTACAAAATAAAGGTAAGTATGCAAATATAGCCAGCTATCTATATTGTGTACTACCAAACACAGGTAACTTTACTAAAACATCCGGGCAACAGCTACTAAAACACATATGTAACTATGGTGACGATTACATGTAACTATACTAACATATGCGAGTATCTATAACAATACAAAGAGGTAATAATACTAACACATACAGGTAACTACACTAACACCGACAGGTAACTATATCAACACATACAGTTAACTATACTAACACAAACAGGTACCTATACTAACACATACAGGGAACCACGCTAACGCATACAGTTACCTATACTAACGCATACAGGTAATTACACTAAGACATGCAGGTAGCTATACTAACACATACAAAACATTGTTCTAACACGTACAGGAAACTATACTATCTCACACATGTAACGATACCAACTCACACCAGTAACCCTTCTAACACATACGCATAACTACACTAACAAAAGCAGGTAACTATTCTAACACATACAGGTAACCATACTAACACATACAGGTAACTATACTAACCCATACAGGTAACTATACTAACACATACAGGTAACTATACTAACACAAACAGGTAACTATCCCAACACATACAGGTAACTACGCTAACACATAAACTTATCTATTCAAACACTCACAGCTAACTATACTAACGTACGCAGGTTACTGACAGCTAACTACAGGTTACTATATACTAGCAAAATAGAGATAACTATACTAGGAAATATAGACTGAGCATGCCGCTTGTGACGTTATGTCTTCTGCAGTAAACACTTTTGAATGTTTAACCCCTTTATACACATTATTACGGGGATGTTTATTGGACTCTTTCTGTTTAAGGGAAGTATTCACCATACATATTATTATGTAAATATTTCACGTCTGTTCTATAGTAAACACATCCATGTAATTGCCAAACATATTTATTATGAATAAACCCCAGAACACGTTTATTAAGTGTAAAAGTTATGTGTTTATAAACGAAATACTTATTTGTAGTGTGTGATTATTTACTGTAGAATAATTTATCAACCAGAATTTCAGTTCATTCCTCTACTTAGTGAGGCATTTAAAGCAATTACAATTTCTTACTTAACTCTGAAGTTGCTTGATAAACACAAGCTCTGAGCTGGATCACAAAACCGTCATGTCTTAAATTATAAACTTTTTACTGCCCTAAAATATTGCCATACCTTACAAATCTATACACTCAACGAAATATGTTGACATTCATAGCAAAGGAGAAAATGAGTTCACACCTATGTTTATGAATAATGCCATAAGTTAAGACTGAAGTTCGACGTAAGTCTACGACAGTTTCGTGAATCCGCGGCGATAAGTATAGCTATGCGTATAAAGCATACACCGTTTACATGTGTACAAAAATGAAGCAACCAACTGTGAACTTTATATATAGGCCTAATAATTAATTACAGGGTATATAAAGGGTACAGAGTGTCAGACATCAACGATGCGTGAAAGGAAGTTATGTCCTGTCTAAGCCTAATCACTCACTGAAGAGTAATGACTACGTCGCCATGAAAAATATGGGTCTATGATAAAGTCCACGTTCAGGTGTGGTGATATCGATGCCCCGAGGAATACGTTTACAGCGCATTGTCAACAGTTTCGTCAAATTACGACGATCTCTCCAAACTGCGGTAGCTCGCAACGTTGGATATATGAACAGTTGCAATCAAATTGCAACTTACATACCGCTACAGGTTTTGATGAACGACAACTTATAAGCCAGCATGGTACACCATTTGTGTACTGATTTGACTCATTGGCCTACAACATTCCCCGCACTTTCCCGATACTCATTAAAGACAGTTGACTGGCTCCCTTTGGAGTGATCCGGTCTCGCTGCCTTTTTATACACTCTACTTTCTTGAGTCCTAGGAAGTTTGTGTTGAACGTTGTTTTGATTTTTCTCTGCACCTTTAAACCACTTGCGCTGCGCAAAAAAAGTGTAAGATGATGCTCACAGTTGATTGGAGAGTTTAGTCAGAGTTAAGGGAGTTGTATATCTACAGGAAATGCGCTGTAGGCTTACAGATAGCACATTTTATTACATGAAAAGATGGAAAAGCCTGATGAGTTTTTGTGATAGAACAGACGTGAAATATTTACATAATAATATGTATGGTGAATACTTCCAATAAACAGAAAGAGTCCAGTAAACATCTTATATTAAAAAGCAAAACGCACTCTATTGCCACATTTTCTTTCAAAATTGATGATTTTTAACCAACGGATCAAGTCATTAGTTAATTGTTTGTTTATTTATTTATGTATGTATGTATTTATTTACCGGGCTCAGCGTTGTGGAACCTGAAAACGCAGTTACTCTGAATAAATGCCACGCAGAAATTAGACTTACCTCCAGGGCCCGTTTGCGCAAAGAGATCGTAGCTACAATCGATTGTAAGCCATACATTTGAGTTTAGAATTGATTGTAAGAATAACCTGCACAAAAGAATTGTTAGGTGTGGGTAACATTTCGGAATTAGGATCGCGATTGTATGCCATATTGGGCCTGTCACACTTTGGTTTGTGTAAAGTGGGCAATGCACCAGTCAATAACTTTTTCTTTCCTTCAATTTCTAAAGAGTTCTACACCATAATTATTCAGCCACTAACAACAACAAAATGTCCAAAAACTTCTTTTTACCCGCATTTAAATTAGACATTTTCGCAAATCGAATCGAAAATTATTAACTAGCAGTATACCTAAGGCTGACCAAAGCAAGCATTTGTACATAACGTCAGTTTTTGGGCGGTTGTAAATGTTTACAACAGTGTCGACCCCTTGACTAATTATTGAGTGTGAATTACGACTATCAAACCTTACAGTCACTTCGCACCAGGGGCAATCGATTCTAAGGTATGGCTACGATCCCAATGTTATTGATTTACAATCATCTAAGGCTTACGTTCGCTTTTAAGTGTGACCCCACATTTAAAGTCACACTGAAACCAGTGCGAGGGCTCCAAGCCTACAAGTTTGCGCAGAATTAGCACCTATGCTAATCTAAAGCCACCGTGAAACCACGACGAGGCCTCCGAATGAACAAGATTACGTAGAATTGGACAGAACCTTTGAGCTTTAGCCACAGTGAAACCAGTACGAGGCCTCCAAATGAACAAGATATGCAGATATAGACAGGCTTTCTGAGCTTAAGCCACCGTGAAACAAGTGCGAGGCCCCAAAATGAACAAGATATGCAGATACAGGCAGGCCTTCTGAGTTTAAGCCACAGTGAAACTAGTACGAGATCTCCAAATGAACAAGATACACAGATATAACGGGTCTTCTGAGCTTAAGCCACAGTGAAACCAGTGCAAGACCCCGAAATGAACAAGATATGCAGATATAGGCAGGCTTTCTGAGCTTAAGCCACAGTGAAACCAGTACGAGGTCTCCCAATGAACAAGATACGCAGACATAGACGGGCCTTCTGAGCTTAAGCCACGGTGAAGCCAGAATGGGGTCACCAAGTGTACAAGATTACGCAAAATTATACAGACAATCTGAAGAAAAGTAAAACCAGTACAAGAGCTCCCAAAGTACAAGATTACCCAGAATTAGACAGGACCTTCCGGCCTAAAGCCCCAATGAAACCAGTACGAAGGCTCCCAATGAACAAGATTACGCATAATTAGACAGATCGCCTAAGGTATAGTTACAGTGAAACCAGAATGTCGTCTCCGAGCGTCCAAGGTTACACAGGATTTGACAGACCTGATCTAAAGCCGCAGTGAAACCAGTGCGAGGCCTCCCAGTGTACAAGATTACACAAAATTAAGCAAATATTCTAGGGTCAGTGTATTAATGCTAAGCCAGGCTTAAATCTTAATACGAGTCCCATCCAGTACCATTTAAAGTAAATGGTACTTTAATCTGAGCTTAAGTTAGTACCGGGCTTAAAACGTAATACGCTTTTCAACAACTGTGCCCTGAGGTAGAGTTACGCGAAAACTAGAACGTTTCCAAGCGTCAAGTATTAATTAGAAAAAAAAATACTAGAGCAGCTTGCCATGTAAACCCAACCACATATCCCCTTAATAGTAAGAGGTGTTGAATTTCGTATATTGCTGAAATGTGTCAGTTAAAAAAAATACATTGCACATCTTCCGTATAGAAAATTAATAGGCCTACTTCTTGTAGAAATAATTCAACTAAGCCAATTTTCGATATATTTAACAGATAGTTAAAGTCTTTAGTACTTAAAAGTGTGAGTCTATAACGCTCCGAGCGAGGGGGAGGTAAAGTACAATGTTAATTTTTTTTTAATAAAAGAATTACAGATGGGACAACTAATTGCATTTTGCCGTACCTGCCCAATTAGAAATATTGGAGACGAATTAACATATTTTCACTGTAGTAGACGTATGTTTTTTTTTTAAAAATTCACACAAGAAAGACAACACAAAATTTTGCTGATTAACGGATGGCTAGCTGTATATATTTTATGTAAAAACTGCAATTGTTATTTACCTGCTTTGTCAGCCATATTTTTGTCTTCTAATGTTAGCCAATAACAGGGAATGTATAAGTTTAGCACATGGGACGTTGAGTGAGATTAACCCTTTTTTTTTGGGGGGGGGGGGGGCTTACATGTATTTTACATAGGAAAAGGTCACCGCTGACAGTGCGCCATAACCTCGTCTTTGTATGAATTGTACATTTTTCTCTGACCAGGGGCTTCCGTGGCCTCGTGGCCTCGTGGCCTCGTGGCCTCCGTGGTTAGCGTGCCAATGGGACGCCCAGGATATTCTCATTTACACGGTCGCTGTGAGTTCAACTCCAGGTTATGCTGGCTTCCTCTCCTCTTGTACGTTGGAAGGTCTGGCAGCAACTTGCGGACGGTCGTGGGTTTCATGTGGGCTCTGCCTGCTTTCCTCGAATAACACTGCTGGCCACCGTCGTATAAGTGAAATATTCTTAAGTACGGTGTAAAACACCAATCAGATAAATATATCAATATTATCTGACCAATGAAGTTGCAGGCGCTTAAGTTTGCTTCTCCGAAAAGTTTCAGATTTTTTTTAGGATTGAACATGTACCCTATCCTTTTTACACGAAATCAAAGGTCTTAGAGTGTGTATATGCTTTTAAAAGTCTGACATGCAGCCATCAAATCGCCGTACATCTACGTGCTCTTAGTAATATGTATGTATGTGTGCGAATATGTATGTATGTACATATGTATGTATGTATGTATGTATGTATGTATGTATGTATGTATGTATGTGTGTATGTATGTATGTATATATGTATGTATGTATGTATGTATATATGCATATATGTATGTATGTATGCTTGGGTCTAATGTCGTACATCACAAATGTACAGTCACATGACCATGGTGAGTAATTAGGTGTATATACAGGTCGTGGGAAATCTGGATTTAGTTGAGGGCTTTTTTCGAAGCACCCTATTCCGGCAAATAACAATTAAAGCATTTAATCTTCGCTATTTTAAAGCTCTTTTGTATGTCAGGTGAAGGACAACCGTAAATCTGTAAATTTTTGACTTTTAAAAACTCACTTCACACTATTGAGCACTGCCGATCTTCTACGGTGTTTGACGAAACTCAGCGCGGTGGTGATTGGTAAATGCTTGCAGAGTTTCGGCGTAATCTTTAAAGTGGGTCAGGAGTTCTAAGAAAACTCAAAACCTCTTTTGGCCCAAAACAACATGGCGGCAGCAGCAGGTCACCTGGTAAGCATTCTTTATTAGTTTTATGGCATAATTGTTCAAACTTTCCCGATGAAGCAAAAGCTCAACGAAGAAGGCTGAGGACAACTGTCGGACTTGACCTGAGGGTTGAGTTCTCATTAATTTATTGGTCTTTTTAAAACCTTATCTGTTTCAACGAACATTATGCGTCAAATACACTATATACACATCACGGTAATGTACTCTCGGCCTACGTTATTTGGGTGTGGTACTGTTGTCCGTCTGGTACTGATGTGAGATGTGTTAGTAATGCCGACAAAATAATGGCATGAATGTCTGTTGTGGTTTTGTATATGTACATGTCTGTATATAACCATATATGTTTGTTCTAATCATAAAAAAAATTAAATAAAAATTAAAATACAACTAAAGTACTGCTAATTCTAGAAAAAAAAAACGATCAAGAGCGATAGTTTCGAGTTGATAACAGCTCTGTTTGTCTCCTTCGACAGGTGATAGCAACTTGTATCCCAAGCTGGACTGGAACGTTTGTCATACAACAGGCTCCGCCTGCAGGAATTCAACTAGGCAAACCGGTCGCCGCGTGCCAGACGAACACTGAGATTGTGGGGTGTTGGTTTTACTCAACGTAAGTATAACAGAATTAGGTACAGAGAGAATGCAGTTTTGTCATTTACAGTTTATTAGACGTCACGTGTGAGCTGTGGTTTTTAGGGGTGGCCAAGTGGGGTATCTTAATCTCCACAAAGGTTTCATATCGCCCTCTGGAAAATGACCTCTGCAATCAAACATGGAGTGGGATGTTTAAGTCATCTATACAATATTACCCTCAGACACTAAAGAGCTCTAAGTTCACCTACAATACTACGCATTTGTTTTCAGAAAAGAATAGCATTTGTTAAAATGGCATCCACTACCGAAAAAAAGTGTAAACAAGTTATTAAAGGGTGTAATTTAGTCATAAAGTTCCACGCCAGGCATTGAATTGGTCGGGGACCAGTTTTGTGTATCAGTCAAGCTGGGCTATTAAATAATCCGGTTAAATCAGAAATAAAGTCAGTCTAAAGATTGAACATAAGTACATTTTGATAGTTGCACTTTAAAGGTATACTTCTTTTAGTATATACATTGTGTGCCTGGTAAAGTTAAATAATGCAATATTTAAGAGACTAAAATCGCACATGCTAGACTGTCCACATTTCTCATGCTAAGAAAACGCTGCTTTCTTTTAGTCTGTAACAATTTGTCTATTGCAGCACTTCTTTCTATATGGGCTACCGTTTTCCAGTCATGGATTCGACCAGCAGGTCTTGCGAGCCAGTAGCTGATTGTGTTAATTTGGGGTGTTCTGTCAAAGCTCTATGCCAGGCTGTGTAGCAGGATGGTAGGGAGACAATATGTTATGCTGTCATTAAACAGATAAGCGTCTAACACCACCTACGTCAATCAGACAGCTACCTCCGAGCACCAAAGACACAGAAATAAAAGCAAGACATAAGGGATTGTAGCGGAAAGAGAACCTTGTACACTGGCTTCAAATAAAGTTACATGGCGGTATAAGAGAAGGAAATCAACGACGATTTTCCACTTAACATGTGGATGGCTGTTTGTAAGTGACATGACACTCGCTTTTTATGTTTTTTGTGTCTTGGTTATTTATACTGCTATTGGTGATTGTGGATCTACATGAAGTTGATTTTATGTTCAGTGTTTGGGGTACAGTTTACATTAAAATTGAAATTCTCTCGTAGGACAATTGAAAATGTTTATGTTGAACATAAATTGAGTTGCGTCACTATGCTATCTTTTAAATGTGATGTCGAGAAATAAAACATTTTAAACTGAATTTCCGTCTTCTTTTATATCGTTGCATGTTTATTTGTTTTTCCCCAACCTCACCTGTCTCCTGACAGACTTTTGTGAAATATTTGGTCGTGAATGGCCACGTTATAGTAGGTGTGTGGGTATGTATGTATGTCTGGAATTCTAATTCGTACTGTTTATTTTTCAGTCATATAACAGGAAATGTTCCTGTAGCTAGGCGAGCCCATGCCGCCAAAATGCCTTGCCGCATCATGCCGAAGACACCAGACATGACACCCCAATCAGTCACATTATACTGACAACCGGTGAACCAGCCCTGTTTTCTCGCTCCAACGTCTCAGAGCTGAGCACTAAGCGAAGCAGCAGCAAGTGCCATTTTTAAAATATTTGGTATGACCCGACACGTGTTTGATCCCCGATCTCCAAAAAAAAAATGAGTTACTAAGTTTTGTGAATGTCGGCTTACATGTGACAGAACAACAACATGAGAATGTGCCAGTTTTGAGTTCTTTGTAGGTGGGATTTCATTATCGTTGAAAACTGTTGACTGCATCGCTTTGCATGAATCCGTCCCAATTCCACATTATACACTTTCTTAGTTCTTTGTTCGTTTGTATTAGACATCGTTTTGGGAAATGGCCTTGCGAGTACTGACCCGGAACATCAGTCTTGATTGACAGCTGCAAAAGAATGTCTGTTTTGACGGATGCATTTCCTGTATCCGTGGCTTTGTTTTCTGTAAGTAGTCCCTAAAAGGATACTTGAGGTACTATAAACACAGAATTTGGTATTAAGGAAAATGAAAGACACGTCAAAAATTGGGAAATTTTCTTTCACTTTTAGGCACATTTTACGTTTCCTAGCAAACCTCTAGTTTATGCATAATTTCTGTGAGTGATCGGAAATATTCTGGAAAGTACCGTTATATATTAGGCCACTTCATATACTCCGTATTAAGCAATACAATTCAATAATTTTATAAATCGTTTAAGCCCCTTAGTACATTAAACTTATCAATCTCTGTTTTTCAAAAAGAGATAAGGGAGGTTGTCCGACTTTGATTCTAGGTCGATTATATATAATTCAACTATACTGTCAAAATCCTTCTGATGCTGAACGTCGTACCTCTCTGTTTCTGAGACTCCATCACCCATGTTTATTTATGCCAACCTTTAGCATTCGATACGTAACGCCTGATAAGCTGTCCCTTTTTTTTATACCTTATACTGTTTCAGTCATACTGCTAGGGTCGTGTAAATTGCTACTATTTATGCAATCACAACTGGAATAAACCCCTCACTGATG
Source organism: Liolophura sinensis (assembly GCF_032854445.1). NCBI lineage: Eukaryota > Metazoa > Mollusca > Polyplacophora > Chitonida > Chitonidae > Liolophura > Liolophura sinensis. The sequence continues at coordinate 1,587,378 of NC_088297.1, read as the reverse complement.
TAAAGTGAAGCCGGATTTCACCGGTTATTCGCCTGTCAGTTTATCAGCAATCACAATGTCATGGATGCTCTGGTTCCACTCTCTATACTTGTGTCTTTTATTACATTATTAAAAGCAGTCCTCTCCTAATTGCTTTTGGACTACCGTAGTTCACGCAAACATTTGTGAGTTAATAGTTCTTCGCTTCACTTTTTGGAGAGTCCACCGAAAATAATCTTTATTATCTGACGAGAATGCAGACGAATAGTGTTGCCCTGTGTTCATGCGGATCTTTCCTGGATTTCCATTATCCAGCCATTTGAGTATCACAAACAATTCCTCCAGGCTTGTGTAGAAGAGAGATTCATTTATTCAGTACACTGGTTGTCTCCCTTTGTAACATGCTTTATACTCCTCTACCTGTTGAGGTATTTCCCTCTGGGCAATGGGAAAGTGTCTCTACATACTTTAAGGCCAGGTACTCCAATTAAACTACAAATCACAGCCGGTCTAAACTGGCTGTGAATAAGGATAATTTGGTGCCTTAGCTTTTTCACAGAGAGGTTAAAGCAAGGAAACAGGGCTGGCAGGTCCGGTGTCAGTACAATTTGAATGCGCGTGGTGTCGTGACTGGTGTCTTCGGCATGATGCTTTAGGGGCGACAGCACTTTGGCGGCATGGGCTTCCCCTGCATCAAGAAGACACTGTATATGTACACACATCTAATGACTTCTTTTTGTCACAATTGTTAGATACGACGTAAAACACACATACACACACGCATACACGCACGGGCACACGCACACACACACACACACACACACACACACACACACATATATATATACAAAGCTTTATATCTTCGAGATAAAGTATTGCCATTATCCAAAGTGTCTTCACAATGGCCGTAATTAGTTTCATCATACACTTCGTGAATTATCTCTGTCTGTGCCCCTACGGAGTTAGTGCACTTTTACGCAATGGAATTCGGTATATTATAGAACGTAAAGTCTTTATTCGCAGCCAGGTGGCCAATTTTGGTGTACAGGCTTATGCTTGGTATCAAACTGATGGGAATTGTCTAACTTTTGGTCTGGTATGAAGGTCTGAAATTCTGGGCGACAGGACACAAAGAGACAGTTAGTGATGACGCTAACGGTGACGTCCCCTTGGTGTCGCTAGACACCTCTCCCAGATGCTGTCATAGAAAGTTCCAGACGGTCTAACTGTGTCAAGCTTTTTGCCGTTGCTTTGTTACAGGCCATGCAAGGTATGCACCAACGAGTTCCTGCCACTGAATGTTTCGGGCTAAGTTACGACACAGGGGCCTCCGTGGCTCAGTCGGTTAAAGCGCTAGCGCAGCGTAATGACCCAGGAGTCTCTCACCAATGCGGTCGCTGTGAGTTCAAGGATGGTCTTGGGTTTTCCCCGGCCTCTGCCCGGTTTCCACCCACCATAATGCTGGCCGCCGTCGTATAAGTGAAATATTCTTGAGTAGGGCGTAAAACACTAATCAAAAAAAAGAAAAAAAAGTTACGATACTCAACGTTAGCATTGTCGAGTTTGGAAAATGAATATGTGTGTGAGGGCCTGAAGGGTAGGCATCGAACTTAAAAGAGCTTTTGGTTCTGGCCTTTCCGAACTGAAATTCAAAAAGCCGAATCCTTCAGGTTTTTTTTTTCTACCATTTGACTGGTTCAGGTTATTTAAGTTGAAAACCGGAGGGTTTGTTCAGCCGTTTTTGGCTCTCCAGGATGTTTAGGTGAACTATAAGCGTCAAGTCCGACATTCCTATACCATACGTAGTCCGTAAAGGGTGTTCCAAGTCGATAATTGCAAGATCCATTTCCACAACAACGTTTAACACTAACTCCCAAAGACAAAGGTATGTAAGAAATTATACAAATAAGAAATAAAGCCGGTAACACACAAGAGAGAAGCGGTCATCAGTTTTCAATGATGCCGGGCAGACAATAAATCTTCCAGGTATGAATTCCATATCAAAGTTCAAATTCGTAGTCCGTGAATGAGTTCCATGTCAAACAGCAGCTAAACAAGTATCCCAGTCGCGCTTTAATTGCAACTGTTCATAAAGGCATCATGCTGATAGAATTCGCATGGCTGCCTTTACGGCCCCTAACCCCAGGTTAAGCGGTGTTAGATACAGTTTGAAAATGACAAGCGTTACAGACCCTAACCGATCAGATTATGATTCAAAAGTAACGGACGATTACATCTTTCCCGTTAATATGTAAAGATCTCATGCTACTAGAGGCGCCATCTATGATGTTACACATGACATACAAGATAGACGGTTACACTGGGCAAACAGCGCCATCTATGTTGTTAAATACCATGCACATAATAGATATGTATATAGGGATAACAGCGCCATCTATGTGGTTGATCACAATTCTGAACGCTGTGTCCATAACTGCCAACGAGAGTGTTATACTCATTGTAAAATTTGAGAAATTTAGAATGAAGGCGTTTAATGGAGTATCCTTGACAAACTAGTTTTTGAACTAGCAACTTGTGACGCAGATTAAAGTCATCACAATTAACGCAAGATCTGACAAATTCTACAAGGCGAGATATGTAGGCTATACGCCATATGCAGGACCCTTTAGTATATTGCTATCTAAGTAAGGATAATTTAAAATATCAAAATTGAAATTATCCCTTTTGTCGTAAAGGCGGCGTGAAAGGAGACCTTGTCCGTCTTTGTACAGATATAGATCCACATATGATGTACCATCAGGACTATCTGTTGTGAAGGCGGATAGATTTCCTTCACCGCTTCAGCAATATGAGGATTATTTAACGCCAGTAGATCATCAATATACCGCTTGGTAAATGAAAAGGATCGAGCTTTAAATACAGTATATAACTTTTAAGTAATTTCCGCATATAGTCGTATTCATATGAAAACAGGTATAGACCTGCCAAAAGAGGCGCACAACTGGTACCCATTGGAATACCTATGCACTGCTGGTAAATGGTATCTCCGAATTTCACACAGATGTTATTAAGGAGAAATTCAAGTAATTCAATAAATAATGTAACATCCCATGAGTGGTAACCTTTATAAAGAGTAGAACTAAAGAAAGCCTTATTGCTTCTGACGTTAATGTAACGGTGACCTGTTTTAGTAAATACCGAGACAATTAACGACGATATTCTTTCAACAAGATCTTTGTGAGGAATTGTAGTATAGAGAGTAGAGAAATCCCATGTGGATACGTCTTTGTACGGTGTATGCATATGAGCATCGAGTTCTTCTGTAAGACGTTTGCAGTTGTTAAGAATCCACATGCAGTTGACACCTGAATTTTTGTTATGGCACAGCAACACTTATTTCAAAATGACTTTACTTCTTGTAACGCTCTCGTAAGTAGGTGTTGACAAGAGTTTGGTGGTACAGCTTCTTGAACCTGGAATAAATCGAGCCTTGTATGGGGATTTGTGCATTTTAGGAATCCAGTAATGTTGTGGTATTTCTGTGTGACGGGTAGGTATATTTATGCGCCTTTCTTTAAGAAAGGTTTTGTGTTTGTTTAATAGTTCCTCCAGAGTACATGTAATAGCAGAATACGTGGATGCCGTTGTAGATGCACATGGCTCTTGAACGAGAATTTGATATTAATAATTCTTGCAAATAAAGATGACATTTTTAGGAGCCTTGTCTGCTACAGTGATGACAAATTTACTGTGAAGGTCAGCGAGTCTTTCTTGCACAGTGGGATCCTTCAGAACCTGTTTACCTTTAGGTAGAGCACCAATGTCTAGACGGTGTATAGTTAAACTAACTTTCTTTTTGACAATCTCAAGCCAATTGTTAAGTACCGAAGAATCCACTTTCTCCCGTTTTGACCATTTTTTAACATACTCCTCTAGTGCCGAGATGATATTTTTTTTTTGTTTGATCGAATGTTGACATTACTCTTTTCTCTATACTTAGGACCCCTCACAAAGAGATTCCTTAGATCATGATTCTTAATAAAATTAAGGTCACCAGTCAGGACATATTTACATTTGTCGTAGGTAAAAACTGAGGATTCACAATCACAGTTATAGCCGCCAGAAGTATACGTCGCCAAATCGAACTCCTTGATGGCCTGGGAATAATTGAAAATTTTGGAAGCGATAGGCTTTGTATACCCATAGGATATGCAAGAATCCATCAGGCCCAATCGTGCTACTATATGTGTACTGTATATATAAACAAGGACAAGGTCTGAAACAAAGTTTTACCGATCTTAGAATTATTTGAAGCATTTCACCGTTTGTTTAAAACTTATGTGTTCTTTGTGGTGTCCTGTAAGCCTTACATACTCAGCCAACAGTCTGTCAGAATTATCCACAATGTCGTCAGAATCCAGCAAATCGCCAGCGTCCTTTCTCTTTTTTATCCCATAATATGACCTAGGCGATAGAGTAGACTCGATTCCCACCATTTAGACAACGTTGTTAGTCTCTGACTGTAGGTTGAGCAGCCATGAACACAGCGTATCCAAATTTTCCTCAACCAACAATCGGTGTACTTGGACTAAAGTACACTGCCTTTTGGTTGAAGGTATATATTGAGGATGAATGTTTACCCCAGCTGATTTAATTCACCCGACTGAAAAAAAAATCGAATTCATACAAAATAACTCGGAATAAGGAGGGCTTTGAATGTGACAGAAAAAAAGAAAGTCAGGATTTGTAACACTTCTTCCCAATTATCGCCAGTACAGCTCCACCGTTCTTAAGTTATAGCTTGACACCTGCAAAAAGTGATTAGAATTTAATAATGTTGCACAATTTATTCCAAAATGAATAAAATATACCCACCAAGAGCGTCGACATTTTTGGGGCATTCTTTAAGGATCTTGGGTATAAGTCCATGTTTGAACGTGAATTCTTCTTCCATGTATGTTTTTAAAGATGTTTTGTGCAACAGTGCGACGACCCGTAACTGGGAAGCTCTCCCAGCAACCTGCGAATGGTCGTCGGTTTTCCCCGGGCTCTGGTAGGTTTCTTCCCACCATAATGCTGGCTCCCTTCGTGTAAGTGAAATAATCTTGAGTACGGCATAGAACACCAATCAAATAAATAAATAAATAAATAAATAAAACGCGTACCTCACCTTTCAACCGCTCGCTCACAATTTCCTCCCACTATAAAGGTGATTACTGTATCCTATACACTGAAAAATTAATGTGTTAAATTTAACAGAAATTCTGTGTGTAAGTGAGTGCTTGGGGTTTATTTATTTATTTATTTATTTGATTGGTGTTTTACACCGTACTCATATTTCACCGAATATTTCACTTATACGACGGCAACCAGCATTATGGTGGGTGGAAAACGGGCTGAGCCCGGGGGAAACCCACAACCATCCGCAAGTTGCTGGTTGACCTTCCCACGTACGGACGGAGAGGAAGACAGCATGAACTGGAAGCAAGCCAGCATGAGCTGGACTCACAGCGACCGCATTGGTGAGAGACTCCTGGGTCAACAACGCTGCGCTAGCGCACTAACCAACTGAGCCACGGAGGCCCCGCTTGGGATTTAACGTCGAACTCAACAATTTTAAGTCAGATGACGACGAACTATGAGGGTGGGTTCACTCAAAAAACTAATCTGCTAAATTCAGAAGAAAGTATGGTGTCTGAGTGATGTTAGAATGTAGTGTGTTTTTTTAGCACAACATTTTGTAATATTCAACACAATATCCTGTTAGTCCAATGAAATGATTATGGTTTAGTGTTCTCTGTTGCTACATATATTTTTACATATCGTCAAGATATATTAAATATCGCGCCTCGTGTATTTTTAAAAATCTAGTTGTGTAAATTAGTAATAAATAGAATAGATAGAATATTAGTATTGTTATTTTAATATCCACTGACGTAAATATTAACAGAAGTGCTTCAGTAGAGAAGTATGATATGCCCTCTAAATGATTCCTCCTGATTCCTCATTCCTCTCTAAATGATTCCTCATGATTCCTCATTCCTCTCTAAATGATTCCTCAAGATTCCTCATTCCTCTCTAAATGATTCCTCATGATTCCTCATTCCTCTCTAAATGATTCTTCATGATTCCTCATTCCTCTCTAAATGATTCCTCATGATTCCTCATTCCTCTCTAAATGATTCCTCATTCCTCTCTAAATGATTCTTCATGATTCCTCATTCCTCTCTAAATGATTCTTCATGATTCCTCATTCCTCTCTAAATGATTCTTCACGATTCCACATTCCTCTCTAAATGATTCCTCATTCCTCTCTAAATGATTCCTCATAATTCCTCATTCCTCTCTAAATGATTCTTCATGATTCCTCATTCCTCTTAAAATGATTCCTCATGATTCCTCATTCCTCTCTAAATGATTCTTCATGATTCCTCATTCCTCTCTAAATGATTCTTCATGATTCCTCATTCCTCTCTAAATGATTCTTCATGATTCCTTATTCCTCTCTAAATGATTCCTCATGATTCCTCATTCCTCTCTAAATGATTCCTCATTCCTCTCTAAATGATTCTTCATGATTCCTCATTCCTCTCTAAATGATTCTTCATGATTCCTCATTCCTCTCTAAATGATTCTTCATGATTCCTCATTCCTCTCTAAATGATTCCTCATTCCTCTCTAAATGATTCTTCATGATTCCTCATTTCTCTCTAAATGATTCTTCATGATTCCTCATTCCTCTCTAAATGATTCTTCATGATTCCTCATTCCTCTCTAAATGATTCTGCATGATTCCTCATTCCTCTCTAAATGATTCCTCATTCCTCTCTAAATGATTCTTCATGATTCCTCATTCCTCTCTAAATGATTCATCATGAATCCTCATTCCTCTCTAAATGATTCATCATAATTCCTCATTCCTCTCTAAATGATTCTTCATGACTCCTCATTCCTCTTAAAATGATTCCTCATTCCTCTCTAAATGATTCCTCATGATTCCTCATTCCTCTCTAAATGATTCTTCATGATTCCTTATTCCTCTCTAAAAGATTCCTCATTTAGACAGTACAACTCGACACTGACTGGTTGCATACAATCCCAGGAGTAGCCGATCTGACATTTCTTTTCATAACAAAAACACAATGTATTCTGGCGAAACTAGTAGTACCTGAGGCTGTACAGAAATGGAAACTACAAAATATCGCAGTGGCAAATTTCTCTGTATGTGCGCCTGATAGTTGTTATCCTGAACACAATTATGCGTCTCATTTCACTCATTTCAAGTTTCACTCTTTTCAAGTTTCACGGATTTCAAGTTTCACTCATTTCAAGTTTCACTCATTTCAAGAGATATTTATACACTCAACAAATGAATACCGAATGTTTTATATTTCACAGAAAATCTGTTGTTTGAGTTACTCTTTTAAAATTAAAGTCCTTTTCTGCTCCGGTTTTCCGAAACGCAAACATGTTCAGATAGGCCTGAAACTTTGAATAACTTGGTAGTGTGTGACGTTTCGTCGGCTATATATTATGTGTGCATCCCTGTTATTGCCTTTAAATGCGCTATGATAAGGGGCAAGTAACCCGCAAAGCACTTTTTGGAGGGTGTATTTTTTCAGTTACCTCCCATGTGTATAAAGGGCGTGAACTAATTTTTCGGGTACAAATATGCAGTTTGTCCTGTTAGGAACCGATGAATGTCAGTATTTTAACTTAGCTGAACGTGGCCTATCTAATGCAGGATAAAATCACGCTAGTCAGATCTAGAAGCCGCTCCCTGCACTGACGCCTTATTCACGTGGGACACGTTCTACAAAACTGTCGCTCTGTTGCGTCAAGCGCATTTACCGTGTTGACGTATACCGGTATCTCTTAACTGTATGTTCTCATGGAAATTACCTGAGGAGAATGTTGCAACTGCTTCCTAGAACGGGGCCCAGGTATACAGCTGTAGGGATGGTGTGGGAAATATAAAGGATATATTCCTACTGTTATATTAAATAGGGTGTTGGTGTGAGGATGAAGTGGTAGGATTTTTTTTTTTTTGATTTGTGTTTTACGCCGTACTCAAGAATATTTCACTTATACGACGGCGGCCAGCATTATGGTGGGTGGAAACCGGGCAGAACCCGGGGGAAACACACGACCATCCGCAGGTTGCTGGCAGACCTTCCCACTTACGGCCGGAGAGAAAGCTAGCATGAGCTGGACTTGAACTCACAGCGACCGCATTGGCGAGAGGCTCCTGGGTCATTACGCTGCGCTAGCGCGCTAACCGACTGAGTCACGGAGGCCCCTGAAGTGGTGGGAGGTGGATCTAAGGGGAGGGATCACGTGAGACGTCATAAAAGCCCACCTTACAATTCTAACAGTTGATTTTCAGACTGTTGACTTATTCAGTTCGGACTATAGTTTTCAATGGTCACTCACTTAAGGCTTACTTAGAGTTTTGTTTGTCTTTGATTTAAATAGGATTCTTACCCAGTGTCACTGTCTTGATGATCATTACGTGTACTTGGTGACCGCTGGCTAAGTTGTGCGTATTCGGCATGTTCCGTGACCGGCCGAAGTCGTGACATAGCACACTCTGGCCAAACGCTTCTTGTAGGGATTTACTGCGGGACGCCCAGCGCGTCCGGCTAACTCCAGTGCGAAGGGAACGTTTTAAACAGGTAAGCGTGATAACAAGTCATTGGGTCACTGGGAAAAATGCAAGTACTTTGTTTTCCACGTTAAAACGGGTTATACAATTCCTGGTTAATCACAATGGATCGGGCGTAAATTTGCGGTCCCCGGAACTTCCTGCCCGGCTAGAAGGTCATACCAAGCTTGGAGGTTCGGATGGGTGTGGGATAGGGAGTGAGAACAATATGTAAGAGTGTAGACATCTGTCATGCAGTGCTTTACAACTGCACTGAGTGATGAAAAAAACAGCAACAAACGTAAGTTCGTAATAGCTGCGGCATCCCGCAAAACATCGATGTTGCCTTGAACTCAAGTCCCTCGTTAAGCGAAAGGATTGTGTACCATGTCTGAATTTGACCGACCGACAAACGGACCAGCCGACAGATAGAGCGATTTATGCAGAGAGCTTGTGAAATAAGTGTTTTAATTTCTGACTGAGGTAAAAAAAGGTCGGTTTTGAATCATCTGCATATTTTCTTTAGGCCTATTCAGGTTTCGCGTTACACCAGCTTGCTGGAAACATGCGTGGACAGGGCGCTACATGGATCCAAATTCCAGAACGTATAATCGTTCATATCTAACTTGATCCGGGTCGAAACTGCGCAGGGTGTAATGTTATTCACTGATATGACCACGCAAATAATGCCCAGAAATGAATACTGAATAATATTCATGATATTTTATAATACTCTACACCGATAATCATCTGGTAGCTGGATTCATATTTATCAAGTTCCGCTTCCTATGGTATTTATGATTCTATATCCCTCGGTTATGAAAGATAACAGTGCATGGTACCATTAAGAAAGGTTGTCATATACATGAACATACATAACGCGTGAATGTTGTTGTTGTCGATTTTCAATATAATTAAAAAGTAAAAATGCCAACAATGCAAGTGTGGATTAACCTTGTGATTTTATTTACCGGGGCGGGTTGGTTTTAGTTTAAGTTTCTCCTGTGCCTTGGACAAACCATGCTGGTTTCTACATGTGTCCAGGGCCATGTACATATGCGCATTGTTGAATAGAGAATATACACCACGAAAGAATGTGAAATTATTATTTTAGTGTGAACTATATCCTTAGAGTTATTGTTTTACTTATTTATTAAATTTGGTGTTTTACGTCGCCTCGGAATAAAATGGTGAAAACTCCTGTAAAAAAAACGGTAGAAGAAAAAATTAAGAAAAGAAAAAAAAAATGTCGGGTGCAATATCCAACCCTGGCTGACGCTGTGGACAAGATCGAAATTTATTACATTATATGTAATTTGTAACTACGACTGATCACCAAGGCTTAATCTACCTGTATGTATATATAGCTGTAGCAAGATATGTTGAAATAAAAAAATGCCCTGCAGAACCGTCATGATACCGTGAAACTAATAAGCCAAATCAACAAGTTAAATTTGTCATGTTTTTTTCTATATATATATATATATATATATATATATATTATATATATATATATATAGATATATATATATATATATATATATATATATATATATATGGGGGCCTCCGTGGCTCAGTTGGTTAGCCCGCTATTGCAGCGTAATGGCCCAGGAGTCTCTCACCAATGCGGTCGCTGTGAGTTCAAGTTCATGTTGGCCACGTTCATGCTGACTTCCTCTCCGGTTGTACGTGTTAAGGACTGCCAGAAACCTGCAGATGGTCGTGGGTTTCCCGTGGGCTTTGCCCGGTTTCCTCCCAACATAATGTTGGCCGCCGTCGTATAAGGGAAATATTCTTGAGTACGGCGTAAAACACCAATCAAACAAACCAAATAAATAATATTATTTAATACAAATAATGTATAAAGAAAATATTTGATTGCATTGTGTTTACAAAAGTAAAAAAAAAATTTAAACCTGCCTGTAAAGCAAAGTAACAAGCATGGAAATAACAAGCAATCCCGACGATGAGGACATATACCAGTGGGTCACTGATCTGTTTACCAATTAATGCCCTTTTAATGACTTTATTTATATAGCGGTTAGAGGAGAGTGGGCTTCCCCAGGACAAAGTCACGGAGCAGTCACTGTCGACCTTTAATTTGTGTGATGTTCAATGCACAGTTATGAGCACCATATTGCTGGAAGATCAGAAATCTCCAGCAATTTTAACAGCATACTTGGTGTTTCATCAAAACAGATAAATTATGATATAGTTTAACTAGGAGCAAAACTTATTATGTATCAACAGACTATATTGTCTATGTGGTAGTGTTATCCAGTCAGTAATGTATCAACAATCTATAATGTCTATATGGTAGTATTATCCAGTCAGTAATGTATCAACACACTATAATGTCTATGTGGTAGTATTATCCAGTCAGTAATGTATCAACAACCTATAATGTCTATGTGGTAGTGTTATCCAGTCAGTAATGTATTAACAACCTACACTGTATTTGTGGTAGTGTTATCCAGTCAGTAATGTATCAGCAGACTATAATGTCTATGCGGTAGTATTATCCAGTCAGTAATGTATCAACAACCTATAATGTCTATGTGGTAGTATTATCCAGTCAGTAATGTATGAACAACCTACACTGTATTTGTGGTAGTGTTATCCAGTCAGTAATGTATCAACAACCTACACTGTATTTGTGGTAGTGTTATCCAGTCAGTAATGTATCAACAACCTACACTGTATTTGTGGTAGTGTTATCCAGTCAGTAATGTATCAACAACCTACAATGTATTTGTGGTTGTATTATCCGGTCAGTAATGTATCAACAACCTACAATGTATTTGTGGTTGTATTATCCAGTCAGTAATGTATCAACAACCTACACTGTATTTGTGGTAGTGTTATCCAGTCAGTAATGTATCAACAACCTACAATGTATTTGTGGTTGTATTATCCGGTCAGTAATGTATCAACAACCTACAATGTATTTGTGGTTGTATTATCCAGTCAGTAATGTATCAACAACCTACACTGTATTTGTGGTAGTGTTATCCAGTCAGTAATGTATCAACAACCTACAATGTATTTGTGGTTGTATTATCCAGTCAGTAATGTATCAACAGACTATATTGTCTATGTGGTAGTGTTATCCAGTCAGTAATGTATCAACAACCTACACTGTATTTGTGGTAGTGTTATCCAGTCAGTAATGTATCAACAACCTACACTGTATTTGTGGTAGTGTTATCCAGTCAGTAATGTATCAACAACCTACAATGTATTTGTGGTTGTATTATCCGGTCAGTAATGTATCAACAACCTACAATGTATTTGTGGTTGTATTATCCAGTCAGTAATGTATCAACAACCTACACTGTATTTGTGGTTGTATTATCCAGTCAGTAATGTATCAGCAGACTATAATGTCTATGCGGTAGTATTATCCAGTCAGTAATGTATCAACAATCTATAATGTCTATGCGGTAGTATTATCCAGTCAGTAGTGTATCAACAATCTATAATGTTTATATGGTAATATTATCCGGTCAGTAATGTATCAACAATCTATAATGTCTGTGTGGTTGTGTTATCCAGTCAGTAACGTATCAACAATCTATAATGTCTATGCGGTAGTATTATCCAGTCAGTAACGTATCAACAACCTATAATGTCTGTATGGTAGTATTATCCGGTCAGTAATGTATCAACAATCTATAATGTCTATGCGGTAGTATTATCCAGTCAGTAATGTATCAACACACTATAATGTCTATGTGGTAGTATTATCCTGTCAGTAATGTATCAACAATCTATAATGTCTATATGGTAGTATTATCCAGTCAGTAATGTATCAACACACTATAATGTCTATGTGGTAGTATTATCCTGTCAGTAACGTATCAACAATCTATAATGTCTATATGGTAGTATTATCCGGTCAGTAATGTATCAACAATCTATAATGTCTGTGTGGTAGTGTTATCCAATCAGTGCCCGAACACTGTTAAGTTCAGACGACTCAGTGGTGTTGTTTTAGATCTTTTGGCGCCCAGTGTGGTTGGAAAATTCTGAACATACCGGAAAAGTTTTTAGAGCTTTAGCAACATTGAAGTAAAGCTTTTACATCATTGTTATGTTTGAGTAGCCCTTTGGGTTTTATGACTTTTGGGTTATCATCTTGGTTGTGAATTTCTTTTAACTTTATGGCAGTGATTACCAATGCTCCACGTAAATAATTCTTTCACTTCATTGGCACAACGCCACAGGTGACAGTGAAAGTGCTAGTTGCTGCAATAAGCTATAGAAAAACTGAAAGTTCATTCACGTTCATTCCTCTGACTTTACCTCAGTCTACCAGATCAAAATACGCTTGGGATTTATTAACTCTCACACGGGAGTTGTCTCATTTAACCGATTTCAAAACTCAAATTATGTATTTACGGCTCAAGAAGTTCAAATTGTTGACATAGCAATAACATTTTCTAATATAACACCTAATAGGTCTAGAAAGTTAAGAAAAAAAAAAGGGAGGGGGAGGGGCGGGCTCCGGTCTCATTTGGTTAGCGCACTAGCGCAGCGTAATGACCCAGGAGCCTCTCACCAATGCGGTCGCTGTGAGTTCAAGTCCAGCTTATGCTGGGTTTCTCTCTGGTCGTGCGTGGGAAGGTCTTGCAGCGACGTGCAGATGGTTGTGGGTTTCCGCCTGGTTTTGCCAGTTTTCCTCCCACAATAATGCTGGCCGCCGTCGTATAAGTGAAATATTCTTGAGTACGGCGTAAAACGCCAATGAAATAAATAAAAAAAGTATTAAAGACTTTAAATCATACTTTGCATATATGCTAATGTCAACAATGACATCATGATGGGAATACCTTCTTGGCATTAAACTCTTTAAAGGTGGTGTGTTGTAAAATTCAGGGGAAGTCACTAGCACTTTTATATTTACGGAACTGCTATCGAATTATTCGCCCATGTTTTGTAGAGGTAAGTAGTACTAGGCACATTTCAGTTTACGTTCACATACATAGAAATATAGAAATACAACTTCTGCCTTAAAAGGTGTTTCCTCAGCCTTTCCACCTGAAATTAACTTGGGGGTAGGCTTATTTGAAGTCAACTGAATATTTTACCTATGTCTAGTTCAAGGTGGTGTATTGTTTATATTGTGGTGAGTAGGTTTTCTCTCTTTTGGCCAGACCTTGGGCAGATTTAATGACTTTTCCATTGACCAAAATATACAATGACTGTTAACTTCAATTGATGAGTCACGTGTACCAATTACAACCGCCGGTTATGCCTGTGATTAACCAAGACACTAATCACATACTTCTCCTCTTGGCTTGATAATATGAATGATCAAGCGTTGTGCCTGGAGGCCTTTTTTATAAATAACATTTCCCATCACTACCCCCAGGCCAGATTATGACCACATTCTAATCACGTGGTTAGAATCACGTGCAGCTTAGAAGATAAATAGCTCCAATTAATTCCTTCATCACTTTAGTCAACTATATAGCTGCCCGGGTAACGCTAATGGCGAACACGACGGATATATCCCGGTTTTTCCGGGTTGTAGCATCAGTTTTAATAATCATTACACAGTGCTCCTGCATGCTACATTCCATAATCTTAGACCCGGAAGGGAAGTACCACCTTAGTTGGAACTTTACCGACACCGACGTAACCTTTGAAGTGCAGGTGAAAACTTTGGGGTACATAGGATTAGGGATTTCCCCGAATGGTGGGATGCCAGGATCTGATATTGTTCTAGTTTGGGTAGACGATGCCACCGGGATCGCTAATATCTCTGTGAGTTTCGATTGTTTTACCTTCGTCAAAGCGAACTATTAAATTCAAGTGGTCTTCACACAATATTGTTTTTTGCATGTGCATGTATATGAGAAAATGTTTCTCATTGCTGCTGAATTCTTTAATGCTGAGTTTAATTTTTACTCCAAAACCACCAGTTGGTGAACTATTTTTTTAACAAAAACATATAATAACTTGCTTTTTACTGACTAACGCTGCACGTGACTGCAGATTCATCAATTCATCTCGTTATTCAAATATTTATAATATTCTCAGCTCTAGTAGTTTATAGGCGACCACGATGGCAATAAACTGTCGAAGACGCTCTTGTGACCGCTTGCGCAGTCTAACCTTCCCTTAAGATCGACGTGAACTTCATGTCACAAGTGGGAAAGTTCGCTAGTAGCTTACCACAAGGTGGGTGGTTTAATCCGTGCATTCCGGTTTCCTGCACATATAAATCTGATCGCCATCGCATGAGTGAGCAGTTCTTCATTATGACCGTAAGCCAAGAATAACCAAAAAAACAACCAATCAATGAATAAAAAAAATAAAAAAGCCAGCTGATAACCTGTATTTCTATGTCACAGGACCGCCATGCTGTCGCCGAGGCTGAACCGAGAGTAGACTCCATTCAGAATTATCAAGTTATCAGTGGTTTCCAGAATGACACTCATACGGTCGTCAAGTTCCAACGTGATCTGGAGATCTGCGATGAGGAAGATAATATTATAACGGTTACGTATGACAAAAGGCCGTTATTGCTGGCCAAGCGGTTTAACGGGTTCTCTTATAAGGGATTCGTCGATTCGTGCAGTACCTTTGTGTCTTACTAGTACCTATACTAATAAACATACTAAATAAAATAATCACCGTTCACCGTAACCACAGACGAAATAAATCGGAAATAAAAGAGGGTAGTAAAAAACTTGGAAACAAAAAGTAGAAATACATGTCTTTTGGGACATTGCTTGTTAAAACTGATGTTATGATTCATGGGAGAAATCGTTTTTGACACGCTTTTGTACCGATACGAACTGGTATTTTTCTGCATCTGTTCCAAAAACTTCTTTTTGTGAGTTTAACTTAAGCCTATTTAATCTGACCTAGAGTGAAATTAAACGAATTAGTTTTTACCCGTGTGTATTTATAGATTTTCATGGCGGAATGATCATGGCTTATTCTATAGCCTGGAGACAATATTTTCAGATGAGATCAACCTAATGATGACAAAACATAAATACATACCAGTAGGGATGTGAAAAACAACCACACAGTGAATGTGTGCCCAACATAGCGGTTTAATTACTCACGAGTTCAACGAAATGGTCAATGCTCTGGTCCATATGTGTGTCATTAAATGCACGTTCAATGTTTAACCTACATTAGCCTATGTAGATATAGAAATACCCAGCTGAAGAAAAAACTGTTCCCAAGTCCAATATAATATAGTAGCACAACAGTACCTTATATATCCCTTCATTTGTTAAAGTATCCTACTTACTAAGTGTAGTGATGTAGTTGGACGATATTCATGACCAAGAGAAAATTAAGAGCTCCTATTATTTATAACATAACAGTCCTTTCAGAAAGTAATTTTAGGCCGTCTCATGCAGTATTGAAAAAATCGGCCAGTTTGAAGTTCCATTTCCTTTTGACAACGCTTTACATCGCTTTTTGGAAAAAAATTACTCTGTCATGCAGTACAAACATTCTATGTTGTATGTTTGGGGCTGGTCACCAGAAGACACCAGACATGACACCCCAACCAATCACAATATACTGACACTGGGCCAACCAGCCCTGTTTCCTTGCTCTAACCTCTCAGTGCTGAGCGGCAAGTAAGGCAGCAGCAAGTACCTGGCCTAGGTTTGGCCTCGGAGTCTCCTGACTTCTAGGCGGATGCTGTAACTATTAGGTCGCATACAATTTGTGAGGATACACGTGTATGCTTATCAAGTATGCTTACCATGTATCAAGTATGCTTACCATGTATCAAGTATGCTTATCATTTCTCAAGTATGCTTATCATGTTTCACGTCATGTATGGTTATCGTGTATTAAGTATGCTCATAATGTATTCTGTATACTTATCATGTATCATGTATGCTTGTCATGTATGCTTATCGTGTACCACATATCCTGGTCGATGTACTATTAAGCTTGGAAGCCTCTCAGCAGTGCGGTCGCTGTGAGTTCAAGTCCAGCTTTTGCTGGCTTCCTCTCCAGCTGTACGTGGGAAGATTTCCCCCGGGCTCTGCCCGGTTTCCTCCCACCATAATGCTGGCCGCCGTCGTGTAAGTGAAATATTCTTGAGTAGGGGGTAAAACACCAATCAAATAAATAAATAAATAAATTAAGCTTTGTAAGAGAATTTGTAGATTCAACAAACAGCACAGTGGCATAGGAGTCTCGGTGTGGGTTCAAATCCGGCTCTCCCGTTGTACCGTGTACGTGAAGCGTAAACGTATTATTGACAATTGTCTTGCCATCTTCCACCCACAGGCTGACACAATCCGCCTTATATGGTCCTTACCGCGACAAAGACCCTGATGCCGACGGACACGCAATGTATCATGGGATACACAGGGGAAGTAGGAGCATCTTTCTGTTAAACTCTTTCGTAGCTTTACCTCCGAAATCCTCTACAACAACCACAATGGATCTTACCAGTGACAAGGTAAAACTAGTATTATCTTTAAACCGCATGCGTCGCTCTCTAAGCTGGTTTTATTCATCGATAAACATGTTTAACTTTTATTCTGCCTAATATGATATAGAATAAAAGCATGATATTTAATGTCTCTTAAATTTAGGAACACAGAGGCGTTCTATTCATTGATTTATTATCTGGATTGGTGTTTTACTTACTTACTTAAGATTTTTTCACTTAATTACTCAATAAGAGAATAATTAAACAAGCGCTAAGGTAGTAAACAAGTAAAGCAAACAGATAATGAACAATCCAAGGAACATTAAAACAAATTAATGCGTGAATAATCGAACAAACATTAAAACAAGCGAGTAAGTGACAAATCAAACAAACATTAAAGCAAGCGAGTAAGTGACAAATCAAACGAACATGAAAACAAACAAATAAGTGACTAATCAAACAAAGATTTAAACTAACACAGAACTGAAAAATCACGTAAACATTAAGTGAACAATCAAACAAACATTTAAGGAAACATATCAGTGAACAAGCACACAAACATGAGAACAAACAATTAAGTGAACAAATATACACATCAACAAGCAAACGAACAAACACTCCAAGAAACACGTAAAGACACATGCAACCTAGCTGACACACAAACATTAAAAGCCAGTAAACAGGGCAGCAAATAAGTAAGGTAACAAGCATATAGCACAATATTTGTCGTTTGACACTCTGTTATCGCTATGCTTGGCTGTGTATTTGTTTTAAGGGCAAATGAGTAATTATGAAAATTAAATGCGATAGCCTTAGGGATAGTCTCGCTCAACGAAGCGTGGTTAACCAAAGGAGTAGACGACTCAACCAATAAATCTAAGTAGATAGTAGCTACACAGCATTCATACATTCACACAGAGAGACGAGCATGACGTGACAATTTTTAACACGTTTTCAAATCTATGCAGACTGTAAATATTTATCAGCTCGAGCCGCATAAGGGGCATCCGTCGCCGAAGGGTTTAGCACGCCAGCGCGGCGCAACGGCTCCCACCAATGATATTGTTGTAAGTTCATGTCTGGCTTTAAGCTGGCTTCCTCTCTGGTCATACATGGGAAGGTCTGCAGCAACCTGCGGATGCCCCACGAACTCTACCCGGTTTCCTGCGATCATAATGCTGTCCGCCATCGTGTAGGTGAAATATTTGTGAGCATGGCGTAAAACATCAATCAAAAAAATAAATAACTCCCTAACGACCTGTGAAAGATAGTGACCTTTATTAGCTAGCCGGGGAAGAACAGTGACCCAGGGGCCTCTTGTCAATGCGGTCTGTATTAATTCAAATCCAGCTAGGCCTAGGCTGTCGTATGTGGGAAGGTCTGCAGGCAACCTGCGGCTAACTTGTCTTCTCCGGCTCCCTCTCCCCATAATGCTGGCCGCCGTCCCATAAGTATAATATTGTTTAGTACGGTGTAAAACACCAATGAGATAAATAGTTAAACTGAGAACGCTTTTTCTAAATTGGCCATCTAAAGCTGTATGGAACACGCAGGGCTGGGTAGTGCAGCATTTCTTCTTCTCTTTTCCTGCTTCTCTTGTTTCCTGTCTTCCTTTGTCATGCTTTAACAATAAGACTTTTAATACATGTCCTCTGTGAGATTAGTATCTTTGAATTTAACGAAAAAAAAATGGACGGAATCATTATATTGTTGCTTACTTGTACTTCCTTGCTCATTTGTTATTGCTAAATGAGAAAATACCTCAAGAATGTCTCATTTTTTCCCGTATCTTTACAGGTTGAGATACCATCCACAGACACCTATTACTCATGTCGGTCATTTCGCCCACCAAAGTTCAGCAGAAAACATCATTTGATCGGGGTGAATATTGGAGACTTTGGGGTTTGAAAAAGCCAGTATGAAATACTGCTCTGTTACATATTTTTTTAACTTTTTGAACACGAAATAGTCTATACCTGCCCTCGTGCACGTGTGGCATGGACAGCGAAGAAGTCGAAGGCCCCTCGAAAAATTGAAGAGAAAGACAGATATTCCTAAGATTGAGCTTGTATACAGTAATACTGTGTCCACACTTTAAGTCCCCGGTTTCCTTCCACCATAATTTTGGCCGCCGTCGTATAAGTGAAATATGCCTGAGTACGACGTAAAACGCTAATCAAATAAATAAATAAACAAATAGATGAAACATTTTAAAAGTCACCATACTGAATACAGGACAATTCGTGTACACACATACAGCCGACTTACCTTAGCCAGGCCCGTGGCTCAGAACGACATGCTGTTTAATTTATGTGTGTTGTAGTCTAATGCATTACTTGAGGATTTTTTACTGATGCGATGACTGGCAGTATCTATCTATTATGGTTGACACTGGAGTGCTCAGAGTAAACCAACGACTTTTGGCACCCACGCCACTCGGCCACAATGGTTTAATTCGGTGTCCCTACCTGTGAAGCTGACCACCGGCGTAAAACATTAATCAATTAAATTAATTTTAGGTTTAATTGATAACGAGATGCTCTATTTCATCCAGTGTTATCCTATCAGCGTATCCCGTATATTGACAAGACTAGATATTCTTACCAGGTAA
This sequence comes from Liolophura sinensis, assembly GCF_032854445.1. Classification (NCBI taxonomy): domain Eukaryota; kingdom Metazoa; phylum Mollusca; class Polyplacophora; order Chitonida; family Chitonidae; genus Liolophura; species Liolophura sinensis. The sequence continues at coordinate 1,567,761 of NC_088297.1, read as the reverse complement.
AATAAAAGCAAAATGTTAAATAGTAGTTTTCTTTTTTACGCAGATAGATCCAATTATTCAAGATGGCCACGAAATGCACGTGCATCACATATTGATCTATGGCTGCTTGAACAACGTGAGCGACTCCAGCTTCAACGTACAACACCAGTGTCAGCACAGGAATATGCCGCTCGACTGGTGGAACTGCAACGCCCTCTACTTCGGCTGGGCTATTGGTGGAGGGGTAAGACTTTTTTTCACTGTGTTTTGTAATATTGATGAAGTTGTCCGACCTTTATTGAAGCTGAGATGTTGTGTCGTTATTTTCAACTTTTTTGGATGAAATGCTCATGTTTTCTTGTGTTAAGTCTAACTATTCAACATTAAACTGTGGTTTTAATACTCTTGTGGTGAGAGTATTCAAGGGACTGGTGGTTAACTCGTCATGCATGGATTTACTTATTTTTTTTTTTTTTGGATTGGTGTTTTACGCCGTACTCAAGAGTATTTCACTTATACGACGGCGGCCAGCATTATGGTGGATGGAAACCGGGCAGAGCCCGGGGGAAACCCAAGACCATTCGCAAGTTGCTGGCAGACCTTCCCACGCACGGCGGGAGAGGGAGCCAGAATGAGCTGGACTTGAGCTCACAGCGACCGCATTGGTGAGAGACTGCTGGGTTATCACGCTGCGCTATGGCGCTAAAAAGCTGAGCCACGGAGGTCTCCGTCACGTTTAACTTAATGTAATGAATCTGGCATTCATATGTATGTAGATGTGCTGAATGTAATAACCTTGGCGTTAGAAAGGCATGACTAAGAGAGTTCATTAGCGTCTAAAACATCCCACTTAAATTCGTTATCCTCTGTCAGGCTTCAAACATAAGCAATGCTGTTTTCCAAACATCGTTCAATAGTTATCAGACGTTCATAAAAGTTTCATTATGATAGTATTAAAACAGCATCAAATGTTAACTTGCATTCATAAAAGTTTAAATGTCAGTCAGAGTGGCCTCAAGTCTCCTGAATGCCATCACGTTCTCACACGTGTTGCTGTTATAACACTAATGCATTTATGTTTCTAAAATTTTACACTTATCTTTCTGAAATGTTACACTTATGGTGCTAAAATTTTACACCTATGGTGCTGATATTTTCCAAAAAAGTGTCTGATATCCATAAAATATTGTACATGCTGTATTAAAGCCCTACATTTGAAACATTTTGAATAATTTTGCATTTAAGAGGTTGTTGTGTGTTGTGGCATATCCAATAAAGTAGATGTACGAGGGAATTCCCGTCGTTCTCCAAGGATCACTTACGTGTAACCGCTTGTCTGCACCTGTTACAACGCTTCCCTTATTACCTGTTGATGTTACAGAGTACATACCTGCCGGATCACACGGGAATGCCCTTTGGTACAGACGAAGACCCAACTCTTCTACTTATGGAGATTCATTATGACAATCCGCAGCTAAAGTCAGGTAAGCCAAGTGTAAATGATGGTAACTTTACCGGATATACATTGTGACAGTCCACGTCTAAAATCCGGTAAAGAGGTATAACTGATGGTAACTTTACCGGATATACACTGTGACAGTTCGCGCCTAAAGTCTGATAAGTCAAGTGTAAATGATGGTAACTTTACCACATATACACTGTGACAGTTCACGCTTAAAATCTGATAAGTCAAATGTAAATTTTGGTAACTTCACCGGATGTACATTGTAACAGTTCACGTCTAAAATCTGATAAGCAAGTATAAAAAATGTTAACCTCACCGGATATAGACTGTGATAGTTCGCGCCTAAAGTCTGGTAAGTCAAGTGTAAATGATGGTAACTTAACCGGATATACATGGTGACAGTTCAGAGCTAAAGCCTGGTAAGTCAAGTGTAAATGATGGTAGTTTTACGGAATATACACTGTGGCAATTTGCGGCTGATGGCAATTTGGGCAGATATACATTATGACAATTCACGGCTAAAGCCAGGTAAGCAAGTGTAAATGATGGTAATTTTGGCAGATATACAGTATGACAATTCACGGCTAAAGCCAGGTTAGCAAGTGTAAATGATGGTAATTTTGGCAGATAGACATAGTGACAAATGACGGCTAAAGACGGATCAGCAAGTGTAAATGATGGTAATTTTGGCAGATATACAATGTGACAAATGACGGCTAAAACCAGGTTAGCAAGTGTAAATGATGGTAATTTTTGCAGATAGACATAGTGACAAATGACGGCTAAAGCAAGGTTAGCAAGTGTAAATGATGGTAATTTTTGCAGATAGACATAGAGACAAATGACGGCTAAAGCCTGGTTAGCAAGTGTAAATGATGGTAATTTTGGCAGATAGAAATAGTGACAAATGACGGCTAAAGACGGATCAGCAAGTGTAAATGATGGTAATTTTTGCAGATAGACATAGTGACAAATGACGGCTAAAGCCAGGTTAGCAAGTGTAAATGATGGTAATTTTTGCAGATAGACATAGTGACAAATGACGGCTAAAGCCAGGTTAGCAAGTGTAAATGATGGTAATTTTTGCAGATAGAAATAGTGACAAATGACAGCTAAAGCCGGATCAGCAAGTGTAAATGATGGTAATTTTACTAAATATACATTGTGACCATTCTGAAAAAGTAGTAGAATCGAGCCTCCAGGCCTCATGGTATCAATGGGACAAAACTTAGTTTGCAGTAAGAAAAATCATTTAGCCATCATTTAGGCGGGGAAAGTCGATTTACAATTTTACAAAATAGCAGAATCCTATTTTGTCTACGACCATCATATATATTGGTGTCCAATTAAGTTCACTCAGCAGAGCTTTATCTGATGTACGACGCATTCCACTTGTACAGAGCAAAACTGCTCGGCGTTGAACATTTTCCAGTTTTTGGGAAAGCGCAATACCACAGTTATCATATAATATTTCGCCATACTCTATTGTAGATCTAATGAGGCTATTGTATAAAGTCATTAAACACTTACTTGTTAATATTCTCTTCACTCTATGTGGTAATACCTAATTTCTTATTACATTTATTTACGAGTGATCTTATATGTTCGTCTCATTTACCATCGTGCTGTAGAATGATACCAAGGTGTTTGTGGTACTAAAAGCTCTTCACTTCAGTACCATCTTAATAGAATTTTGGGTACATCGGGTTCTTTTTTAAGGAAACAAATAATTATACAGTTTTCTGTGCATTGAATGTTATTAACCACTGTTTGGCTCATTGAGACAAGCGACCTAGATCTCGATTTATTTTTTTTTCAGATGTAATAACTCAGTCATCTCTTCGGACAAAGATGTATCATCAGCAAAAATATTGATATACATTCAATGTTCACATTTATGTCATTTATAAAACTTAGGAAAAGAAGCGGTCGTAGAACGGAGTCTTGTGGAACTCCACTTGAAATAGAATATATGTCTGAACATAATCCGTTTAAACAAATTTTAATTTTTCTATAAGGTAAATAATTCTTAATCTATGTAGGCAATGTGTCCCAAACATCCAACTATCTCGATTTAAACAAAAGACCCTCATGCCAGACTTTATCAAAAGCCTTGCTTACATCTAGGCAAACTAAGCACGTATCATTACCATTATCCGTATACAACGTGTACAATTTTAGTTAACTGACATATGGTTGAGTCGCCATGTTTAAATCCAGAATTTTTCGATGTTAGAAGGTAATGGTTGATACAATATTCATACAAGTGCTTATATACTACTTTTTCTAGCACTTAAGAGAGGGACAGGGCTGTAGAAAAACTCGTCTGTTAACTTGATTTATCATGTCTATCTCCCTTAAAGACAGGGAATGCTCTAGATAGTTTCCAAGCTGACGGAAAGACTTCTGAGTGAAGTGAGAAATTAAATAGTTTAGTGAGGTAAGGTTCTATATTTACCGCTGTTTTTTTTTTTTTTTTTTGGTTTCTGTTTTTGTTTGTTTTTTTGTTTTTTTGTTGTTTTTTTTTTGAGCATGAAATTACTAATTCCATCAACACCAGAAGCTTTCCTAATGTTTAGTTTGGACAATAAATCAGCTACTTCCATTTCACCTGTGTGTATACAATTAAGGCGTGCAGCAGTATAATAGGTCAATAAAGGTAAAACTGGTATTACTGACGGAAGAGTTGAATGGCTTACAAAAAATCTAACGAACTCATTAGCTTTTTCAGTATCACGGCTTCCCAGGGAGTAGTAGAGATACTTTAGCGAAGCTGTATTAAGTCAGCACATTTAAAGTCCCATATGTGTCCTTTGTGTGCTTTTTGTTTATCATTTACCAGAATATTTAAGGTATAATATACAGAACAATGGACAAGAGTGACCATTGGCGAAGCTACTCCATATTCAGTTACATAATCGATACTATCTGGTATGATTAAATCTAAAATACATGAAGATCCAGTGCTATATCTTGTGGGCTCATTAATTAACTAAAATAAACTTTTACTTGTAAATATATCAAACAACTTCATTTTTAGTTAACTCTTATCGTGGTATTTGGACCAATCAACACACCTGTCATTAAAATCCCTCATAAATATCAAGGGTTCTGGATTTTCTGCCAGAGCTGAGTTGAGGATGTTATCTAAGTTAACTGGAAACTAATCGTGTGTTTGTGAAGACTGGTTCGAGGGACGATAGCCAACAGAACACAGTATATGTTTATTAGACTGTTTGATTGAAACCCATATCATTTCATTGTCATTTTCTAAATCCCGTCTACGCATAACACTATTTAATGACTTATAATATATCTCTACTCCACCCACACAACGGTCTCTATTCGTTCTATACAGTATCCATTTAGGTTCACTATTTCATCTGGTATATCAGAATCAAACTAGGTTTCTGAGACGCATAAAATATCATAATTATATCGGTTACATAACAAGGTGTAGGCCTCATCCAGTTTAGAATAAGAGGAGAGGTTGAACTTACTTTGAGCAAGTAAGCTACGAGAAATAAAGTGACAAATTTAAATTATGCTTGATAATTGTTGATTACAGAGCATAGAAAAAATAGAAATAATACAAAGACCAAGACATGAACTCTGTGCTATAATTGCACAGCAAAGTTGTTCGTAAAACTTCAGTAACTTAACATTCGATTTTATTTATGGTATAAAAAATTATTCCAAGCCCCATTTGCCACCCTATACTGATTTAAGTCACCCATAATATATATACGGATAGGTATAAAGGAAGCACATGCTCGGAAACTCCACCAACCATGGTAGGGAATATCTTTAGTTTATAAGTATTTACTGGACCTAATTTCACGAGTTGATTAATTTCTAATCTATATAGATAATTAATATAAGATATAGACATGTATTTGTAAGTAAATGTGGTGCTAAGTTAATTATCTGGCGTATTAAACAGTGTAACATGAGTGACCACGTGTACAGGTAGCATCGCTGAATAGTAATTGGTATAGTTATCAGGAACATTTATATGGCATATAAAGATGAGGATTGTAAGGGTGAAGAAATATTTACACATTTGATTTACAGGAATCGTAGACTCGTCTGGACTGAGAATTATCTTTACACAGGAACTGAGGCAGTATGACGCAGGCATCTTGTCCACCGGAACAAATCCAGGTCCTACCCAGATTATCCCCCCTTACGAGCCGAACTTTCTTACAGTCACACACTGTCTTTCGGAATGTTACGAAGAGGTTTGTAGCCATTTAAGAGCGTCCTTGTCTCAGTTAGTTAGCACGATAGGGCAGTGTAATGACCCAAGAGCATCCCATCAATGCGGCTGCTGTGAGTTCAAGTCCAGCTCATTCTGGCTTCCTCTCTGGCCGTACGTGATAAGGTCTGGCAGTGACATGAGAATGGTCGTGGATTTCTCCCGGGCTCTGCACGGTTTCCTCCCACCATAATGCTTGCCGCCATCATATAAGTGGAATATTCTTGAGTATGGCGTAAAACACTAATCAAATAAATAAATAATTAAGGTAGACATTTATAGACTTATTCAGATGAGATTCAAATGAAAACTATAGTTTTACATACACTATTCTTTTATATATTTGCACTCAGACAACAACAACAACATAATTGTGAATCTGAACAAAACTATACATAAACAAGTGCTATTTGTACATGTTTCAGGAGTTTTCACTGGACTAACTTAAAAAGTTTTAATTCTGATGAATTGGTGTTTAAATTTAGCAAAACAAAATATATTTCATCGGCAAAGTAGTATACATACTTATATAATAAGACCATAAAGTCTGACGTTGCTGTTTAAAGTAACATTCAACAGTAGCTGTAATAAAATTAGAACATTTGTCTTAAACCTAAAAGAATATATATATTTTTTTTGTTTGTTTTTTTTTTTTTTGCGGGTGGGGGGGGGGGGGGCAAAAGCAATACACCAATATTTTTTGTATTAGTCTATGGCGGCGGGGAAAGTCAATGAAATCAAAATTGTTGGCGCCTTACTGCACACCCATTTGGCTGGACGAGCAGTACGTGTGCGTCACTTCCGGCAGGGCGTGGAACTCAACCCAATTGCCGAGGACATGAACTACGACTTCAACTTACAGGATCTCCGAATGAGGAAGAGAGAAGTCACAATCCGCCCTGTGAGTAAAAATTAGCAATTAACATTATCTCACTTACCCGAGTTTCAACATGATTTTGATTTGAGACAATAGGGTCCATATTTATAGTGTTTGCGTTACTACTCCATTAGCTATGTAATGCCTATTTACAAAACAATGTGTATTCACGTTGATGGTTTCTTAGAATGGGTAATGATGGAAAATGATTTTATCCCATATCCCATTGTTATCAAGAATCCTCCTTAATCTTAACACGGCAGTCGTTTTCGAAATATTATGTTATACTGTATCCATAAGTATTGCTAATGGCAGATTCGAAAATGACTAATTGATCAAATGTTCCCTTTATTGGTTTAATAATTCATCATGCTTGACTGGAATAGGTCAGCCAGTTGACAGTGACAGAAACAAAAGAACTGGCAAAACTTCTGATAAGTATCAGTGTTCTCAAGTGCGTCAATAAAACATCAATCATGTTTCATTTGTGTTTTATGTATTTTTTCCAAAATCATATATGTACAGGCTCGTCAGAAGACTGACGTATGAAGTCCGTTTCCGATTCATTTGTTCAACACTTTTGTAGCATGTGTCATTGAGATAGAGGCTTTATCTTATTATGAATATTTGAAGGGTGATCACATTGTGACTGAGTGTTTCTACAACACAGAGAAGAGGAGCAAAGTTACCCTGGTGAGTATCTGAAACGTTAACTCGTAATTCCAGTACATATACTGTGGAATCGTTAACCGACACTTTTGTTAGCACACCGTACACCACAATGTCAGGCTACAGCACGGAGTTCAACAGAAATCTGCCACATCCAAACGTTTTAGCACTACATGACAACCGCATGAAACGTTCCGTTAAGACCCCCTAAGCTAAGAGCTTTTGCTAGTTTCATGACTACACTGTATACTTTATACCGTGCAGGCACGAGAATTTTCACTCTTTATTGATTAACTACCTTCACCGCACAGTATTGCCGAGACATAAGAACTTTGCAAAGTGACGATTTATGTGCAGCTATTTAACCTGATTTTCCGATTTGTGTATCCATTTTTCCCCACTTTTTCCCGACTAAATCAATACAGGCTGTGCTTATAGTTAGTACAACGAAGGGAATCGCACATTGAGCTGGTGCATTGAAACGCTATGTTCAGTAAGTGATACACGGTACGTATGGCATAAATTGCGTATTGTCGTAGATTTCCCGCGCAATAAAAGTTGGCCGCCAGGGCATAAGTGAAATATTCTTGAGTACGGTGTACACAACCAATCAAATAAGCAAACAAATAAACAAGTCACGATGTATGTATAGCGATTTAAATTGATTTTTCTCTTTGCATATACATACAATGACGTAAATCGCACGTATGAGTGATCCATTGAACTGCCATATATCCATGTATGACGTAAGTTACTGAACAATTGCCATGAGTTGTTGACGCAATCAATGTGTTTGTCTTTTGTACAAATAGGGCGGCCTGAGAACAACCGACGAAATGTGCCTCGCTTATCTGGTGTATTATCCCAAGATACCGTTGAGTGTATGCCAGTCAGTTCCAAGACCGTCTTTTCTTGCAAAATATGGCGGAGTCACTGTGACGTAAGTACAGCTTATTGTAAGTTTGCATTGCTACAAACTCTTAATGCGTGCCAGTACTACACACTGCCGAGAGATTTGTGCCTGGTCAAGTATGGAGACACACAGTGGCGTAAGTGCAGCTTATTGTAAGTTTGCATTGCCCCCAAGTCCTAGAGAATGTGAGCGATACTGACTTTAGTTACCTTCATTCCTGACAGTTGTGTGGAGTTATCATGGCGTAAATACTGCGTAATATAAGTTTGCATTGCCTCCAAATCATGGCGGGTGTAAGCGATACAGACTTTAGAGGTCTTCAAAGGCGTCATGTCATTGTCGTGGTGTAATAAAATTTTGTAATACCCAATAATTACAAATCCAATCCAAAAGCAGGTGTGGTTCAGTGCTGCACAATAAATGCAGAAGGAAAAACGTCACACCAGAAAAATGATTCCAGTTGATTTGCACGTGATGTAGAATGCAGAAACGAGTGTAAGTGTAATGCTCTGAAGAAGCAAAGTTAACAGAATACGTCTTTTCTGATCCAGAGTGCAGTTTAAATTACGAGGTTAATCAGGTACCTGAGAAAGGTCGATGATTTACAGAATATACTCAAGCTTCCTCAACACATAAAACTTAACATTTCAAAAAGCGCATAAAACTGCTTTTAATATTGTTATATGTAGTCGAATTGATTTTTATGCTTTTATTTTTGATAAGCGGAAATTGGCGTGTCCTTGCTCCACCCGAGCTGGTCAATCAGAGCCTGGCGGTGATTTTGGATGACCTTGTAGACTGGACGAATACAACGATCAGAAAAGGGTTCCAGGCACTGCTAAAAACGCGGGAACCATATTCTTACGTGTCTCTCTGTCTGCATGGTTCTGAACCCTATTCAGTAAGTAAAGCTTATAGGCTTATACGGGGTTCCTACAACCCGGCGCAACTCAACCCGACCGGTGCGGCTCTCACAAACACCATTGTATCCCTAGCAATTAGAGCCATTCCCAGCTAAGTCGAGTCGTTATTTGGCATACAAGTACAACTGTCGAGTTGAATTGAGTTGAGTTGGGTTGCATGCACACGTTTATTGCGGTGTAGTGTACACACATCTCTTCTAATATTAAACCTAGCAGTTTTTGTCACCTACCCACACCCTCACCCCCACCCCACCCCGTCTATTCTTGTGGCTTTCGTGGCAGTACTTAGTGGACAGCACTGCTTTAGGTTGTCTTATGTGAATTTCTCTGGAGATCACTCCGCAAATATGACATGCACGTTGATTCCGTTCATTCCTTTGGCTTATGGAGAAAGTTGGCATGTGGGGAAGATGGCAAAGGTAACATAAACAAACCCTATGCATCTATGTGTTTATGCTGACTCCCACAGGTCCTCCCGAACGTGGGAGGACCTGTCAGCAGTCTGTGGATGGTCGTAGGTTCTACTCGTTCTCAGATTGCACCTCCCGATCTTGTCAGATATTTGTAATTCTTCTGGTCAGTGTTCTGCGATGCAATTATTCCGTTTTCAGTTTTTCAGAAATGGTGAATAATAAATTTAATCATCCGTCAATTTCGGAAATTAAAGCCTTACACAGGGATTCGATTAAGAAAAGTTCCATTCTGTTGGATACCACATCACGTTGATCTACTTTAACCTGTATTTGCCATTTATTGTTTCCGGGTTGAAACACGAAACATAGTACTGGCCCTAAGACTTAAGCATTCATTTCATTTCAACCTTTTCTCCAACTTATTTTACATACAGAGCCACCTAAAACCTATGACTCCACCGGAAGTATTGGTCACTCTGCCGGAAGATCCCTTTTTCAAGTGTACTACCAGTGAAGCAGAAAATTTTCATTCGTCAATGGGCGTTTACATGTGCCTCTTATTACTTCCTATTACTGTTCACGTGATGCTTTATCTATGACGGTTGCCTTGAATAAAACCACTATACAAACCTAAATGAATTTGGGCAGAAATCTTTACCTTATTACCTTTCCTCTTACAAACTTGATAGATTGATACTTTAAGGCCTTTTTTTAAACGACTATCCTAAATGAGATCAAGAGTAATAAATCCCACTTTCAGTGTCTTTTCTGCGGCCTTGCATGGTTCAGCAGGTCTCTCAGTAGTCCACGTTGTATCTCGCGTTCATTGGCGTCTAGCAGGACAGCCCTCTGGCCGAACAGAGGAGAAGCTCTGGACACAACAACAACGCAAACATCTCGTCACTTAGTTCTGATTAGTTTCATGCAGCTTGACTTGCGATGAAACGGCTTCCGGCCTACCGTGTAAATAATGGCACGTACATGGAGAAAATTGGCATGATGGAAGCATAGAAGTTTAGTGTGGATTTATGTACTTTTTTGATTGGTGTTTTACGCTGTCCTCAAGAATATTTCACTCATACAACGGAGAAGATAAAATAATGGGAGGAACCCCACCACCTGCGGATTGTTGGCAGATCTTACATACGACCGGAGAGGAAGCCAGTATGAGTTGAACATGAACCCACAGTGACCGCATTCGTGAGAGGGTCCTGAGTCATTGCTCCGCGCTGGCCTGCTCTTCCTTTGAGCGACTGTGGCCCCGCATATCCTCCAATATGCATGGTGAGCCATTTATATCGGGGGTTGATAAAATGCAACAGTTGGGGAATGTTCCATCTTTTTCGTTGGGCTGTGCAGAACACAGGCAGGTGTTTCTTGGTTACTTAAAATACAGGCAATATCTTCTCAAGAGCGTGGCGAGCTGCAAAGTGATTCCACACCCAGCGCCGCAGATAAATGTACAGTAATCTCGCTCGCAACGATGAACGTCAACTCGAAAAAGCAACATTGCTGTTGCATTATCGCCCTTCAATTGCTAAATTAAATATCACGCTGTCGTGGTGTCAAGCTCAGAAGCTCTACTGTACATACAAAAGAAGTGGACGACGCATTTCAAGTTAACGAACTTCAGTCAAACCAGCAAGTCGACGTTTGCGGAAGTCTTTGAGTATCCAGTCTAGCTTCCGCGTGCCAAAAAAGTGGAACACGCCCTTGCTTTAGCGCGAGCTTACAAAAAGCACTGGGACTCCATCCTCGAGACCCTGGACAGACCCAAAGGCCGGCCAGGCGTCAGCGAGTAAAGAGGACTGGGTTATAGGTCAAACTATTGCCAACAGACAGGATTGGTACCAGGGAGCTTATACCAACTGTTACAATGGCTTTTTTGACATTGCGGACATAGATAAAGACGGCACAATTACTTTCGCGGAGAGGTGGTACACGAAGCAAAGTGTAAAATATGAGAAATTCATCCGCTCTACCTTCGCCAAGATGGATTCCAATAATGATGCCCTGAAAGTGTACAATACAGGACATGAACCAGGGAATGCTTATTCGTTTTTGTACATTCTACACTAGAAGAAATCAATCTGACTGATTCTAGGTAACCAAATGCTGTGTGGACACCGCTGTCTAGACGAAAACCATCAAACATATTCAAGGTAACGAAAAGCTGTTTAGACACCACTGTCTAGACGAAAACCACCAAACATACTCACGGTAACCAAATGTGTGGACACCACTGTCTAGACGAAAACCATTAAACATATTCAAGGTAACGAAATGTGATGTGGACACCACTGTGTAGACAAAATAAATCAGACGAATTATGCCTCAAGAAATGCTATGTTGACACCACTGTGCAGTGGAGTACTCGTGTTATTTAAAGGATTCGTACTGGGTATTCAGTTGTGTTCGTGTCTCTATATTGTATAGGAGAATTTAGCAGGATTCACACTAAGTATTCACGTACATCTATACCCATGTTACTATATTGTGTAGACGAATTCAGCAGGGTTCACAGTAAATATTCAAATGTATTTATGTCATTATATGGTGTTGACAAATTCACCAGGACTCGCACTAAGTATGCAGATGTATTCATGTCACAAAGTTGTGTAGGCAAATTCAGCAGGATTCACACCAAGTATTCAGATGTATTCATGTCACTATACTGTAGAGACAAAATAAATAAGAGTAACAATTTCAGTATTTAGAGGACGATAGACATAGAATTCACTTTGGGACTTCAGGCGAAAGCATGCTAATTTACAGAGTAGTAGTTCAAATTCTGCCCGAGTATTCAGGTGTAAAGTGGAAGGTTTTCCTCTGGCACTTACCAGAGTGATGAGTACTCGTAAAAATAAACAAGCTATTCCACCAATAAATACCCTGGTTTGTATGTAAGGTTACCGACAATTTGCATACTGCGCACCTTGAACTTTAGGATATCAAGGCAATACATTCAGTGAAATACAAATCGCACAAAATGGAAGGTGGTTTGGGGCATGTAATTTAGAACAGGGTAAATTGGAATCTAACACGGAAATCAAGATGATGCCGAAGCTTCGCCCGACTTACATGTACATGTCTAGGGTCTAGTTCAGTGTACATATCATCGCCATTGCTGAACATTTTCTCTTTATATAATGACAGGCACGTTTTCTGCAAACAAGTACGCTATATGTGGATCAAGGTTATGGGGGAATCCTTCACTGACATGGGTGTACAGCGCACAGCTATCGATATCACTACTGGCTGATTCATCTATTCGTGACCTAGCATTTGACCTTAAAGCAAACACAAGTATATCGTGCATTAACAAAGTAAGAAATGGAGAGTTTAATTTTTAATGCGCAGAATGAACAGACGGGTTGCTTGATTTATTTATTTAACTGGTATTTTACGACGTACTGAAGAATATTTCACTTGTACGTATGCGGTCAATATTATGGTGAGAGGAAACCCGGTTGAACCCGGGGGAACCCACGACCATCCGTTATTTGCCACCATGCCTTCCCATGTACCCCCTGGGCTGTTTGACACATTACTGTATTAGCCAGCGGGATCCGGAAAAATCACTCATTTTAAAAACTATTCCCTCACCTAAAAAAGTAAAAAATCGGCCTCAAATACATGTCGTGGAGCTGTCATGGCTGTGTTCTCCACCTTCTTCACGTAGACCTACGTATCCTTTACAGGTATCAAACACAGAAGGATTCCCTTACCAGGTAAAGAGACCCACTCTCCTGGCACCGGTGGCATCATGTCACGCTAATGCTTCTGGCAGGAGAATTCTCAAACAATTCCGCTCTCCATAGCAGATCATATTGTTGAATGTAGCGCCTCTGCCCTATAAATAGCCCAGCCAATGAACAGCAGCAAACTTAAACAATGGAGGCAACCAGTACTGGACCATATGTTGTTAGACAAGGGCCCAGATTCTGGGCTATAATCAAGGCTCCTGAGAGAGAAACCGCGCGTTTGATAAGAATAATAGCGCTTAAAAATGAGGAAGGAATAAACAATGACAAAGTGAGATTAGTATGCTTAAGTAAATGAAAGGAAACAACCAACCGTTTAATAGAGGCTGCACTATTATGATATGGCTGAAAACAAAATTGTAAATAAATGTACCTATGAAACCAGAATGATAAAAATCTTTTTTCATAAGTAAAATGTGTGTGATGATTTTCACAAATGTGCAGAAACATTTCCACTGAAAATTTGTTACCTGTGTATTGTTAGTCTGGAACTACATTTATTGCTCTGGCCAGGTTCCTGGCATGTAAGTGCGCATATAACATATATAGACTCACAGAGCATGCCAAAGGCAGGGAAACAACTAAAACGACGTATATATTAGATGAAACAGGAGTGCAAGGAGAGACCTATTCAACATATTTGGAAATGACTCCCTATTTCTAGCTTATGGCGCTTCATATAGGGAGAATTTGTTAAGAATATTTGTTAGGTTGAATGGATTTTTACGCCGTGCTTAAGATTATGTCACTTATACGACAACTGCCACTATTATAGTGGAAGAAAGCCGGATAGCAACATGTTTATGGAAGACCTTCCCAAATACGACAAAAGATGATCTCTAGCTCACAGCGGTGGCATTGGTAAGAATTTGTAAAAGGTTGGAATAAAAAAGGCTCGGCCTGCGGCTTACTGGTTAAACAGTGGCCACCCTTAGTTATCAGCGCAGTTCAATTTGTCGTTATCTGTCTATGTCTTATGTAACATTCTCACACAGATCTTGCTGTAGCTCTACAGCTAGCACCGTGTGTTCAGTCCCTGGTGAGATGCAACATGTGGTTGTCTGTCTATGCCTTATGTAACATTCTAACAGAAATCTTTCTGTAGTGTTACTTCTAGCGGCGCGTCCAGTGCCTGGTGAGATGCAATATGTGGTTGTCTGTCTATGTCTTTTGTAACATTCTCACACAGGTCTTACTGTAGTTCTACCTCTAGCATCGTGTGTCCAGTCCCTGGTGAGATCCAGTATGTGGTTGTCTGCCTATGTCTTATGTAACATTCTCACACAGAGCTTACTCTCTTTATAATACAGATAGTTTGGGTCTTAACACTATTCACTCTTTATACTATTTGTGTATCAATTTTGCGTGACCGGTAAGCAAGCTTTGGGTATCCAGATCACACGAACAGGTACAACCATCATGAACCTTTATCATTATACAAAAAGAAAATAAGTTGTGTCCCCTCGGGTGTGTATCATTTTTTTTACATGTACAGCTCAGTTCTTTAGCTCGGTTTTACGACCGTTTGACAACCTCTTGCGTAACCAGCGGTGAACATCGGATGAGAAAACATACTTTTAAGCATCAGTTAACATGAGTTCACGATATAAAGCTAACCGCATTATACTTCTCGACACCTGACGGTACAGTTTATGTTTGGCGCGTTGAAGTTTTACTATTACCTTTAAGGTTTGTGTATTTTCTGTTTTCATTTTCATAATTTATACCTCAATCTATAACATTTTCTAGCAGCGTGTCTATCCCTGGTAAGGTGCAGCTTGTGTGTTTCCTATACCTTGTATATACCTTCTCACTCAATTCTCACTGTAGCGGTACCTCTATAGCCTGTTTTTTTTTGCATTTGTCACCCAAATTTAGCTATTTGCAATTTTGTTCTAACCACATATTTGCGAAGCTATTGTAAAAGACATTACCCACCAGTTGTCCAGAATGCCACCCGCTTTTAAATACCAGTATTAATGACGCTCTCAGATTCCTTGCGTTCCTGTTGTTACCAAGCTTATGGAGCTCAAAAGTATAAATAAGAAAAGCTGCTCTGGCAATATTTTCCAAATAAAAATATGGAAGTCCAACATATGAATGTATTAATCAGATTGTACTGCGTGTTGCTACCAAAAGTCAAGTTTGGTAGTAAATTCGATTGGTTTTAAGGAGAGCTGAATATTGATGATAAATTAAAATGTATGTACATTATATGTATGTACACTTGGGATTTTATGTCGGAAAAAAATTTAAAAGAAACAGACTGTAGCAGAGTGGCCTGTCCTCGGTGAGGTGTTGCGCTTTCCTCTGATCGATACAGGATATTAGGATTTTGCCCCTAGCAGGATTTTTCCTCCCTAAAATCTGAAATAGATCAGAAGCTTCTCCCCTCTTGAGAAGGTCTTAAAACTGTGTAAATTTTTTTCATTTGTGGTTGTTTTTTTCTTTAACAACTCACCAAAATATCTTCAGAGTGTATCATTTAAATGCCCTTTTTACTTATTTATACACTTTTTTGCTTACTCAATGTGTTCCCTTGGTATAACGTCTACCTTTTCCCACATTTCCTAGATGGATTTGGACATGTATATACAAAAGAAGTGGACGGCGCTTTTCAAGTTCGCAAACTTCAGTCAAACCGGCAAGTTCACTTTTGCTGAAGCCATGGAGTATCCTGTCCAGCTTCTACGTGCTGGAAAAGTGGAACACGCCTTTGTTTTAGCGCGAGCTTACAAAAAGCATTGGGACTCCATCCTCGAGGCCCTGGACAAACCTAAAGACGAGGCGTCAGTGGGTCAGGATGACTGGGTTAAGGCTCAAACTATTGTCAGCAAACAGGATTGGTACCTCAGAGAACTAATACCAACTGCCACAATGGCTTTTATTGATATTATGGACATAGACAAAGACGGCACAGTTAGTTTCGAGGAGTGGCGGAATTACTACACGATGCAAGGAGTGAAAAGTGAGGAATTCATCCGCTCTACCTTCGCCAAGATGGATTCCAACAATGACGGCGTGATTTCGCGAAAGGAATTCGAGCATGCCCTGAAAGTGTACAATTCAAGACATGAACCAGGGAATGATTATTCGTTCTTGTACACTCTTGACTAGACGAAATCAATCGGACTGTCTCAAGGTGACCAAATGCTTCGTGGGCACCACCTTCTCGACAAAATTAATCAGAAAGACTCTGGGTAAAGAAATGTTATATTGACACCACTGTGCAGAGGAGTAATCGTAATAAGTAAAATTCACACTGGGTATTCAGTAGTGTTCATGTCACTTTTTCGTGTATACAAAATAGGCAGGATTAACACTAAGTAATCTCATAAACGTACAGCCATGTCACTTTCTAGTGTAGACGAATTTAGCAGTATCCCCATTAGCAATTCAGATGTATTCACGCCATTATATTGTGTAAACAAACTAAGCAGGAAACACTATTTTTCAGATGTCTTCATGTCACTATGCAGTGTAGACGAATTATGCAGACTCAACACTAAGTATTCAGATGTATTCATGTCACGATATATTGTAAACGAAGGATGCAGAATTCACACTCAATGTTCAGATTGTACATGTGTTAATGTCACTATATAGTGTGAAAGCATGATGCGGAATTCACACTCAATGTTCAGATGTACATATATTCACGTCACTATATAGTGTAGACGAAATCAGCAGGATTCACACTATGTAGTGGCATACTTGTACATCCATGTCATTATCAAATGTAAACAAATTATGCAGGAGTCATAGAAAAAATTCAGATGTATTTATGTCCGTATATTGTGTAAACGAAATATGCAGGATTCACGCATAGTATTCATGTCACAAAATAGTGTAGATGAAATCAGCAAGATTCACACTAAGAATTCATGTACATGTATATTCATGTCACTATATTGTGTAGATGATTTCAGCAGGAGTCACACAAAGTATTCAGATATATTCATGTCACTATATTGTACACAGAAATGAAATATTATTTATCCTCATTAACTACGTCATTATTCAGAAGACGATTTATATAGAATTCACTTTGAAACTTCAGATAAGAGCATTTCATTTTACTGAGTAGGTAGTTCAAACTCTCCCTGAATATTCAGCTGTGAAGTGGAAGGTTTTCTTATGGCATGTGCTAGTGTGATATGTACTCATCAAAATAAACACGCTATTTCACCAATAAATACTAAGGTTTGTGTGTGACGTGATAGAATTTGTTTCATGTTGCACACCTTGGACTTCGAAGAATTCAAGGCATTTAATTTAATGAAAAAACAAATCACAGAGAAGTGAAAGGTAGTTGGAGATATCTAATGCCACAGGTGAAACAGGGTAAGTTGGATTCGATCACGGAAATCCAATGGTAAAGATGGTGCAGATATTAAACATGTAGGGTAAAGTACATATCGCCGCCATTGCTTTTAAGGTAGCTTTCTTTTTACCTGTTGGCAAATCTCGCATTAAATCATGTCAGGCGCGTTTTCATAAAGAGGTAAGCTATGTATGGATCACGGCTATGGGGGAACCCACCACTGACTTGGTCGTACACCGTACAGCCATAGCTATCATCATTATCAAATTCATTCACTCGTGACCTAACGTTTGTCCTTAAGGCAAAAGCAGTTCAGTTGTACTTTAACACAGTAAGAATTTAGGTTTTCTTGTTTACAAGTGGAAAAAAATGAAGGATTGTTTTATTTATTTATTTATTTACTTAATTGATTGGTGTTTTACTCCGTACTCAAGAATATTTCACTTATACGTTGTCGGCCAGCATTATTGTGGAAGGAAACCGGGCGAAACCCGAGCGAAAACCACGGGTTTTATTCAACCGTGACTTAACGTTTGTCCTTAAAACCAGAACAGGTTAGTCGTGCATTGACACAGTAAAAAAGTTCATTTTGGTTATATGAGGGATAAACAAACGGAATGTTTGATTTATTTTTTTTTTGAGTGATTTGCTCACATCTTGCTGGCTGACCTTCCCATGTAAGGCCTAGATTGTTTGAAACTATAACATTGCTCTTCTGGCGAAAGGGACACGGGAAATCACTCGAAACTATTCCCCACCTGAAAAAGATCAACTGTCTCAGTTGCATTTCTTGATGCTGTCATGGCTATGTTGCTCATCTTCCTCACGTAGGCCTACATATCATTTACATGTATCGAATCTAGAGGGGATTCCCTCGCTGTACATGTGTAAATGAGACGCACTCTCCTAGCACTCCGCAGCGCTCTCCATAGGATCTCGTAATGTTAAATTTAGCGCCTTTGGCCTCCAAATGTCTGAGCCGAAGAAAAAGCAGCAATTTGAGCAATGGGGTTAAACAGTATTAGACCATATGTTGTAGGACAAGAGTACAGGTTCTGGGCTATGGTCAAGACTCCTTGGAGAGAAAAGGCCCACGGGACAAGAATAACAGGAGTTAAAAATGGGGGGACCCAGAAGTCTCTTACCAATGCGGTTGCTGTGAGTTCAAGTCCAGCTCATGCTGGCTGCCTTTCTGGTCGTACGTCCAGCAACATTCGGATGGCCTTGGGTTTCCCCAGTACAATGCTGGCAGCCGTCATATCAGTCCAATATTGTTGAGCACGGCATAAAACACCAATCAAATAAATAAAAAAATAAAAATGATAGTGGAATAAACAATGACAAAGTTAAATTAGTTAAATAATTTAAATGAAATAAAAGTAAGGAACCAAATTTTTCTGTCTAGTATGATAGAAAAAAGAAAATTGTATATCAATGTACCTGTGAAACCAGAATGATAAAAAAAAATTTCTAAATAAAACGTGTGTGATGATTTTCTAAAATGTGCAGGGAAGCAGCAAGGAAACATTGACGTCCATTAGAAATTTGTAACGCTAGTATTGTCTGGAACTACATTTATTGCTCTAGTCTGCAGAGGAGTGAAGAGAGTGACCTATTCAACATGTTTAAAATGACTCCTAAGTTTTTAGCTTATAACCCGTCAGATAGGGACAGTGTGATATTTTTTGACTTAATTTCGAGCTAGTGTTTAGGATTATTTCACTTGTATGACGATTGCCACTGTCTGAGTGAGAGGAAACTGGGGAGGGTCCAACTACATGTCTCTGGAAGATCTTCCCACATATGGTGAGAAGGGAGGTCAGCATGAGCTGAGCACCGAAAACGTTGATGGGAATTTAGGAAAGATTAGAATAAAAAGCTTGCGCTGCAGCCTAATGGTTAAACATTGGCTACCCTCCGTCATCAGAGCAATACATAGTACGTATACGTCGGCACTGTCTAAATTGGTTGTAAATTTCAGTAAATTTAAATGTAATACACATATATGGCTAAATGATATAGATCAAGGTCCATCAGGTGTAATATGTTTTATACATAAAATATTACAAATTTACAGCTTCATATATGTGAGAGAAATATTTACAGCTTTAAAGTTTACACTGAAATGTGTTTCTGACAAAGATGCAGGTAGTTCTTGCTATTAAATTACATAATGATTTTGACAGTGAAGAAATAGTTGTTTGTTTGCTTCTTTACTTGTTACTTGTTGTTTGCTTTTGTTTTTTTGGTTTGTTTTTGTTTTAAATCGTTTTCATCCATAAAAAAACCTTCACAAGACGATTGCTCAATATCAGAAGTTGTTTTGTGGATTTCTGTGTTTTTTTTGGGGGGGGGGAGAAGTTATTCACTTTCAAATATAGCTCTTTAAGACTTTCGGTCCATAGCGCCCTTTTTTCTCTTCAAGAAGTCAGGCCAATAAAAAGAGGTTGGCTCTTTATGATTAAATCTCTGTTTTTTCATCTGCGGTTCGGCTTATCATTTTCTTTCTTAGTCTTGCTGTGGGATAGGGGTGGGTAGAGTTTTTAATTTTGAACCAAACCAATAAATCTCAATAAATTCTCACCTGTGGCGATTTTAAAAATAGCAAATGTTGTGACCTTTATTAAGTGGCTGAACAGTCAACCATGTATCAGCGAACAGTGACAATCTGCGCATGGTCAAAACGTCCCAGGTACAGGAGGTGTATTAATTTAGTGTTACCTACCCTGGCGGTATATCACATCTATATTTCTGGTCTGGACAATTTCATGTTTATTTTGAGGTTTGTTTATTTCCTTTATGCTAACTATCGAAAATCTGTCACAAGAAAAACGTGATGTAGATTGCATTATAGTCCGTTTCTTTTAACCTGTCGCCTATAATCATCTCTCTCTAAAATCAGTGATACTCACTATCAAATTTACATTTAGTCAGCGACGCGTAACAAGACAAGCTCTACACATTCAAGGGTTGGGCGTCCTTACTAGGAAGAATATTTTTTTTCAAATTCATAATGCCCTCGTAACTCTTTTCCTTGACTGGGTCAAAATTTCAACAAAACTAGTGTTAGTAGCAGTAATAGCAGTACATGTAATAACAAAGTAGCAGTTGCAGTTGTAGCATGTGTAGGAGTAGTAGCAGTAGAAGTAGTAGTACCAGAAGAGCAGCAGTGATAGTGATTGTAGCAGTAACAGTTGAAGTAGCAGTAGATGCAGTAGAAGTAACAGTAGAAGCAGAAGTAACAGTTGTACTAGTAGCTGTTGTAGTTGTAATGGTAGTAGCAGTAATAGTAATAACTGTAGTGATATTAGAAGTAGCAGCAGCAGCAGTAGTAGTGATATTAGTAGCAATAGTAGGAACGGATGTAGTAGTTGTACTGGGAGTGATGGTAATAGTAGTAGAACTGGTAGTAACGGTAGAAACAGTGCTAGTAGCAGTAGGTGCAGAAGATGTAGTAGTAGTAGTAGTAGTGGTAGTGCTGATAGTATAGTAGTAGTAACAGTAGTAATGGTACGTATATGTCGCAATAGTAGTAGTGGCATCTGTCGCAGTAGTAGTAATGGTACCTGTCGCAGTAATAGTAGTGGTACGTGTACGTCGCAGTAGTGGTAGTCATACCTGTCGCAAGAATAGTAGTGGTATCTGTCGCAGAAGCAGTACTGGTATCAGTGGCAGAGGTACTACTGGTACCTGTGGGCCACATTGGTGTCAGTGGTACATGCCGTAATAGTACTAGTGGTGCCTGTACTTCGCAGAAATAACAGTGGTACCTTTCCCAGTAGTAACAGTGGTACATGTCGCGGTATTAGTAGTGGAACCTGTACGTCGCATTAGTAGTAGTGATACCTGTCGCAGTAGTAGTGGTACCTGTACGCTGCAGTGGTAGTAGTGGTACCTGTACGTCGTAGTAGTAGTAGTGATACCTGTCGCAGTAGTAGTAGTGGTATTGTCGTAGTAGTAGTAGTGATACATGTACGTCGCAGTAGTAGCAGTGGTACCTGTCCCAGTAGTGGTGATACCTGTCGCAGTGGTAGTAGTGGTACCTGTACGTTGCAGTAGTAGCAGTGATACCTGCCGCATTAGTAGTAGTGGTACCTGTACGCCGCAGTAGAATGGTATCTGTTGCAGTAGTTGTAGTGGTACCGTGCGTTGCAGTAGTAGCAGTAGAAGCTATCTCAGTAGTAGTTGTGATACCTGTTGCAGTAGTAGTAGTGGTGTCTGTACGCCGCCGTAGTAGCAGTGATACCTGTCGCATTAGTAGTAGTGTTACATGTACGTCTGAGTAGTATTAGTGGTACCTGTACGCCGTACTTCGCAATAGTGGCTCTGGTACCTGTCGCGGTAGTAATACTGGTACATTTTTCAGTAGTAGCACTGGTACCTGTCGCAGTAGTAGCAGTGGTAGTAGCCGCAGTAGTAGCAGTGGTAGTTGTCCCAGTGGTAATATTAGTAGCCGTAGTAATTGGTGTCCTAATTATTCACTTCATTTAATACATTTCTCATTGCTTTCTCAGATCGATCTGGAGCAGTACATACACAAAAAGTGGACGACGATTTTCAAGTTCCTAAACTTTAGTGGTAGCGGGGTGGCAACTTGTCAAGAATTCATGGAATACCCATGTCAACTCTTGCGAGCTGGACACGTGGAGGAAGCTCTTACAATAGCACGACCTTACAAAAAGCACTGGGACGCCGTGCTCGAGGCCCTGGGCAGACCCAAAGACGAGGCGTCACTGAGTCAGGAGGATTGGGTTAAAGGTCAAACCATTGTCAGCCAACAGGATTGGTACTTCAATGAGTTTGTTCCAGTTTCTGCGTCTGCTTTCTTTGATGTTATGGATAAAGACAAAGACGGCACTATTAGTCTGGCGGAGTGGCGAGAATACTACGAGATGCACGGAATAACAAATGTGGACTTCATCCACAGTTCATTCGCCATGATGGATTCCAACAACGACAACTACATCTCTCGGGAGGAATTCGAGCATGCGCTACAAGTGTTCAACTCAAGACATGAGCCAGGGCATGATTATTCGTTTTTGTATCCCCAAGGCGACGACAAAATCAATGAAATGATATCGACGACGAGTACTCACTTGTAGTAGTGATATCAATTACTAGACCAATCTAGTCTGCCTCATTTGAATATTGCGTTGCACTCACATTAAAGTAGACGAAATTAGTCGGGTTGTCTTTGAGTATTCGCTTGCATTTGTGGTTGACCAATTAGTTGACAGATTTACTTGTAGTATAGTATACAGCTGCAGTAAAAGCACCAATCAGTAGGACAGATCAATATGATTTACACTGAATATTCAGTTAACATAATGGAAAGGGTCCTTGAAAAATATAGCGATTACTTTTTGCACAATAGCTTTTTGTGTTTTGGAATAAATCAGCCATGGAATACGGTAATAATTTGCATCCTTTTGAATGTGTACAATGGGAGTTGCATACAAATGTCCGGACCGCTTTAGTGGCCTAGTGGCTATAGCGCCCGGCTCGTTGAGACCTGTGATCAAACCGTGGCTCAGTTGGTTAGCGCGCTAGCGCAGCGTAATGATCCAGGAGCCTCTCACCAATGCGGTCGCTGTGAGTTTAAGTCCAGCTCATGCTGGCTTCCTCTCCGGCCGTATGTGGGAAGGTCTTCCAGCAACCTGCGGATGGTCGTGGGATTCCACCGGGCTTTGCCCGGTTTCCTCCTACCATAATGCTGGACGCTGTCGTATAAGTAAAAATATTTTTGAGTACGGCGTAAAAATAGGCTGTGTTATGGAGACGTTATGAATGGCGCTGATGTTTGATACTTATGAATGTTATAGTAACTACATGTAGGTAATGTATTGTAAACTGATTGCTTAGTGTTAACATTGAAGTTCACTTTCAACAACATATTTCGGGCATATTACGACAGCACATCTAGGTGCGTGCCAGTCAGAATGCCGGAGTTAATATAACGATGTTGGCATGAAACATTATGTTGACACCTGCAGGCATGACATCCCACCCAATCAGAATGTACCAACACCAAATTTCCTACAGACGATAACCATTCAAGATCTGATTCACAAAGCATGAGCCAAAAGTAACATTTTGTAACGTATTTGAATGGAGAGCAGCGTCGGGCTGAACGCCGTATTACCTCCAGCAAATGAGAAGAACGTTTATCTACCACCATGGCGCCAAATTATTTCAAGGTATATATATCTTTCCTATTATCGAAAAACATGCATCCATTTGAGGCACTGTCATTATTTTTATTTAACCCAGGTTCTGATTTGCAAGACTGATAATTTGGAAATCAGCGCCAACCACACAGGACACGGGAATGTGGTTAAAATCTGTTCCTAAAGAGAGAATCAGTTGCTTTATTAGCGACACATTAACACAACTTTTCACATAACAAGAAATTCCAACTGAATATGATCTGTGAAGAATACACATATGTTACAGTCTAACTAGATCTGTCAACATTTTTATTTGTCATATATATATATATATATATATATATATATATATATATATATATATATATATATATATATATATATATATATATATATATATATATATATTGTTATGTGCACGACTGCCATCAGTTTCTAAATTTAGCTTGCCACTGTTTACATATGCTGAGTTCAGCGCCTGCTGTCTGCCTCTACCTTAGAATATTCCAGAATGCGCTCTGTTGGGTGCCTGTTTTTTTACATCAAGTGTTCAGGAATTTTCTTATTCTAGACAATTCCGCCAGGCTATATAAGACCTATGAAAGGAGGTCAAAAGGAGAGAACGGAGAATTATTGAGAGTTTTGGAGGCTTTCGCTGTGTATTACTTTAGTAGGCCTTTTGTGCTGAATTTTGGTGTCTTTATAGCCTCTGGCTTGGTTATATCTCCACCGAGCACTTGTTCAGTCCGAGCTTGTATATTTGATTCGTGCTCTTGTGTACACAGTGCTTATTAGTACACGGACCCTGTCTGTGGAATTTTGTGTATATTTCGTCATACACTCAGTTATACTGTGGATTTTCCCTCTTGTGAATTTGCCTCTGAGCATTTATGCCTGTGTGGTGAAATATATGTGTCCGTTTGGACTTGACACTGTAAGTACTTTAGTATTCTGTATAGATACTGCTATCCTTTCTTGTTAAACTTAAGTACTTCAGTATTTGTATAAGTCTTATTATCTGTTCTTGTAAAAGCTAATAAATTGTTGTAAAATAAAATCTGCTGGTTTTGGGTTACTTTTTTGTGCGGTTAAACTGTCGTGTATTTCGAACAAGCCATCCCTTTATAACAGACAGTTTGGGTCGTAACAATATATATACTATATATATGTATATATATATATACACATATGTTATTTTCAAGATATATATATATATATATATATATATATATATATATATTATATATATAATATATATATATTATATATATATATATATATATATATATATATATATATATATATAATACATCAGTTACGACACTTTTAAACGGAGACAGAAATCTCCGTGATCTGACTGCGTATTAAATGGACCTCATCGAACGAAATCCTTCCCACTATAAGCACGAAGTTACTCTATGCTGCTTGCAGTCATCGTTAGTATCCCTCTTTATGGACAGAGGGCGTCGTTTTTACATACATACTGTTACGACAAAACTGTCTGTATTACAAAGAGATGGCTTGTTCGAAATACACGACAGTTTAGCCACACAAAAAAGTAACCAAAACCAGCAGATTTTATTTTACAACAATTTATTAGGTATAACAAGAACAGAAAACAAGACTTATACAAATACTAAAGTACTTAAGTTTAAGAGAAAAGGATAGCAGTATCTATACAAATACAAAAGTACTTACATGCACCACAGTGTCAAATCCAAACGGACACAAAATATTCCACAATGCGCAAAACCACTACAGGCATAAATGCACAAATAAGAGGGAAAAATCCACAGTATAACTGAGTAACCTACTAAAGTAACATACAGCGAAAGCATCCAAAACTCTCAATAATTCTCCATTCTCTCCTTTTGACCTGCTTTCATAGGTCTTATATAGACTGGTGAAATTTTCTAGAATAAGAAAATTCTTGAACACTTGTCGTAAACAAACAGGCCATGAACTGAGGGTATTCTGGAACATTCTAAGGCAGAGGAGACAGCAGGCCCTGAACTCAGCATATGTAAACAGTGGCAAGCTAAATTTAGAAGCTGACGGCAGTTGTGCACATAGCAATACAACAGATTGTGAGGACCCTGCAAATTACCGGGGAATTAACTTGACTAGCACTTTGCAAAATTGGATACGTGTCCTAAAAATGAGTACTGAGAAAGTTAGAATAAGAAAATGTCACACACTCGTTTAGAATTCAAGAATAGATGAAGACCGTCAGGTGATGTTATATTTTTCCTCTTACTTGAGGTAAAAAGTTATACGCAGTCTTTGTTCACTTTCGAAAGGCATTTGAGTGGGAAAATAGAAAGGCTCTGTGGTTTAAAATGTTCAGACTTGGAATATATGATAAATGTTGAAAGCTTTTAAAGCTTTTTATTCTATTGTAAGTCATGTGTTAAACACCTTGATTGTAAAAGTGATTGTTTAGTGTTATGGTGGACTACGACAAGGTGATATGCTATCACTTATTTTGCTTCCCTTGGTTATTTATTTGATTGGTGTTTTACGCCGTATTCGAGAATATTTCACTTATACGACGGCGGTCAGCATTATGGTGGGTGGAAACCGACACCGCCCGTAGGGAAGCCACGACCATCCGCAGGTTGCTGGTAGACCTTCCCACGTACGGCCGGAGAAGAAACCAGCACGAGCTGGACTTGAACTCCCAGCGACCACATTGGTGAGAGACTCCTGGTTGATTACGCTGCGGTAGCGCGCCAACCAACTGAGCCACAGAGGCCCCTATTTCCTTTGCTTATTGAATATAATTAAAGACGTACAGCATAGAGTGTAAAACCAAAGCAGGTGTAAAATTGCCCACCAATGACATTTTCACGGTAAACGTATCAGATTTTAATTATGTGGACTGTCATCAAACTAGACTTTTAAAGCACAACTTAATTTAACAAACAAAAGCGTCAAAGCTGTGTAGAGAAAATATTTTGGTCTCCGAGCTATTGGTACGGTTGTCGGCTCTACGGTCAGCTATGCATGTTCTGAATTAGAGTTTCACACGGCTATTGCCCTGGTATGTATCCGTAGTAAGTTAGCCAAGGAGTAGCTTTGGGTCAATACGTCAACCACGTCTACATGTATAGTAAAATACAGTGGAAAACCACTGAAAAAAAAGGTTCAATTGTAAGAACATCCCCTTGCAGAAACACCTTTTTTTTCTGAAATTTATCAGACATTTTATTGAAGGAACATTCTAGTGGAAACTCAATGCCATCCCCGTGTTGCTGCAAACCTTCCCATGGCTGTTGATGAAGACAGCATGCGCTGGATTTGAACTCCCAGAGGCTCCCGGTATATCGTGGTGCTCTAGCACGCTGCGCAACAGGTAACGGATACTCTTGATATGCTTAGCAGTTATCAAGTCGATGAAGTGCAGCTAAATGCTTGTTGTGTACATATCAAAATGTTCTCTAAAGTGTTTAAGCCAAAACGGCATGATTGCCATAATCATCATCAGCCGAATTTGAATCACCAAAATTGCTTCTAGATAGGTATATAAATGTTGATAAATATATTCTATGAATATATATTATTCATAGATAAGCAACGTCTAGATTAAAAACTTAATTTCATCAACTACGAACAGATATGGACGTCATGGAAGTACTAGTGCAAACTACTTGCTATAAACCTGTCTACTACTGTATCTGAAAGACAAGAAGGGAAACTGAACGGACAAAAAACAGGCAGCAGCCGATAGCATCGCCCCCCGTCCCACCCTCCCACTCCCCTGGAGTACGGCATATAAGCAACAAAAGCAGCGGAAGGAGAGAGCGAGACAGAGCTTGGAAGTGAGCACAAGGACCGCAGAGCGGAGCACCACTCTGAAAAGGCGTCGCGAGGTAGGTGTTCGTCTCAGTTCACTTCAGTGTTGTGCCAGTGGGCAATCAGATCTCTGTGATGAGAGTTCATAGGTTTCCCATGAGAATGCTCAAGTGTAATGAGAATGCTCACGTTGTACTCAAAGTTCACATGTTTCAAATGAGAATTTACAGGTTTATTGAGAATTTACTCTAATCTATGACGACATTTTTTTTAGTATTTTTTTTAATGAGAATTCACAGGTCCAATGGAAAATTACTAGTTTTCTAATGATAATTCATATGTTTTTAATGCTAATTTAGACGTTTCTAATGCGAATATTTACAGGTCTAATAAGAATCTACAGGTTTCTGATGAGAATTCACCACGTTCACAATCGGAATTCACAGGTTTTATGAGAGTTTATAGGCTTCCAGTGAAAGTGTGTAGTTTTCTAATAAAAATTCAGAGGTTTCTACTAAGAATTCGCATGTGTCCAATTACAATTTATTATGTGTGATCTAAATTCTCAGGTGTAATGAAAATTCACGGTTTCGAATGAGAAATCGCTAGTTGGTCAAGCCAATTCGCAGGCTTTTTACGTGAATTCACAGGTTTCTGTTAAGAATTTACAGGTCTAATGACAATTCGCAAGTACAAAGAGAATTCGCAGCTCTAATGAGAATTCGTCCATTCTAATGAGAAATCTCAGGCTTCGATAAGAAATCACAAGCTTCAATGAGAATTCACAGGTCTAATGAAAATCTACAGATTTACTGAGAATTCACAGAAATACAGGACATTCACAGATGTAGTAAGAATGAACAGGTGTCTAGTGAGAATTTACAGGTTCTAATGAGAATTCTCAGTTTTGTAATAAAAATTCACGGTCTCGTGGGAACTCACGGTTTCCAGAGATAATTTATAGGTTTCTAATTAGAATTAACAGGCCTGATAAGAATTCAAAGGTCTGATGGGAATTCACATTCACTAGACCTGTGGATTTTTTATTAGAAACTTGTGAATTTTCATTAGACTTCTGTGATTTTTTAAATTAAAACCTGGGAATTCTCATTAGAAATTTATGAATTTTATTACACCTAAAACGGAAGGATGCACAATCTTGGACTGTTCAAAGTGTTCAGTCTATTTTATCGACAAGGAAAACTCGAGTTTCGCTACGGAACCGCTTACTGTTTCCATATTAACCACATGAGCACATTCTTTTTTCTACCATGGTATTTATGTATACTATATATCGTTAGTTGATCGGAAACGTTAGAAAAAGCTACTTTTAGATATTTAATAACTCTTTTTTTAATTTTCAGTAATTTTTTTTTTTTTTTTTTTTTAGGAAAAATTGACCTTTTATGCCTAACAATCGTCGGTTTTCAGGTAAATAGAAAGAACCAATTGTAAATAGAGTACACAATTTTATCGCTCCATGGCGACCGGAAGGTTGTGTAAAACCAGACGATATACGCGATGAAGAAACGCCGCTGTCCTGCAAAGATTATTACGGCCGATGAAATAGCCCTTTGGAGGATATTGAAATGCCCATTTAGATCTTAATAAATCTTTGATTTGTGCAGAACCAGGCACAGCGGGCATGTCGGCCGTCCTGCTTGAGTGACAGGGCAAATTTCCTCTCTTTCCATCCCACATGTGCTTTTATGGCCAGCCTCAACTTTGTTTAATTCCAAGCCAGTGTCTGTTTCGAACTCTGATTCTTCTAGATATTTTATCTCACTGAATTGAATACTCTCTGCCCTATATTATACAGAGAAAAAAAACATGTTGCTATGCATGGAAATACAAATAGTTCACATTTATGCAGACAATCCTAAACTACCGTCTTAGAATGCATCATTAAGACTTTAACGCGCCAATGTGATCGCTGTGAGTCCAAGTTATACTGGCTATCTCTCCAGTTGAACGGTGAAAGGCCTTCTAGTAACCAATAGACGGTTTCACCAGGACCCCTGCTTTGTTTGCTTCCTTCGTAATGCTGACAGCTGTCGTATAGCAGAAATTTTCCGAATTGAGGCGTAAAAGACTATTAAATGTTGTCTTCCACAAATCCATGATATTTTTTATGTTATATATGTTTAAAAAGTACTATAATCTGCCTTGTACAAAATGTCTACACACCAGCTGTAATATCGACTCAGAGTTGACCCGACTTCCATAGTGGGGTAATTTGAGTTTTAGTTCAAACGCATTTAGCATGACTGGGCTTATCAGACTCTACGTATCAAATGTGCCCTGTAGACGTGAGGTCACACGAATTAACAGCTTAGATTTATACAAGACCAGTATGTAACTGAAGACGTGCTGAGATTTTGTTTACATGACCTAGTTTGGGGTCGAAACTGTCTGAATTGTTTAGTTCTGTCTTACTGAAGATCGACTGTCATTGTGGAGACAAAGATGTGGGATTTTAACATCTCTGTATTAAAAGGACAAAATCACAATCGCCGTCGAAATATACTTGAACACGGTGTCAAGTACTAATAAATAAATAGTGGTATTGGGTCCGTAAATTTTCAGAAAATCCTCCACAACACAAACACACCATCTACTTTTTTCTCTTTCGCTCGGTTTCGCAGATACGCGTATATACAAATTTCTCTGTTTTGCTCGATGACTCCGTATATGTTCTAATCAGCACTACTAGGTGCTCGTCTTCGGACAAGATGTCTAACCTCACTGAGATATATTTACTGGGCTTCCTGACTGACTGGAGATAATATTTGGGGCGTAGCTGTGGATTGGTCAATTTCACCAAAACTATCCCCAGGAGATCAAGAGGCGCCCTAACAAACATCAGTGGGTGCAGACTCCTTGTCCGAGTTGATCTTGCCGTTTAAAGTATAGGGAGATATCAAACAAAACAGTTCAAACACTTGTGGTCAGGCCAATTCCAACATTTTAACATTGCACTAACTGTTGAAATATAGACATCTGCTGTATGTTTTGCTGTAATGACTTAGCATGGAAATACATGTAACGTACACTCATTCTAGCTGTGACTTTACACCATGTTAGTGTTTGTACCTTTGCAGCACTTTGGATGCGGAAGATAATGGTACCGTGATTATGTAACGCGGCCTCATTGGCTGAAAATTTACACTCAGGATAGAGCTGTTGGACTACAGAGCAATACACTGTAACCCAAAAAGGCAGCATTTTGTTTTCTGTAAAATATATACATACACTATTTGTAATAACAGTACATCCATTTTTGTCACTTGGTTGAAAATTGTACGACGTAATTGTACATATATACATTCAAACGTATGTATATACATATAAGGCGGCAAGTTCAATATAAGAGAAGGCATTCTCACATTGGTCATTCTGATAATTATCGCCATTGTCGTTTTTTCCTCATGTTGTTCTTTTTTCTTGCCTTATTCTAGTTTCTTCGAAGATAGATATGGATGCGTATGAAAAACAAAGGTGGACGGGACTTTATAGGTTCTTGAACGTAAGCGGCTCGGGCCTATTGACCATTTCGGAACTCATGGAGTATCCATGTCATCTGTTACGGGAAGGAAAGGTGGAAGATGCCTGTAGAATAGCCAAAGTCTTAAAAAGAATCTGGGACGCAAATCTGGAACAAGCGGGCCGATCCAAGGGGGAAACGTCCTTAAATCTAGAAGACTGGATCAAAGGCCATTACGGTAGGAGCGAGCAGGATTGGTACCACAATGAAGCTATTCCATCTCTCGCAGGCGCCATGTTTGACATAATGGACGAGAACCATGACAACCTAATTAGTCTCGCGGAGTGGCGAGATCACTACAAGAGGCACGGGGTAAAGAACGAGGAGTTTGTCCGCTCAACTTTTGCCAAGATGGATACAAACAGCGACGGTTCCATCTCCCGACAGGAATTTGAGTACGCTTTAAAAATGTACTTGAAACACGACCCGGACAATGATTACTCATTTCTGTACACCGTTGAGTAGACAAAACTGAACATACTCAATGTGATTCGAGCAGCTGTAACATCAACGCTAATCGGCAGACATTATTAATCAGATTCAGTGTGACATAAACGCAAACCTAATTCTATCAGATTCCCTTTGAGCATCCAGTTACTCATGTCGTATGGCATTTATATACATATGTTATCCTTAACAATTGGCAAGATTCAATCAGTCGGATTCATTTTGGCTGTTCACTTGCACGTTGTATATTATATATATATATATATATATATATATATATATATATATATATATATATATATATATATATATATATATATATATATATATATATATATATATATATATCCTATACTTCCTATACTCCATTACTATACTTCCATTTCGTGGAAATCGTTGTAGTTGGTCTAGACTACAAATACAGTACACTACATGTACCTGGAACTCTTCCGTGTGTGAAGTTTATTACGTTTGAAGAGCAGAGATTCCTATGGATGTTGTCGTGTTGCCAGCCATTGATTGTTTCCGAGAACAAGCGCCACAGAGAGAATACTCGCTTACACTTTTACACGAAGAGAGACAGTCGTGTTATCGTTCAGTCCGAAGGTGTGTATCTTCTAGGAAGGATACATTCGATAATCGATCTTATTTAGGTTATGCTTCAGTTCTGAATTATCCGTGAAGGTTACGATTGTATTTTCTTCACTGTAATTATAGTAAATAGTAAGCCTGCTTTACATTCGTTTCCTTGTAACGTTTTTGCCGTTCACATAATACATAATGTACGCCACACGTAGGTGCATTCTTATTTCTTCGTTTATTTATTTATTTATTGCGCCGTACTCAAGAATATTCCACTCTTATGACGGCAGCGAACAAAATAGTAGGTAGAAACAACTACCCGCATGCTGCTGCAGACCACGTATGATTTTTTTTTTTTTTTTTGATTGTTGTTTTACGCCGTACTCAAGAATATTTCACTTATGCGACGGCGGCCAGCATTATGGTGGGTGGAAACCGGGCAGAGCCAGGGGGAAACCCACGACCATCCGCAGGTTGCTAGAAGACCTTCCCACGTACGGCCGGAAAGGAAGCCAGCATAAGCTGGTCTTGAACTCACAGCGACCGCATTGGTGAGAGGCTTCTGGGTCACTACGCTGCGCTAGCGCGCTAACGGACTGAGCCACGGAGGCCCCCCTTCCTACGTATGGCATGCCTTTTTAAATTTAGTCGCCATGTTTTGCGACACTTACGTTCACACGCTATTTTTATCGGATGTTTTTGGTGGACATATGTGTTTGTGTTTTTTTTTTCTCACGTTTGTTGTATTGACGGTAGTTCACAGTTGTCCATACATGCCTTTTTTGTATCTTCCATTCTGACAACATGGTTTTACCCTGTAAAATAGGGCAGTAAGGCTAAAAGTTCAGTGAGATAAATGTTCTACCCAAATCTGAATCCGATGTAAGCGCTGACTTAGAACTAAACATGGCTGAGGTTTGTCATAAAGCACATGTAAATTTTACTGCAGCAGACAGATTGTCTCCTCCCCGACCCCCCTGAACAGCTTTAAGAGCTACAGCTTGGGAATTTTCCATGGGCGCGCACCTCAAATGCCTTGAAAGTAATTGTTTAGCGCGTTAAATGAAGTCATAACAGCTTCTGCCTGGAACAACATTTGTGTTTGGTTTTGACTGGTTTAAGCATGGTATCTGGTATTGAGAAAATCTAACAGCTGGCCAACTTGCCGTCTTTATTATGGCACTCGAGTTTTTTATGCAACTTAACGTCTCAGCATTGCTATAACCAAGAGATATCTGCCGAATTTTCAAGACAGATCTCGTTCAAGCAACAAATATTGCGATAAATGTTGTAATGTCTGGATGAAGAACTTCACCCACTTGTGTTGTAGGAACTGTGCTAACGCGCAAAATGCGTGCACGAAAGAATGTGGAAGACAAATACCTGTATTGCTTTCTTTTTATTGGTTCATTGTATACCTTTTTTAGTTTAAAGAACTATCGTCAACATCCACATCTGTACCTGTGACAAAGGAAGCAGACGTGCTTGTCATTAAAAAAAAACCTGAACTGAATGTTAAAACCCAGCGGCAGTCAAAAAAGCCTCTTGGAGTATGTGCAGAGACCAGAACACAGTTAGTTTGTTTTTGTTTTCTTTCTCACGTTTGTTGTGTGGACGGTAGTGTACGGTTGTCTGTATATACCTTTTATAACCTGCATTTCTGACAGCATGGTTTTACCCTGTAAAATAGGACAGTAAGACTAAAAGTTCAGTGATATAAATGTTCTACCCAAATCTGAATCCGATATAGGCGCTGACTTGGAAATAAATATTGCTGACGCTTGTCATAAGGCACAGGTACTGTAGAATAGAAAGAGACACAATTTGCCTAGTCTCTTAACCGAGGCTGCCAGACATGCCTGCTGTGTCTTTGTACTCTGAATGAATCCATCCCTTCTCGATAGCTGCACCAGATAAAAGCATCCTTTATGTAACGTGCCATATATGTGTACGGTGCCTCTCGTCCCAGTCTGGTGGTTTTGATGAGCATTTTAATAAGCTCGACGTTCGCTCTTAATTGAGATCAAGTATCAGGTCAACATACACCATAGTCTTGTAGGCCGTGTAGTCATGTATAGATGTTTTCATATTCATCCCAATTTTTTTCTGTATTGGTATCCCTTAATGTTCGTTTTGTTGTAATTTTGAGGGTGCCCGCGAGTTAACTTTTCCTGTGAGATAGTTGTTTGAATTCACTTCATCCACATGCAGCGAAGACATTTTATTCAACAATGTATCTCTGCAAACGCTTATTCCTTGCTCTGTAGAATCCTAAATTAGCTATATCAGGTTAAAACAAATCTGGTAGCCCAGAATATATCCGGTTTACTAGCCCTGTGTATGTAACTTTTAACTTTGTATACATTATGAATTACAAGCATATAATTTCAGAAACTCGCCCCCTCCCCCCAGTTCACCGTAACCCTGTTACCCTGACGCATTCACAAGTAGACAAGACTATCGGGTGCAAAACGCAGGATTGACACAGCACATTCATTTTATGCATCTTTTAACACTCTCGACCACATCTGGGACTCGGACATACACGCTAATCCTTGGATTAAACGGCTGGTTGCACCAATGTGTCTGACAAATGATCCAGCGATGCACCCTTTACAAGGCTACGCACACTGTTGCGATAAAACAGCTGGCATTCGGGTTGAGAATATGACTAAACCCATTTAAAACATTCAGCCTTTCGTTTAACATTGGGCTAATTCTGTCTAGCGTCTGGTAGGCCATCTCGTATGCGCCCTCGAGATGTGGATTACACATTATACAGACAAAACTTAGCTGGAACCTAATTTATCACAAAAAGAGGTGTACATCCACATCAGCCAATTCTCTTTAGTGAGTTATTTTCTCATGTCAGTGGGAAGTACACTGAACACTTCGATCAGCCACGGCTTGTACTTTCTTCTATTTTACCTCCGTCCGTCAGCCCAGAGACAATTATAAAACGGGAATGTTATGCATAGCTTTAATAATGTTGTAATGCAAAATAGAGCCAGTGGTGGAGGAGTGGAAACATAATGTCATGAAATGAACACATTTCATAATACCAAATCTCACACAGTTTTAGAAAGCGCCATTAACGCGTCAATGTGCCAGTGCAGTCGCTGTGAGTTCAGATCCAGTTCATGCTGGCTTCCTCTTCGGTCGAATGTGGGAAGGCCTGCCAACAACGATCGTGGGTTTCACCCGGGACTCAGCCTGCTTTCTTCCAATCATAAAGCTGCCAGCCGCCTTGTAAGCGAAATATTCCGGCGAGACTAGTAAAATAAGTTATCAAATAATGTGATCATAATCACATATAAGGCGGCCTTTTCAATATAGAAGTAGGCATTCTCACATTGTTCATTCTGATAATCATCACCATTGTCATCAATTCCATTATGTTGTTGTTTCTTTTTTGTTTTAGTCTAGTTTCTGCACTAGCTGAAGATGGGGCTGGATGCAAATATCATCCGAAAGTGAACGGGACTTTACAACATTTTGAACATAAGTGGCTCGGGTCTGTTGGCCATTTCGGAAGTCATGGAGTATCCTTGTCATCTGTTACGGGAGGGAAAGGTGGAAGATGCCTGTAAAATAGCGAAGCTCTTCAAAAGATTCTGGAACCGTAATCTGGAACATTCGGGGCGACCTAAGGGAGAAACGTTCGTGAATCTAGAAGACTGAATCAAAGGCCATAACGGTATGAGCCAGCAGGATTGGTACCACAATGAAGGTATGCCAGCCTTCTCAGCCGCCGTGTTTGGCATTATGGACGAGGACCATGACCACCGAATTAGCCTCGCGGAGTGGCGAGATCACTACAAGAGACACGGGATGAAGAATGAGGAGTTTGTCCGCTCTACATTCACCAAGATGGATACAAACAAAGACGGTTTCATCTCCCGACGGGAACTTGATTATGCTATCAAAATGTAAGGCAAACACGACCCGGATTTCTTTTCACCATAGGTTAGACAAAATGGACCGTACTCAATTTGAGTATACGTACAGCTGTAACATTGACACTATTCGTCGGCCACTATTCACCAGGTTCAGTATTGACTTCCATCTCAATCTAGCAGATCTCAATTAGATTCAGTTTGAGTTTTCATTTGCCTATGTAGTATTCCAGTGTGGTGGGGTGTCATGTCTTAACAACGTAGGGAAGGTGGAAGCAGTCAGATTCATTCTGGGTATTCAGCTGCGCATATAGTTACATTCACACGTTGACCGGAAGATGCAATCAATCAGATTCACTTTGGGTATTTAGAACGAAGTTGTATTTATGGCTCTGCTGAGAAGTAGAAATCAGTGAGATTCCCTATGAGCTGGACAGTTGTATACAGGACATTGCTGAGTGGGCAGTAGTAATTAAATTCTCCCTGGATCGTGACACTGCTAAGAAGATTCAAAGAAAGATTGGAAAGAAAAAAAACATTTTATTGTTTGGTTAATTCTGGGTAAATAAAATATTCGGTATTCAAAAGAGTGTGTACTAATGAAGTTCAGAATATACATGTTGTTCCTCGTCAAAATTGACATTCCTTATTTGTACATCGATTGGATATATGAGTTGACATGGAAACTTGTACAAACTGTCGGGTAAATGTCATATTGTTTCTTCCGCAAACGGATTAACTGTTTAAATGGTGGCCTCCTATAAATCTCCTTCACCTTCATATTTTTTTTTAAGAAGCGGAAAAGACAGAAATTGAATGCAAAAACAGTAGTGACAGAGATCCCTGTCGGTTTCATCAAACGTAACGTTACAATAATTCACGTCTTCGGCAACTGAACTGCTACATTTTTGGTTGTAATGGAAATCAGGCTATACGTGATGTAATGGATGGAGCGTCCGCTTCGAAGTCTGAAGTCCTCGGATCAAACCCCAGTCGGGTCATACCAAATACCTAAAAATGCTACTCGCCAAGGCTTTGTTTGACACTCAGTACTTATAGGTTAGAGCAAGGACACTAGGTGGGGTGTCACGTCTTGGCATGATACTCCAGTGTCGCCAGTATACGTAATGACACCTCCTCGTCATGAAAATTGACAAGGCCTCAGGGCCTCATACATTTTCTATCAGCAACAATCTTAACAAAGATGTTTTACTTCACAAGACTAATAGGCAAAAGTCGAATTCGAACACTTTTACCACTAAAGGTAATGTAAGCCCAACCGTACAATAAAACCTGTCAAAAATGTCAGGCGTTCATTTTTGATTACATTTAGAACACCATGTGCGTCTGAGAAAATGTTCATCAAAACGGAGTGTAGGGAAAACTGAAGAGCTCAACAATTACATCTTCAGAAGGTGATAAGAAACTTTTTCTCACACATCGATTCAGTTACCATGGGAACAGCTTCGGAAGTCAATGTCGCCCACATATACTGAATGAAATTTTAACTGCTGACTGCTTCTGTTTGCATGTTTTTGTTTTAATTTCGTGCTTTATTTACTTTTTAATTAGCGTTCACATCTGTTGTCGGTTGCCATACAAATGCCTGGTTCCACCAGATCACGAGGGCACCCAGATTGCTCATAACCGATATGGCCTTGGTGAAGTGTGGCTACATTCTAGATGTATAGCTCAGCCTGTTATGTAATGTGTTTAAAAAACACGCTGTACGTGAATGCTATCATCGAGAAATATCTGCCAAATTAAAATCAGCAAAATTGCTACTTTATAGTTATATAAAATGTCCAGTCGGCTTCAGAAGAAGATTTCGTTTAAGGAACAAATATTATCATAAAATAGTCATGTCTAGATTAATATCTATTGTTATGTGCACGACTGCCGTCAGTTTCTAAATTTAGCTTGCCACTGTTTACATACGCTGAGTTCAGCGCCTGCTGCCTGCCTCTACCTTAGAATATTCCAGAATGCGCTCAGTTCGGTGCCTGTTTGTTTACATCAAGTGTTCAGGAATTTTCTTATTCTAGAAAATTCCAGCAGGCTATATAAGACCTATGAAAGCAGGTCAAACGGAGAGAACAGAGAACGGAGAAAGGAGAATTATTGAGAGCTTGGATGCTTTTGCTGTGTATTACTTTAGTAGGCCATTTGTGCTGAATTTTGGTGTCTCTATAGCCTCTGGCTTTGTTATATCATATCTCCACCGAGCACTTGTTCAGTCTGAACTTGTATGTTTAATTTGTGCTCTTGTATACACTGTGTCTATTAGTACACGGACCCTGTCTGTTAAATTTTGTGTATATTTCGTCATACACTCAGTTATGCTGTGGATTTTCCCTCTTGTGAATTTGCCCCTGAGCATTAATGCCTGTGTGGTATATATATTGTGGAATATATACGTCCGTTTGGACTTGACACCGTAAGTACTTTAGTATTTGTATAGATACTGCTATCCTTTCGTTAAACTTAAGTACTTTAGTATTTGTATAAGTCTTATTATCTGTTCTTGTTAAGCTTATAAATTGTTGTAAAATAAAATCTGCTGGTTTTGGTTACTTTTTTGTGCGGCTAAACTGTCGTGTAATTCGAACAAGCCATCTCTTTATAATACAGACAGTTTGGGTCGTAACACTATTCACTCTTTATACTATTTGTGTATCAATTTTGCGTGATCGGTATGCAAGCTTTGGGTATCCAGAGCACACGAACAGGTACAACCACCATGAACCTTTATCATTATACAAAAAAAAATAATTTGTGTCCCCTCGGGTGTGTATCATTTTTTTTACATGTACAGCTCAGTTCTTTAGCTCGGTTTTACGACCGTTTGACAACCTCTTGCGTAACCAGCGGTGCACATCGGATGAAAAAACATACTTTTAAGCATCAGTTAACATGAGTTCACGATATAAAGCTAACCGCATTATACTTCTCGACACCTGACGGTACAGTTTATGTTTGGCGCGTTGAAGTTCTACTATTACCTTTAAGGTTTGTGTATTTTCTGTTTTCATTTTCATAATTTATACCTAAATCTATAACATTTTCTAGCAGCGTGTCTATCCCTGGTAAGGTGCAGCTTGTGTGTTTCCTATACCTTGTATATACCTTCTCACTCAATTCTCACTGTAGCGGTACCTCTATAGCCTGTTTTTTTTTTTTGCATTTGTCACCCAAATTTAGCTATTTGCAATTTTGTTCTAACCACATATTTGCGAAGCTATTGTAAAAGACATTACCCACCTGTTGTCCAGAATGCCACCCGCTTTTAAATACCAGTATTAATGACCCTCTCAGATTCCTTGCGTTCCTGTTGTTACCAAGCTTATGGAGCTCAAAAGTATAAATAAGAAAAGCTGCTCTGGCAATATTTTCCAAATAAAAATATGGAAGTCCAACATATGAATGTATTAATCAGATTGTACTGCGTGTTGCTACCAAAAGTCAAGTTTGGTAGTAAATTCGATTGGTTTTAAGGAGAGCTGAATATTGATGATAAATTAAAATGTATGTACATTATATGTATGTACACTTGGGATTTTATGTCGGAAAAAAATTTAAAAGAAACAGACTGTAGCAGAGTGGCCTGTCCTCGGTGAGGTGTTGCGCTTTCCTCTGATCGATACAGGATATTAGGATTTTGCCCCTAGCAGGATTTTTCCTCCCTAAAATCTGAAATAGATCAGAAGTTTCTCCCCTCTTGAGAAGGTCTTAAAATTGTGTAAATTTTTTTCATTTGTGGTTGTTTTTTTCTTTAACAACTCACCAAAATATCTTCAGAGTGTATCATTTAAATGCCATTTTTACTTGTTTATACACTTTTTTGCTTACTCAATGTGTTCCCTTGGTATAACGTCTACCTTTCACCACATTTCCTAGATGGATTTGGACATGTATATACAAAAGAAGTGGACGGCGCTTTTCAAGTTCGCAAACTTCAGTCAAACCGGCAAGTTCACTTTTGCTGAAGCCATGGAGTATCCTGTCCAGCTTCTACGTGCTGGAAAAGTGGAACACGCCTTTGTTTTAGCGCGAGCTTACAAAAAGCATTGGGACTCCATCCTCGAGGCCCTGGGCAAACCTAAAGACGAGGCGTCAGTGGGTCAGGATGACTGGGTTAAGGCTCAAACTATTGTCAGCAAACAGGATTGGTACCTCAGAGAACTAATACCAACTGCCACAATGGCTTTTATTGATATTATGGACATAGACAAAGACGGCACAGTTAGTTTCGAGGAGTGGCGGAATTACTACACGATGCAAGGAGTGAAAAGTGAGGAATTCATCCGCTCTACCTTCGCCAAGATGGATTCCAACAATGACGGCGTGATTTCGCGAAAGGAATTCGAGCATGCCCTGAAGGTGTACAATTCAAGACATGAACCAGGGAATGATTATTCGTTCTTGTACACT
Organism: Liolophura sinensis; assembly: GCF_032854445.1. Taxonomy (NCBI): domain Eukaryota; kingdom Metazoa; phylum Mollusca; class Polyplacophora; order Chitonida; family Chitonidae; genus Liolophura; species Liolophura sinensis. Next base: position 1,527,314 of record NC_088297.1, on the reverse strand, counting down.
CTTGACTAGACAAAATCAATCGGACTGTCTCAAGGTGACCAAATGCTTCGTGGGCACCACCTTCTCGACAAAATTAATCAGAAAGACTCTGGGTAAAGAAATGTTATGTTGACACCACTGTGCAGAGGAGTAATCGTAATAAGTAAAATTGACACTGGGTATTCAGTAGTGTTCATGTCACTTTTTCGTGTATACAAAATAGGCAGGATTAACACTAAGTAATCTCGTACACGTATAGCCATGTCACTTTATAGTGTAGACGAATTTAGCAGTATCCCCATTAACAATTCAGATGTATTCACGCCATTATATTGTGTAAACAAACTAAGCAGGAAACAATGTTTTTCAGATGTCTTCATGTCACTATGCAGTGTAGACGAATTATGCAGAATCAACACTAAGTATTCAGATGTATTCATGTCACGATATATTGTAAACAAAGGATGCAGAATTCACACTCATTGTTCAGATTGTACATGTGTTAATGTCACTATATAGTGTGAAAGCATGATGCGGAATTCACACTCAATGTTCAGATGTACATATATTCACGTCACTATATAGTGTAGACGAAATCAGCAGGATTCACACTATGTAGTGGCATACATGTACATCCATGTCATTATCAAATGTAAACAAATTATGCAGGAGTCATACAAAAAAATTCAGATGTATTGATGTCCGTATATTGTGTAAACGAATTATGCAGGATTCACGCATAGTATTCATGTCACAAAATAGTGTAGATGAAATCAGCAAGATTCACACTAAGAATTCATGTACATGTATATTCATGTCACTATATTGTGTAGATGATTTCAGCAGGAGTCACACAAAGTATTCACATATATTCATGTCACTATATTGTACACAGAAATGAAATAATATTTATCCTCATTTACTACGTCATTATTCAGAAAACGATTTATATAGAATTCACTTTGAAACTTCAGATAAGAGCATTTCATTCTACTGAGTAGGTAGTTCAGATTCTCCCTGAATATTCAGCTGTGAAGTGGAAGGTTTTCTTATGGCATTTGCTAGTGTGATATGTACTCATGAAAATAAACACGCTATTTCACCAATAAATACTAAGGTTTGTATGTGACGTAACTGACAATGTGTTTCATATTATACACCTTGGACTTCGAAGACTTCAAGGCATTTAATTTAATGAAAAACAAATCACACAGAAGTGAAAGGTAATTGGAGATATCTAATGCCACAGGTGAAACAGGGTAAGTTGGATTCGACCACGGAAATCCAATGGTAAAGATGGTGCAGATATTAAACATGTAGGGTAAAGTACATATCGCCGCCATTGCTTTTAAAGTAGCTTTCTTTTTACCTGTTGGCAAATCTCGCATTAAATCATGTCAGGCGCGTTTTCATAAAGAGGTAAACTATGTATGGATCACCGCTATGGGGGAACCCACCACTGACTTGGTCATACACCGTACAGCCATAGCTATCATCATTTTCAAACTCATTCACTCGTGACCTAACGTTTGTCCTTAAGGCAAAAGCAGTTCAGTTGTACTTTAACACAGTAAGAATTTAGGTTTTCTTGTTTACAAGTGGAATAAAATGAAGGATTGTTTTATTTATTTATTTATTTACTTAATTGATTGGTGTTTTACTCCGTACTCAAGAATATTTCACTTATACGTTGTCGGCCAGCATTATGGTGGAAGGAAACCGGGAGAAACCCGAGCGAAACCCACGGGTTTCATTCAACCGTGACTTAACGTTTGTCCTTAAAACCAGAACAGGTTAGTCGTGCATTAACACAGTAAACAAGTTCATTTTGGTTATATGGGGGATAAACAAACGGAATGTTTGATTTATTTATTTTTTTTTTAGTGATTTGATCACATCTTCCTGGCTGACCTTCCCATGTAAGGCCTAGATTGTTTGAAACTATGACATTGCTCTTCTGGCGAAAGGGACACGGGAAATCACTCGAAACTATTCCCCACCTGAAAAAGATAAACTGTCTCAGTTGCATTTCTTGAAGCTTGCATGGCTGTGTTGCTCATCTTCCTCACGTAGGCCTACATATCATTTACATGTATCGAATCTAGAGGGGATTCCCTCGCTGTACATGTGTAAATGAGACGCACTCTCCTAGCACTCCACAGCGCTCTCCATAGGATCTCGTAATGTTAAATTTAGCGCCTTTGGCCTCCAAATGTCTGAGCCGAAGAAAAAGCAGCAATTTGAGCAATGGGGTTAAACAGTATTAGACCATATGTTATAGGACAAGAGTACAGGTTCTGGGCTATGGTCAAGACTCCTTGGAGAGAAAAGGCCCACGGGACAAGAATAACAGGAGTTAAAAATGGGGGGACCCAGAAGTCTCTTACCAATGCGGTTGCTGTGAGTTCAAGTCCAGCTCATGCTGGCTGCCTTTCTGGTCGTACTTCCAGCAACATTCGGATGGCCTTGGGTTTCCCCAGTACAATGCTGGCAGCCATCATATCAGTCCAATATTGTTGAGCACGGCATAAAACACCAATCAAATAAATAAAAAAATAAAAATGAGGGTGGAATAAACAATGACAACGTTAAATTAGTTAAATAATTTAAATGAAATAAAAGTAAGGAACCAAATTTTTCTGTCTAGTATGATAGAAAGAAGAAAATTGTATATCAATGTGCCTGTGAAACCAGAATGATAAAAAAAATTTCTAAATAAAACGTGTGTGATGATTTTCTAAAATGTGCAGGGAAGCAGCAAGGAAACATTGACGTCCATTAGAAATTTGTAACGCGAGTATTGTCTGGAACTACATTTATTGCTCTAGCCTGCAGAGGAGTGAAGAGAGTGGCCTATTCAACATGTTAAAAATGACTCCTAATTTTTTAGCTTATAACCGGTCAGATAAGGACAGTGTGATATTTTTTGACTTAATTTGTAGTTCATGCTTCGGATTATTTCTCTTGTATGACGACTGCCACTGTCTGAGTGAGAGGAAACTAGGGAGGGTCCACCTACAGGTCTCTCGAAGATCTTCCCACATACGGTGAGAAGGGAGGTCAGCATGAGCTGAGCACCGAAAACGTTGATGGGAATTTATGAAAGATCCGTCATCAGAGCAATATATAGTACGTATACGTCGGCACTGTCTAAATTGGTTGTAAATTTGAGTAAGTTTAAATGTAATACACATATATGGCTAAATGACATAGATCAAGGTCCACCAGGTGTAATATGTTTTATACATCAAATATTACAAATTTACAGCTTCATATATGTGAGAAAATATTTACAGCTTTAAAGTTTACACTGAAATGTGTTTCTGACAAAGATGCAGGTAGTTCTTGCTATTAAATTACATAATGATTTTGACAGTGAAGAAATAGTTGTTTGTTTGCTTCTTTACTTGTTACTTGTTGTTTGCTTTTGTTTTTTTGGTTTGTTTTTTTTTTAAATCGTTTTCATCCATAAAAAAAACCTTCACAAGACGATTGCTCAATATCAGAAGTTGTTTTGTGGATTTCTGTGTTTTGGGGGGTGGGGGGGAGAAGTTATTCACTTTCAAATATAGCTCTTTAAGACTTTCGGTCCATAGCGCCCTTTTTTCTCTTTAAGAAATCAGGCCAATAAAAAGAGGTTGGCTCTTTATAATTAAATCTCGGTTTTTTCGTCTGAGGTTCGGCTTATCATTTTCTTTCTTAGTCTTGCTGTGGGATAGGGGTGGGTAGAGTTTTTAATTTTGAACCAAACCAATAAATCTCAATAAATTCTCACCTGTGGCAATTCTAAAAATAGCAAATGTTGTGACCTTTATTAAGTGGCTGAACAGTCAACCATGCATCACCGAACAGTGACTATTTGCGCATGGTCAAAACGTCCCAGGTACAGGAGGTGTATGAATTTAGTGTTACCTACCCTGGCGGTATATCACATCTATATTTCTGGTCTGGACAATTTCATGTTTATTTTGAGGTTTGTTTATTTCCTTTATGTTCACTATCGAAAATGTGTCACAAGAAAATCGTGATGTAGATTGCATCATAGTCCGTTTCTTTTAACCCTGTCGCCTATAATCAGCTCTCTCTAAAATCAGTGATACTCACAATCGAATGTACATTTAGTCAGCGACGCGTAACAAGACAAGCTCTACACATTCAAGTGTTAGGCGTCCTTACTAGGAAGAATATTTTTTTTCAAATTCATAATGCTCTCGTAACTCTTTTCCTCGACAGGGTCAAAATTTCAACAAAACTAGTGCTAGTAGCAGTAATAGCAGTACATGTAATAACAAAGTAGCAGTTGCAGTTGTAGCATGTGTAGGAGTAGTAGCAGTAGAAGTAGTAGTACCAGAAGAGGAGTAGTGACAGTGATTGAAGCAGTAACAGTTGTAGTAGCAGTAGATGCAGTAGAAGTAACAGTAGAAGCAGAAGTAACACTTGTACTAGTAGCTGTTGTAGTTGTAATGGTAGTAGCAGTAATAGTAATAACTGTAGTGATATTAGAAGTAGCAGTAGCAACAGTAGTAGTGATATTAGTAGCAATAGTAGGAACGGCTGTAGCAGCCGTAGTTGTAGTGGAAGTGATGGTAATAGTAGTAGAACTGGTAGTAACGGTAGAAACAGTGCTAGTAGCAGTAGGTACAGGAGATGTAGTAGTGGTAGTAGTGGTAGTAGTGATAGTATAGTAGTAGTAACAGTAGTAATGGTACGTATATGTCGCAATAGTAGTAGCGGCATCTGTCGCAGTAGTAGTAGTGATACTTGTACGTCGCAGTAGTAGTAATGATACCCGTCGCAGTAATAGTAGTGGTATCTGTCGCAGAAGCAGTACTGGCATCTGTGGCAGAGGTACTACTGGTACTTGCAGGCCGCATTAGTGTCAGTGATACATGCAGCAGGAATACTAGTGGTACCTGTACTTCGCAGAAGTAGCAGTGGTACCTGTCCCAGTAGTAACATTGGTACATGTCGCAGTATTAGTAGTGGAACCTGTACGTCGCAGTAGTAATAATGATACCTGTCGCAGTAGTAGTAGTGGTATTGTCGCAGTAGTAGTAGTGGTACATGTACGTCGCAGTGGTAGCAGTGGTACATGTACGTCGAGTTGTAGTAGTGATACCTGTCGCAGTAGTAGTAGTGATACCTGTCGCAGTAGTAGTAGTGATACCTGTCGCAGTAGTAGTAGTGATACCTGTCGCAGTAGTAGTAGTGGTATTGTTGCAGTAGTAGTAGCAGTGGTACCTGTCCCAGTAGTGGTGATACCTGTCGCAGTAGTAGTAGTGGTACCTGTATGTTGCAGTAGTAGCAGTGATACCTGCCGCATTAGTAGTAGTGGTACCTGTACTCGCAGTAGTAGAATGGTATCTGTTGCAGTAGTTGTAGTGGTACCGTGCGTTGCAGTAGTAGCAGTAGAAGCTGTCTTAGTAGTAGTTGTTATACCTGTTACAGTAGTAGTAGTGGTGTCTGTACGCCGCCGTAGTAGCAGTGATACCTATCGCATTAGTAGTAGTGTTACATGTACGTCTAAGTAGTATTAGTGGTACCTGTACGCCGCAGTAGTGACAGTAGTGATACCTGTCGTAGTAGTAGTAGTGGTGTACCTGTCGCAGTAATAGTAGTGGTGTACCTGTCGCAGTAGTAGTAGTGGTATCTGTACTTCGCAATAGTGGTTCTGTTACCTGTCCCGGTAGTAATACTGGCACCTGTTTAAGTAGGAGCGCTGGTACCTGCCGCAGTAGTAGCAGTGGTAGTTGTCGCAGTAGTAGTAGTGGTATCTGTCGCAGTGGTAATATTAGTGGCAGTAGTAATTGTTGTCCTAATTATTCACTTCATTTAATACATTTCTCATTGCGTTCTCAGATGGATCTGGAGCAGTACATACACAAAAAGTGGACGACGATTTTCAAGTTCCTAAACTTTAGTGGTAGCGGGGTGGCAACTTGTCAAGAATTCATGGAATACCCATGTCAACTCTTGCGAGCTGGACACGTGGAAGAAGCCTTTACAATAGCACGACCTTACAAAAAGCACTGGGACGCCGTGCTCGAGGCCCTGGGCAGACCCAAAGACGAGGCGTCACTGAGTCAGGAGGATTGGGTTAAAGGTCAAACCATTGTCAGCCAACAGGATTGGTACTTCAATGAGTTTGTTCCAGTTTCTGCGTCTGCGTTCTTTGATGTTATGGATAAAGACAAAGATGGCACTATTAGTCTGGCGGAGTGGCGAGAATACTACGAGATGCACGGAATAACAAATGTGGACTTCATCCACAGTTCATTCGCCATGATGGATTTCATCAACGACAACTACATCTCTCGGGAGGAATTCCAGCATGCGCTACAAGTGTTCAACTCAAGACATGAGCCAGGGCATGATTATTCGTTTTTGTATCCCCAAGGCGACGACAAAATCAATGAAATGATATCGACGACAAGTACTCACTTGTAGTAGTGGTATCAATTACTAGACCAATCTAGTCTGCCTCATTTGAATATTGCGTTGCACTCACATTAAAGTAGACGAAATTAGTCGGGTTGTCTTTGAGTATTCGCTTGCATTTGTGGTTGACCAATTAGTTGACAGATTTACTTGTAGTATACAGCTGCAGTAAAAGCACCAATCAGTAGGACAGATCAATATGATTTACACTGAATATTCAGTTAACATAATGGAAAGGGTCATTGAAAAATATAGCGATTACTTTTTGCACAATAGCTTTTTGTGTTTTGGAATAAATCAGCCATGGAATACGGTAATAATTTGCGTCCTTTTGAATGTGTACAATGGGAGTTGCATACAAATGTCCGGACCGCTTTAGTGGCCTAGTGGCTATAGCGCCCGGCTCGTTGAGACCTGTGATCAAACCTTGGGGGGCCTCCGTGGCTCAGTTGGTTAGCGCGCTAAGGCAGCGTAATGATCCAGGAGCCTCTCATCAATGCGGTCGCTGTGAGTTTAAGTCCAGCTCATGCTGGCTTCCTCTCCGGCCGTATGTGGGAAGGTCTTCCAGCAACCTGCGGATGGTCGTGGGATTCCACCGGGCTTTGCCCGGTTTCCTCCCACCATAATGCTGGACGCCGTCGTATAAGTAAAATATTTTTGAGGACGGCGTAAAAATAGGCTGTGTTATGGAGACGTTATGAATGGCGCTGATGTTTGATACTTATGAATGTTATAGTAACTACATGTAGGTAATGTATTGCAAACTGATTGCTTAGTGTTAACATTGAAGTTCACTTTTAACAGCATATTTCGGGCATATTACGACAGCACATCTAGGTGCGTGCCAGTCAGAATGCCGGAGTTAATATAACGATGTTGGCATGAAACATTATGTTGACACCTGCAGGCATGACATCCCACCCAATCAGAATGTACCAACACCAAATTTCCTACAGACGATAACCATTCAAGATCTGATTCACAAAACATGAGCCAAAAGTAACATTTTGTAACGTATTTGAATGGAGACCATCGTCGGGCTGAACGCCGTATTACCTCCAGCAAATGAGAAGAACGTTTATCTACCACCATGGCGCCAAATTATTTCAAGGTATATATATCTTTCCTATTATCGAAAAACTTACATCCCTTTGAGGCACTGTCATTATTTTTATTTAACCCAGGTTCTGATTTGCAAGACTGATAATTTGGAAATCAGCGCCAACTCTACAAGACACGGGAATGTGGTTAAAATCTGTTCCTAAAGAGAGAATCAGTTGCTTTATTAGTGTTATGTATGACTATTTAACGTTTTCATGTACTGTTAGTCTGCGGACCTTTGTGTTATATGTTATAAGCATAACAGGCCCTGTTATATATGTACAGCGCGAACCTGGCCGAAAGCACCTTGTTCAATGCTCTGTTTATTTAACTGGATGTTCATTGGCTGTTAATTCTGTGTCTAAGAATAGTTGAATCCACCTGGACCGTATATAAGCCGTGTTTTCTGTGCATCCACTGGGAGCCAGGAGAGTGTGCGACGCTCTCGTATCGAGTCCATTATATTTATATGAGCTGGTGATGCCAGTTTCATTTGGGAGGACAGTTTTTTATGCCGGCACCGTTTGTGTACCACAGTAGTACTGATGTCTGGTTTATGTGAATTTCTGCGGAAGTCACGTTTATTGGTGTTCGGATCTTTATTATGATTATACAGTGTTGACTGTGTAATTTGTTTAACACGCTGACCTCACCTGACCGTCAAGGTCGTCAAGGACTCTAAACTGAAGTTTTCAGTTTTGCAAAGGACGTTCGTTCTGCCACAAGGTGACATTACTCTACGTCTCTGAACGGCTCGTTTGTGAGTTTCTGCGGGAGCGGTGACTGTTCTAAAGTGGATTATACCTCCATGCCTGTATTTACCCTGTGCTGTGCTCTGCGGGTGTGACGTCATTCAAAGGCTTGACTGTTCCAGTTCTGTGTAACCTGTGTACTGTGTTCGTGTTCGCTAACCTGGCGAAGTACCTGTCTAGGACAATTTGTGAATTGTGTGTTTATCCCGTGGTCTTTACGTTGGATTTCCTGGAATACATTCCTTGGGATGCAAAGGTGAACTGGAAACTTTTAAAGACCGGTAATACTGATGTGTATGTTGTTGTTGTTGTTGAACTGTCTGTAAAACTGTACGTCTCATTTTATATATATATAAAGCATTGTTTACATTGTAATATTGAGTCACTGAGTCTGTTTTCTGTTGCTGTTTTCAATACCGTAACAGAAATTGGGGGCTTGTCCGGGAACTGATTGTTTCCCTTTTGTTTTGCACCGGAGATTTGAAGTTAAACACAAGTGAGAAGCGATTGCTTAATTTTAACGGTGAATGATTCAGTGGCTAAATATTTACAATGGGAGATTTTGATCCTAAACAGTTTGTTAATGCGCCCGATCAGGATGTTTTTGAGAGTTTAAAGAAGGAAGACTTGGTTAAGTTAGGGACATTTTTAGGTTTGTCCATAAAGTCTTCATGGAGGAAAAGAGATATGCAGCATACTTTGTTGAAACATTTAGTGGAGATAGGCAAGTTTGATAGTTCTGCATTATCTGATTATGAGTTCGAGGGTCAGTCTGATGCTGAGCTTAAGTTTAAGCAGTTTGAGCTAAAGTTGAGATTGGAGAAAGAGGAAAGAGAGAGAGAGAAAGAGAGGGAACATGAGATACAGTTAGAAAAGTTGAAAATGCAGAGAGAGGAAAGAGAGAGGGAAGTGCAGAGAGAGGAAAGAGAGAGGGAAGTGCAGAGAGAGAGAGAGGAGAGAGAAATGCAAGAAAGAGAGAGGGAAAGAGAATTGGTGTTTCAAATGAAAAAGTTAGAATTAGAGAGAGATGAGAAACCGGGTCCTTCCGGTAGACAGGATTCAGGATTTGATGTGACCAAATACATTCGGTTAGTTCCATCCTTTCAGGAAAAAGAGGTGGATAAATATTTTCTGCATTTTGAGAAAATTGCAAATAGTTTAAAGTGGCCTAAAGAGTTCTGGACTATGTTATTACAGAGTGTGCTAATTGGAAAGGCCAGGGAAATTTACACTCAGTTAAGTGTAGAGAATGCTTCCAATTATGACTATGTGAAAGAGGTAATTTTGAAGGGTTATGAATTGGTGCCTGAAGCTTACCGCCAGAAATTTCGTAACTGTGAAAAAGGTAGAGATCAGACATACGTTGAGTTTGGTCGAGCTAAGGAGCAGTTGTTTGATCGCTGGTGTATAGCCAAGAAAATAGGCAAGGATTTTGAAAGTTTGCGTCAGCTTGTGCTGGTAGAAGAGTTCAAGCGTTGTATTCATAATGATGTAAAGGTGTTCGTTGATGAGCAGAAGGCGAGTACACTTGAAGAGGCAGCCAGTTTAGCTGATGATTATTCCTTGACACATAAGGTTACATACACGGGTAAGCCATTTAATTCATTTACACGTAGAAATACCCAGTCACATGCAACAGGTAGAGGTAGCTCTACACAGAAGAGTTCCACACCAGGCTCCAATGGTTCTACAGCTCATGGTTCACGTAGTTCAGATTGGAATGGTAGTCCTCGAAATAGGGTCACTTGTAATTTTTGCAAGCGGGTAGGTCACGTGATGAGTGAGTGTTACAAGTTGAAAAGGAGACGGGAAGCTGAGAATGAGTCTAAGCCCACAGGTCTTTGTGTTGCAATGCACAAAACATTGCCGGAAGTTACATCAGCAGTTAAAAGCAGATCTGAGTTAGCTGACATGGGATTGGATAAGATTCCCAAATGCTCTATGGATAGCTTCGCTCCGTTTATCAATTCTGGTTCAGTTTCGCTTAGAAGCGACATGTCTTGTGCTACCCCTATAAAGATATTGAGGGATACTGGGGCATCTCAGTCTCTGTTGTTGATGAATACTCTGCCCTTTTCTGAAGAGTCATACTCTGGGGTTCGTGCCCTTATTAGAGGTGTAGAGTCTAGTGACTTTGTCAGTGTTCCCCTTCATGATATTTATTTGTCATCAGATTTGATATCTGGACCTGTCAGGGTAGGCATTAAGCCTTCATTACCTTTTGAGGGTATTCATTTGTTGTTGGGAAATGACTTAGCACATGATAAAGTTACTGTTGATCCCTTAATGGTTGATAAGCCTTCTCTGAATTCAGTCACAGAGCCAGTTGAAAGCGAGATAGCGGGTTTATATCCTTCCTGTGTTGTTACAAGAGCTATGTCTAGAAAAGTCAGTACAGACCAGGGTAGTATTGTTGATTTGAGTGAGACTTTTCTCAACAAAATGTTGGATGGAGATTCTTCCAAACTAGACAGCCAGCAGGAAGTAGATACTAATTTTGTTAGTGGTGATCAGCCATTTTGTAGGACTGAGTTGATTGCTGAACAACACAGTGATCCAAGTATTTCTTGCTTGTTTAATGATGCAGCTAAAGATGGTGAATCTTTACCTGACCCATGCTACTACTATGTCAAGTCTGGCATATTGATGCGGCAGTGGAGGCCTCCCGATGTTTCGTTGGAGGATGAATGGGCAATTAAGCATCAGGTAGTTGTGCCCAAGCCTTATCGTAAAGACATACTGACTATAGCGCATGAAACGCCGTTAGCAGGTCATTTAGGTGTTAATAAGACCTATCATAAGATTCTCAGTCATTTTTATTGGCCAGGAATAAGGAAAGATGTTACTGAATTTTGCAGGTCTTGTCATGCATGTCAGTTAGTGGGGAAACCTAACCAGACAATCCCCAAGGCAGCCTTGAGGCCTATTCCTGCAATTGGTGAGCCCTTCAGTAGAATCTTAATAGATTGTGTTGGTCCGCTACCTAAGACAAAGTCTGGAAATCAGTATATGTTAACCATAATGTGTACTTCAACTCGTTTCCCAGAGGCAATTCCACTAAGGAATATTACTGCCAAGACTGTAATTAAGGCTTTAGTTAAGTTCTTCACCATGTTTGGTCTGCCTAAGTCAGTACAGTCAGACCAGGGTTCAAATTTCATGTCTGGTGTGTTCCAACAAGTTATGCATGAGCTAGGTATTAGCCAGTATAAATCCTCAGCTTATCACCCACAAAGTCAAGGAGCACTAGAGAGATTCCATCAGACACTGAAAAGTATGATAAGAACTTACTGCTTTGAGACAGGGGAAGATTGGGACGAGGGTGTACCTTTGTTAATGTTTGCTGTAAGAGAGTCTGTACAAGAGTCACTTAGATTTAGTCCATTTGAGCTTGTGTTTGGCCATACTGTGCGTGGTCCACTACAGTTGTTCAAGGAAAAGTTTGTGTCTGGTGATAGTGACAATGTTAACCTATTACAGTATGTATCAAGTTTTCGTACTAAGCTCAACAGAGTATGTGAGTTAGCCAGAGAGAATCTTACAGCTTCTCAGAAGAGTATGAAAACTAAGTATGACAAAGAGACAGTAAGACGCAGATTTGAAGTTGGTCAGAACGTATTGGCCTTACTTCCAGTTAGTGGTAAGCCACTTGAAGCTCGTTATTTTGGACCTTATGTAGTAGACAAGAGGCTAAGTGATCTTAATTATATTATTTTCACTCCTGATCGGCGCAAATCTGGACAACTTTGTCACATTAACATGTTAAAGCCATATGTAGACAGAGATAGCACTGATCTCAATGTTGTACATCCTAGTGGAGTTGTTACCTCTAACTTATGCCCTGATTCAGCTGTTAGGGATGATCAAGATTTTGACTTAAGGTTCCGGTCAGCCAAACTCCAGAATTCAAGTATTCTTGAGGACATTGATTCTGTGTTGGGTCATCTGGAATATCAGCAACGCCAGCAGTTGAAGGATTTGGTTCATCGATATGAACATTTGTTCCCTGATGTTCCAACCAGGACTGAATCCATCTATCATGATGTTGAAGTTGGAGATTCCAAGCCGATTAAACAACACCCATACAGACTGAACCCAGCTAAAACTGAATACTTGAGAAAAGAAGTTCAGTATTTACTGGAAAATGATCTGGTCGAGCCCAGTAACAGTAACTGGAGTTCACCTTGTATTCTTGTGCCAAAACCAGAAGGGACGTACCGTATGTGTACAGACTATCGCAAAGTGAATGCCGTCACTAAAGCAGACAACTTTCCCATTCCAAGGATCGACGACTGTATCGATGCCGTGGGAAAGTCCAACGTTGTCTCCAAGTTTGACCTATTGAAAGGATTTTGGCAAGTACCGCTCACGCAGCGCGCTCGTGAGGTGCCAGCGTTTGCTACCCCAGATGGTTTATACCAGTACAAAGTCATGCCCTTTGGGATGAAGAACAGCCCTGCCACCTTTCAACGACTTGTGAACAACGTTACATCAGGCCTTAAAGGGTGTCATGTTTACATCGACGATGTAATTATATTTAGTGACACTTGGGAGGAACATTTAAATATCATGGAGGCATTATTTGCGAGACTGTCCCAAGCCAATCTTACAGTAAATTTGGCCAAGTGTGAGTTTGGTTGTGCTTTTGTCACATATCTAGGGCATGTTGTCGGACAGGGTCAGGTAAAACCTGTTAATTCTAAAATCAGTGCTATCTCTTGTTTTCCAGTGCCAAGTTGTAAGAGAGAGTTAAAGCGTTTTTTGGGCATGGCAGGTTATTATCGAAAGTTCTGTAGGAACTTTTCATTTGTTAGTGAGCCATTAACTCAGCTGTTAAAGAAAGGTGCTAAATTCTTGTGGTCCATTGAGTGTCAGAGATCTTTTGATAGATTAAAGGCCATGCTAAGCAGCGGCCCCATACTTGTAGCACCTGATTTTAATTTACCATTTAAGCTAGCTGTTGATGCTAGTGATATATCTGCTGGGGCAGTTTTGTTACAAGAAAATGAAACAGATCACGTTGATCACCCTGTATGGTTTTTCTCTCGCAAATTTGACAAGTGCCAGAGAAATTATTCGACAATAGAAAAGGAGTGTCTGTCCTTGATTCTAGCATTACAGCATTTTGAAGTATACGTGACTTCGTCAAGTTACCCCATTGTTGTGTATACAGATCACAATCCCTTAACCTTCTTGCACAAACTAAAAGGTAAAAACCGAAGATTGTTACGGTGGAATTTGCTTTTGCAAGAATTTAATCTAGAGATTAGACACATAAAAGGGAAAGATAATGTGATTGCTGATTGTTTGTCACGTGTCTAGTTGGTTTTCTGCAGCTTTGTTTTATAGACTATGGTAAACGTTATTATTATTCATGATTATGGATATGTTAAAGAAAGTTTTATGCAAAACTTTCTTTCCCTGAAGGGTGGGGGTGTTATGTATGACTATTTAACGTTTTCATGTACTGTTAGTCTGCGGACCTTTGTGTTATATGTTATAATTTTTTTTCGTTTATTTACTGGTTTTAGGGCCACTTTCCTGGCGGATATCGTGGCCCATCAAATCAGTGTTTTATTTATTTTTTTTTTAACACATGAATATTTTGATTACATAACAGCAGTGCGTTTGTATACTATTTACATATGTACATGAGTCAATTAGTGGGATTAACCTCTTTGTGGTAGCATGTTACAGCTTATTCTATAGGTTCAAATGCTGCCATGGTCATTTAACAGAAAGGGGATAAATAGTAAGCTATTTACAGGGATTAACGTTATCTTTACATTAGAAATACATAGATCTGCATTAAAAGATTACAATGAGTTGCCTATACAGAAATTTACACAGAGAGAAAACAACAGTAGTGCCTTTATTTATTGGTTAACAGTTTTGTTCTCTTGCTTCCTCCTCTGTGGCGTGGAGTTAAGGAGCTCCCGCCACTTATACCGGACGCCGTCCAGGAAAAACCAGCGTACTGGAAACCTGTGCCTGTAACAGGTGCGACAAGTATAAATGAGGAGCAAGGATGTCAGGCCTCATCCACTTAGTTGAAGCAAGAGATAGTCCTATTGTCATGATGTCTTTCATGTTTCTGGTCTTCGTTTCCTGGTTGTTAAGTTTCTTTGGTCCCATGGGTCTTCTTATTGTTTTCCCTGTCTTCTTCTTTAATTGATTTCCTTCTCTATTTCCAATTTTTATTTTCTGCCTCCCATGGCGGCGCAGACAGCACGTTTCATAGACCGGTAGAACAGTTCCTGGCCTAGAGTGTTTAGGTGCACTCCGTCGTTGGTTAGAATTTGTTTTTGTGGTCGGATCAGTCCCCGGTGTCTCCAGAAGGTGGCCAATTGGTTGTTTGTCAGCTTCTTGTTAATTTCATGGATTTTTGTATTATAAATGTGGACCGAAATTCGCCGAGTTACCTGACGGTAAAGAAGCTGGCTGATGTAGATCCTTGGAATTTGGAATTTCGTTTTAAGTGCACCAACATAGTCTAAAATATCAGCGCAAATTGCTGCTGCTGATTTGTGAGAGTCCGCATCGTTTCCCCCAATGTGAAGGATAACTAGGTCAGGTTTTGTCTCCTGAAGGAGACTTTCCAATCTTCCAGAGCATCTAAGTGTCCCAACTCTAGCTCCCCCAATGCCAAAAAACCGAATGTCTTGGCCTGTTCCAAAGTCGATTCTAGAGTTTGGGATCGAATTTCGAAGGATACTATTCTCCAGTCTATGAACGTAACTGCTGCCGATAATAAAGATTTTCATCCTTTTTTCCCTGTGAAAACAAATAGAGAAAACAAATATACAAGATAGTTGTATTTTTGATTTGCGAAGGTGTTTTGTTTATGAGATAATGTATATCTTAAGCAAGAAGATATTTGATAAAACAGATATTTAGGAGCAAATTAGTGGTATACCTACCAATCAGAAATTGATAGAGGGTCTGCCCTCGTATGATATATACACATTTGTAAATAAATAGATAATAAATATCAACTAATAAGAATAGATAAATAACAACAAATAAGAGGGCAGATTAGTTAATGGAGAAATATTATTAATTACTACAGTTATCAACTTTTGTGGTTACATTGTTTTCGTGTGCTATGTTTTTGCAGATTGGTTTCATGGACGGCCCTCAAAATCAAGGTATCGCCGTTGTTAGTATATGTGTTTGGTAATTACGGAGAATGCACCGTTTTTAATCAGAGAAGGTGACGTATTGTTGACTAGAGCAGAAACGGCCCTCAGAATCAAGGTATCGCCGTTGTTGGTCAATTGTGTTTTATCAGATTCGGCTTTCGTAACCCGTCGATTTGATGTATTCTTTTAGTAAGGAGAATATTTGTGCTCTCAGGTGTGGTTTGGGGTTAAGGATAGTCTGAAGGTCAAGTTCACATTTGTAGATTTGCAGGCATTCTGCCAATCGTCTTCGTTCTTTACTGTGTTTAATACATTGTAGCAAATAGTGCTCTATGGTTTCATCATGCTCTTGACAGGCTGGGCAAGTTGGTGAAGAATTTTGGATTATAGTTGCTAGATGTGCTTTGAGCCCTGTTTTCCCTAGTCTCAGGCGTGATATGTTTTTGTCATCTTGGTTATTCAATAATTGGAACGAATTTAATTTTGTAATCGTTCCGTTTAATATTTTATAGTGCCACCGTCCGCGGGATTCTTTATCCCATTCCTCTTTCCACTGATTGTTAATTTGGGTATTGATCAATGTATATATTTCATTTTGGCTCAGGGGGACGTCTATATCTTGTTCATATTTTCGTAGGCTCGATTTTGCTGCCTGATCTGCAATTTCATTTCCTCGAATATTAACGTGTGCTGGAACCCATGCTAGAGTCAGGTCGGTTTTTTGTTTCTGTATTTTGTCAGTTAGCGAGATTATTTCTTGTAGGAGGTCTGGTCTACTCTCAGATTTGGAGTTTTGGATGGAAATTATTCCGCTGAGGGAGTCGCTTAGTATGGCTACTCGGTTTGGTTTGTTCTCAAGAATCCATTGTAGTGCCATTGTAATTGCAACTAATTCACTAGTATAGACGGAGAGGTGGTTGGGTAGTTTATAGTTTTTAACTATGTTTAGATCTGGTATTGCAAATGATGATCCAGTGTGACCCTGCACATTTTTAGATCCGTCAGTATATATTTTTAGATGACCGTTGTAGTGTTCGTGGAAGTGTTCTAAGGCTTGAGCTTTGATATATACTGGGTTTTCCAGTTTTGAAATTTGGTCGTGGAGTGCAATGTCTATTTGGGGAGTTTGCAATAGCCACGGGGGTTGTTGATATACATTTTCTTGTTGCTTTGGCAAGGCAATGTCATATTTGCAAAGTAGTCTGTTGATTTCATATCCTATTGGAGCTGAGTGTTTTGTCCATTTTTTTTCCAGATATTCATATTCAGAATATGGGAGGATTAAATTGTAACATGGATGTGTATTACCGTAAGCGCTTATTTTTCCTGCATATTTGAGGGTTAGTTGTTCTCTTCTAAGGTGAAGGGGTTTTTCAAGTGTTTCTACTTGGAGACTGCAAAGCGAAGTGCCTTTGAAGGCTCCTGTTGCTACTTTTAAGGCAGAATATTGAATACTATCAATTCGCTGTAGTAGAGTTTTGCACGCGGATTGATAGACTATTGCACCATAGTCTATTTTGGAGCGAATTAGACACTGGTACATTTTTATGAGTGTGGTTTTGTTGGCTCCCCATTTAGTGCCTGAAATGCATCTCATAAGATTGAGATCGCGTTGGCATCTAATTGTGAGGTCATCAATATGGTCTTTCCATGTTAATCTACTATCAAGAATCATACCTAGGTATTTCACTTTTTCTTTGATTTCAATTTTCTTTTTACCTATGAAAAGTTCAATATTCACTTTTCTTCTGTTTGTAAAAACAATACCTGTCGTTTTAGTGGCTGAGAATTT